>NC_135239.1:19969029-20279029 GCF_051348905.1 Ranitomeya variabilis
CTTGTGTACATTTTTTCTTTCTGATTCTATCTGGGACACCATGTCTGATTCCATCCACAAACACCATGTTGCACCACAGACTGTCCATGAGTTGACTGATGCTTTAATGCAGGTGAGGGAGGAGATCCCTCAAGAGAACATCTGCCGCCTCATCAGGACCATGCACATGTGTTGTAAGAAGGTCATTCAGGCAGATGGAGGCCACACACACTACTGAGCATCATTTACTTGTCTTGAGGCATTTCCACTGAAGTTGGATCAGCCTGTAACTTCATTTTCCACTTTGATTTTGAATATCATTCCAAATCCAGACATCCATGGGATATTAATTTTGATTTACATTGATCATTTTTATGTTTTATTGTTCTCAACACATTCCACTATGTAATGAATAAAGATTTACAACTGGAAAATTTCATTCAGTGATATCTAGGATGTGATATTTTGGTGTTCCCTTTATTTTTTTGAGCAGTGTATATATTTACATTATAACAAGAGTCAATATCAGCTTTAAAAATAAAACTAAGTTGGAGTGATTTTTACAGGGGTATTTTTACCTTAAACATGTATAGCATAGCCACAGGATATGCCATAAATGCCAAATTTGTGCAGTTTTTAAGAGTTATGGCACCACTGCCTTTCAAACAGGGAAGTGATCGCAAAGAATGGGAAAATGGATGTTGCATAGCCCAAATTCCCTATAAATTAATATATGGCATATCCTGTGAAGTTGGACCTAGTTCTAGTGCAATGACAGGATCCTATATTCCCAAACTATAGTGAAGCTTCACAAAACATGCTCATAGCTATGCTTAGTATCATATCCAGCAGATGTCTACAAACCATCATTATGTCTAAACAAACTGCAAAAATACATTTTCAAAATCCCAAAGATTGAAAATACCTATGGCAAAACCCCAAACCTAAAGTCATATCTATTTGATATGTTCATATGAAATAAATAAAAAAAAATGGTAAGGTCAAACCTTAAAATGATGCTCAAAGCACCAAACTATGGCCAAAAACTAAAATCACATGAAAAAAAAGGATAAAAATATCAAAGAACCTAAACATTGGAGTCGTTATTTTTTTTGGGAACGCTGGTGATACTCATGAAGTGAAGAACTGACAGCTTCTGCCCGTCACCGCTGCACACTTACATTCTGGATCCTCAGGTCTTTTGGATTGTCCACAAAGTTGTCATTTTCATCATCGATCAAGCGGCGGCAACACACCAGTGTAAATGGAGGGGGCACTTCTTTAAGGAAGGAAATGGCTTCTCGGCGAGACTTTCCATAGAGCTGGACTTGGTTCACCTACGGAGAAATAGCGAGTAGGTTTAGATTGTTTATGGACCACACCGATACATTGACCATGTAATTTTTTCAATGGTAGTCAGATCATCCAAAAGTAATTTTAATTTCCTCATATGCCCAAAATGGGGCTCAGACAATAAGACAGTAGAAGATTGTAATCTGGAAATTTTTGTTTTTTTTATTATCTGGATTATCAGGATGTAACTCTCGATCAGTACTGGTCAATTCAACTTTTTTTTTTTCTGGTGTATCTTAGCTTTTGCTGTTTTCAAGTTTTAAAGTTTTTGCAACTTGTCCTCCTTTTATAACCAGTGGATAATGAAGTGTGTGCGGCTTAAGGTAAAATATAATTTTTAGTCCAAGATCGGTTTAAAAAAAATAAAAATAAATTAATCTTTATAAATGCGGCACATTTCCAGGCAAATCTGAAATGGCGGCGACGTGTTGGCTGCGACCAGCTCAACCAGCGACACCATCACGACTCTACATTGAAACTTTTCTGCAGACACATTCTTCACTGTTTACTCAACATTACGTCTTGTACTTGTAGGGGTTTTTTTGTGTCAAAATATGTCATTTCTTTCAGAGCGAGATTAAATTTCCTACAAAACCTGATCCAACAGCCCTTTGAGGTTATTAAATTATGTGCACTCGGAGTACTGACATGACAGTATAGCTCTTTAGGTCAAAATGTGCGTGAGCCGAATCCTGATAGACTTTATGAGAACAGTCTCACAATAGCAAAGTTTATCAAGATTTGTTACCAGACTAAAGTATACAGTTATGGCAACACATCTGACCAGTCATCTGCGACCAATCCCTGTACTCCCTATAGAAAGACGTTCTGCAGGAAGAGCAGGAATCGAACCATACCGGGGACTGGAGCACAGTTATGTTCTCTGATGAAGCCCCTTCAGACTGTTTGGGACATCTGGAAGAATGATTGTCTGGAGAAGAAAAGATGAGCACTGCCAGGAGTCTTGTGCCTGCCAACAGTAAATCTTCCAAAGACCATTCATGTATGGGGGGTTCCTCAACTGAGGGGGCTCACTCTCAATTTTGACTAAAAACATGGCCATGAATAAAGATTGGGATCTAAACCTCCTCCAAGAGCAACTACTCCCAACCATCCAGGTGGTGATGATGCTTTTTCTGGCATGATGGAGACTAAGTCACAAGGCACAAGTGATAACTAGGTGGCCCAGTGAGCAAAACATTAGCATTTTTGATCCAGGTCTAGGAAACTTCCCAGATCTGAAACCCATTGAGAAATTGAAAACCTGCAATCAATCCTCTAAAAAAGACAAAAATAACCGATGGAAATTGTGATAAACTCCAAGCACTGCTTAGGCAATAAAAGGTCATAAGTCAGAATAAGGCACAGAAGCCAATATCCAGCTGCTATGGAGAAGGGCAAAAGTCTGGAGAAATAAGGGTCAACACCGAAAATATTAAGACTTTACAGAAACTTCATGTACTTGTTAACAAACGTTTAAAAACTTCTGAAATGGTGATAATTTTACTTCAATAAGTATAGAAATATACAATTAAAATATCTAAAAACAATGAAGCAGCAAACTGTGAAAAACAAAATTTGGGTAATTCTCAATTTTTAACCACGACTGTATGTACACGGTGAATTAACTAGCAGAATAGTGAGTGCAGCTCTGGAGTATAATACAGGATGTAACTCAGGATCCGTGCAGGATCAGTAATGTAATGTATGTACACAGTGACTGCATCAGCAGAATAGTGAGTGCAGCTCTGGGGTATAATACAGGATGTAACTCAGGATCGGTAATGTAATGTATGTACACAGTGACTGCACCAGCAGAATAGCGAGCGCAGCTCTGGGTAATAAAGCATGTAACAAAAGACTCTACCTATTCTTGTATATGTATTTCTCAAGTGAATATACATGTTAATCATATCTACTCATACGTAAGCTTTATTGCACACAACAATGCAGGTAAACCATCTTAAAACAACCTGCATCATATGAGCACGATTACATTTGCATATTGATTTAAATGTTTACCTCTAATAATTCATCTTCAGGTTGCAGAATGCCAAGTTTAGCCACGGGACCTTCAGGAGCAATGGTGGATATATAATGGTGACCATCAAAGGAGTCCAGTTCTACGCCCAACCTCATGGTGTGTATTGGCAAAAGCTAGGGATAAAAATATAAGATATAATTATCCCCAAAAATCAGATACATTGACCAACACTAAAAATGCAACTTCCTGTGAGAACATCAATTTACAGATACTAAATAAAACCTACACTATAACCAACTTCATGTCATAAATTATTGTTTCCTATTTATCACGATTTTTTATCTTTTTTTCTATGGAAGGAAACATTTTTATTTATATTGAAGGGCTGAAAAATCACTGTTACCTAGTCCTGTTTACACAGCTGATGGTTTGTTCAAATGTATCAGAGATGGCAGGAGCTTTCAGCTTGATGCTGTGCAAGCAGGACAGGCTTTCAGGCTCAAGGTAAATAAGATTAATTTTTGTATTCATTAACAACAATTAGTTAAGACTAGCCATGAAATTACATAAGAGTCTAGCAAGTGGCACAAAATATTTTATGACTTTTTTTTTTCCACAGCTGGAAGAACACAATGTACAGTGTCAGAGCAGCTCTGCTTCATACACGGAGTAATGGCCGTTACCAGGTCCTGCAACTCAGCTCCTATTGAAGTAAACGTGTTCGGAGTTGCAGTACCAGAATTGGCCACTACACGGTGTACGGCGCTGTGATGTCCCAGGCTCTATACACACTGTTGGCACCCAGCTGCGGTCAGACCTGCAAACAGCTGATCAGTGGTGCCAGACTCCCACCCATCTAATATCCATAACATATCCTCCCAACTCATCAATATCCAAGTCCTAAACAATCCTTTTAATCCCAAGTAGAAAAAAAAAAGTGAAATGTTTCCATATAACCAAAAAAAAAAAATTGTACAGATCCTTCATATTGTGCTAATTAATGAAGCCGGTTATTTCAAAGAAGTCCTGACCTTGGAATATTTCTGCAGCTCTTCATCATCCTCAATCTTGGTATTCAGATCAACCACCTGCACATTCACAAAGAGAAACAATGTAATTATATAAATGACTGCAGTCCTGGACATTAAGTCAAACATTTTTGAAAGTTAACTTTACAAATACTGGAATACCTCTTCATCTATTTTGCTGCTATAATGATGACATTTAGGACATGAATATATAAATTATTTTTCATCCCTCACACTCATATACTTTCTCAGACACCCGGCACATTGATGAAACGCTACCCAGCACTTCCAAGATCCAGCAGTTTTGCAAGAGTTCTTGCTAGTTAGAGACTTAATCCAGTCTCGTGTCACTAGCTGCAGAGCTGCAGTGATGTCCTCACATTTATCGGGGGGCTGAACATACCAATACTTGATAATCAGGTCCAAGATGCTTCTCCCAATTCGACTTTAATGCTTCAGTCTCTGGAGAAAGGGACGATTCTGGGAAGAAAGTGATGATTGTAAAAGTCAAATAAATCTAAACCATGTTCATTATTATTCCTGCAAATGTTTATGTCACACACAAGAATTACACAAAGGCCATTCATGACACGAGTCACTGTGGGCCCTTAGAGTGGAATATATGATGGTAATGGTGAAAAAAACAACAACTCTATCCTACTAAAATAAACATGCTGTGCCTTACCATAGTTATTCAAAAACTATAGGTACATTACATATTATACTCCAGGCAGTCACTATTCTGCTGGTGCAGTCACTGTGTACATACATTACATTACTGATCCTGAGTTACATCCTGTATTATACTCCAGAGCTGCACTCACTATTCTGCTAGTGCAGTCACTGTGTACATACATTACATTACTGATCCTGTACTGATCCGGAGTTACATCCTGTATTATACTCCAGAGCTGCACTCACTATTCTGCTGGTGCAGTCACTGTGTACATACATTACATTACTGATCTGGAGTTACATCCTGTATTATACTCCAGAGCTGCATTCACTATTCTGCTGGTGCAGTCACTGTGTACATACATTACATTACTGATCCGGAGTTACATCCTGTATTATACTCCAGAGCTGCATTCACTATTCTGCTGGTGCAGTCACTGTACATTCATTACAATACATATCCTGTACTAATCCCGAATTACCTTCTGTATTATACTCCAGAGCTGCACTCACTATTCTGCTGATGCAGTCACTGTTTACATACATTACTGATCCTGAGTTACACCCTGTATTATACTCCAGAGCTGCACTCGCTATTCTGCTGGTGCAGTCACTGTTTACATACATTACTGATCCTGAGTTACACCTTGTATTATGCTCCAGAGCTGCACTCACTATTCTGCTGGTACGGTTACTGTGTACATACATTACATTACTGATCCTGTACTGATCCAGAGTTACCTCCTGTATTATACTCCAGAGCTGTACTCCCTAGTCTTCTGGTGGAGTTACTGTACACACTGCACATACATTACTGATCATTACAGGATCAGTAATGTAATGTATGTACACAGCGACTGAACCAGCAGAATAGGGAGTGAGTGCAGCTCTGAAGTATAATAAAGGAGGTAACTCAGGAAACATTTGTGTAAAATTCTCACCTGTCATCAATTGAGGAAATAAAAGGAAGTGTAAACAGGAATGCACATAAATGCATTTTAAAGGGATCATTTATATAATAATGTTGGGGATGGGGAGGGTGGTAATAACCCGTCTGACAAAACATCATTGTCATCGCTCTCCTTATCGATAAGGAGCAATCACAGACATTATTTGAAGGCTTGGCAGGTACAGAGTCTGGTCTGGTTTAATTAGGAGGAGGTAACAGGACACCTGTTATAAGCACCAGTTCTGGGGCAGTCTTCCCTGACATCTCGAGCTTTTCTGCCGCCGGACATGACAGTAATATTGCCTGGGTTGCATAAATAAGACGATCTGACAAGCCTTTATGGAATGGAGTGACTGCCTTGTCCGGCGTTTGACCCCGGCTCGGAGCTTAGTGCACATCTAATGTTCCTACTTAAGAAATATTTAACTTGGGAAACGCTCCGGCCTCCGTAAAGATTGCTTTATCAGCCTTCACTGTGTAACAAGGACAGGGGGCCTCGAAGGATGCTCATTAGCAATGACACATCCCATCTGTGCAGGTCCTCTGAACTAAATCAAATATATGCAAACATTTAACAGCCACTGACGGGGCAGTCATGTGGAATGTGCTGCGCAGAGCTGCCGACCATGGGAAGGGGCACATCGTTATGGGAGTGGAAGAAAAAGTGATCAATTGCTTTTTTCCCCATCTAACTTGACTTGTAACAACTCTTTGCTAAGTTGAAGACACTTATTTTTTCTACAAACGGATCCAGGGCCTACTGAGAACTCTTGGGACCCCATAGCAAAAGTTCTATTTGGACCTAGCAAAAATATATATCTGTTACAGAAATGGACAGTGGCATGTATGGCAGCGCGTAAACAGTTACTGTGCCACTACTGAAGCCCATTAGTGTATTCACCCACTACCACACCTCTGTCATGGTCCAGAGAGTACAATGAACCTCAAAATTCCCCTCCTCCACATACAGCATGATATCCCCACTGTAAATTAGCCCCCCACTAGCTCACTATGATAACCTCAGAGTGACTATAGCAAAGTATGATGTCCCCACAGTGCCTCTATACAGTATGATAGCCCTTGCAAAGTGTGAAGCGCCCCCATAGTATAATGTCCCCAGTCACTTTCCCACAAACATTAGGACCCCGTCACCATAGTAGGACAGCATGATTCAGTATGATGTCCCCACATGCAGTATGAAGGTCCCATAGCCCTGCACCCCTATACACAGTATGATGGTCCCATAGCCCGGCACTCCTATTCACAGCATGATGGTCCCATAGCCCAGCACCCAGATACACAGTATGATGGTCTCCTAGCCCAGTACCTCTAAACACAGTATGATGGTGCCATAGCCAAGAACCCCTATACATAGTATGATGGTCCCATAGCCCAGCACCCCTATACACAGTATGATGGTCCCATAGCCAAGAACCCCTATACATATGAACCAATATAGAGGAAAACTGAAGGAGCAATTCCCAATATAACAATGTTTATTGATAAAATTATCACAATACAAGATCAATATATGCAACAATATTCAAAAAAAGAGTAAAAATCAGATGACAAAGGCATCTGTAAAATAGTATCAGCAGAAAAAGAAAATCCACGGGACCATACCACCAGGCCAAAAGGACTCAGTCGAAATGATACAGGATATTTGATAGCCAGTATGTCCAAGTGCATATATCATATAGGACAAATAAATATTTAATAGCAGATTGCAGTATCTAAGTCCTTATAAAATACTTTAGAAGATCATGATGGCCCTCGTGTATAGACCCGTGGAATGGACACCACAGAGGTGTCCATTCCACGGGTCTATACACGAGGGCCATCATGTCCACAGGTATTGTGCAAGTGTCATTTTAGTTAGGCCCTATTACGGGCTGACTATGTCATATTATGCTTTGTGATGTTAGGCCAATGCGTTTAGGTGCAATACATGGGGCAGTGATCTTCTAAAGTATTTTATAAGGACTTAGATACTGCAATCTGCTATTAAATATTTATTTGTCCTATATGATATATACACTTGGACATACTGGCTATCAAATATCCTGTATCATTTCGACTGAGTCCTTTTGGCCTGGTGGTATGGTCCCGTGGATTTTCTTTTTCTGCTGATACTATTTTACAGATGCCTTTGTCATCTGATGTGTACTCTTTTTTTGAATATTGTTGCATATATTTATCTTGTATTGTGATAATTTTATCAATAAACATTGTTATATTGGGAATTGCTCCTTCAGTTTTCCTCTCTATTGGTTCATATGATTATATGGAGGTTTAAAAATCCCCCTTCTTCTTTCTTGGTTTTCTAATTTGGTTTATGAGGTGTTCTCGTTAAGTACAAACCCCTATACATAGTATGATGATCCCATAGCCCAGTACCCCTATACACAGTATGATGGTCCCATAGCCAAGAACCCCTATACATAGTATGATGGTCCCATAGCCAAGAACCCCTATACATAGTATGATGGTCCCATAGCCCAGCATCTCTAAACAAAGTAAGATGACTCCACAACAGTATGATGGCTCCTCGGTCCCCCCCCCATTATACAGTATGATGAACCCATAGCCTCTTCACCCATATACACACTATGATGGCTCCATAACCACCCGTATAAAACAATATTAATGCCCCCTAGCCCAGCATCCATATACACATTATGATGGTCTTATAGCCCAGCACCTTTATGCACAGTATGATGGCTCTATAACCACCCATAAACAGTATGGTGGACCCTTAGCCCCAATATATAGTATGATGGCTCCACAACAGTATGATGGCCCCTTAGTCCCCCAATACATAGTATGATGGCCCCATAGCCCCTCCACCCATAAACACACTATGATGGCTCCATAACCGCCCATAAACAGTATGATGGCCCCTTAGCCCCAATACACAGTATGATGGTCCCATAGCGGCCCAATACAAAATATGATTGCACTATAGTCCCACTATATACAGTATGATGGATCCATAACCACCTAACAATAGTATGATGGCGCCAACAGTCCCGCTATGCACATAATAAGCCCCACCTTACCCCTCGTTCAAGGGCCCGATAACAGCAGCATGGTCCGCCAATATGGATGGTAAGCCCTTGATCATAGTGGTGGTTTACATGCCTGAACTCTGCTCCATTCAGAAAGGGCTCTACAGCATCCCAATCTTGAGACCAGTGGGAGTCCCTGCAACAGGACCCCAGTAATAAGCAATATTTTCACCTAGCCTATAGATAGGTGATATCCAAGATTTTAATTGCCAACTTTTGGGCACATTTGCAGACATCCTACTTCCCTCTCACTTTCCAGTGTAACTTTACCTGCTTTCAGTTCATTTGTGTAATTGTCCTCTTGCTCTTTGCTCTCTGCGTTGTACTGGGGACCTTTGAGGACCTCGCTTATTGCACCCCTTGGCGGAACAGCAGGTAACGGAGGTGGAGGCACGGTTGGCAATGCTGGCACATCTACAAACAAAGAGATGCTTTTATTTAGGTTGTATGTGCGGAAGAAACAACTTCTCCAGTCGCAGGAAGGATGCCATTAACAGCGGCACAAAAGCTGCTAGCACAACAAATGCTTCTTGTCTGCGGAGTAACAGGTAAAGATAATTAGCTGAACACACAGCCTGGCACAGAGCGCAGCACCCAGCTAGGAGAGCAGAGTAATGCTGTCTGCAGCACGGCTGCCGGGCACAACAGGGGATGCAATGTGTGGACTGATCACAGAATCATGGCTGACACGAACTAGTAAACCTCTGGTGGTGTGGGGGGCTGACGACTAGACCGTAATTTACTCTGCTTCCCTCCCAGCACGACGTCAAAGAGGGGACAAGGTTTGTTTTTTGTTTTTTTTAATACAGCTCTCAAAAGCTTTGTCCAATTTCCACCAATGACAGCAGCAGGAGGCCCGAGCCGTACAGCAGTCAAAGTCACTGTAGTTTCCCACTTTTTTTTATTTTTAAAGATTTTAGCTGGGGAAATGTAATTTAGATGCAGGATAAAGAGTTAAAGGGGTTTGAGTGTTTTAGAAGCTTTCATTATAAAAGTTCTACAACTTTTCTGGCAGACTAATTATCGCTTTTGCTCTTTTTATGCAAAAGTGGTTCTAATAGTGACTTTTACTTGTGCCTTATTCGTTATTAAATTTGTACCTTTAACGCTGGCGGACACAGACATAAAAGGCCCCCGTGCAAGAACCCATATGGGCGCTTTGCAGCCCAAGAGCACCTAAAAATCAAAAAATTGCACTTGCTTTGGGCCCTTTAACCTCTTAGGCCCCTGTGTGTTTGTACAGGTTGCCCCATTGATATGTCCACAGCTGATGTTTAAGTTAACTTTATTCCACTTCATCTGTCATTTTTTTTTGGGGGGGGGGGTGTAGGTAGGGGTATAGGTCAGCAGTACGGGACTGGATTTGGTAAACCACATGATTTAGCCCAATTCATCATTTGCGATTTTTCTACATTTCACTAAATTATTGGAAAACTGCATTCCAATACCCTACCCAGTATAATTTTGCATTTTGATCAAGTGAATGCTATGGCATGGTATAATAAAGCTTATTTTAATTCTTCAGGAACATTTTACCATTAAAACAATGCAAAAATAAATCTGAATCCTCAAAAACTGTGCACCCATTTTGACATATTTTGCACAATGCACAAAATCCACCAGTGCAAATACAAATAAAAGAAAAATCACTTAAACTGCAAACCTCATGATGAATCAGGGCCCTGGGGCTTCAATTCCCGGACATTCTCAAGTTTTCCGCTTGCTGTCAGTGAATTAGAACACTCCTTTTTACATTCCCTTGTACACAGCCAGCCCTGCTCTCAGGTGATAACTGGATACAATTGTATCTAATCTGGACATTGCTCTGGAATCCACACTGATACATTGTGGCAATCAACTAGTGAGATCTGTGTAGCTGCTTCTGCATTTAGCTCACATAGCATTGTCCAAACTTGATGCAAGTACAGACACTTCTCAGCTGGTTGCAGAACTTATATACAAGTGAATGTTAACAGAAAAGCTCTAGTTCACTGACAGCAAGCAGAGATCTAGAAAAAGGTGGAACACAAAGTAAGGCTACTTTCACACTAGCGTCGTGCACTACACGTCGCAATGCGTCGTTGTGGATAAAAACGCATCCTGCAAAGTTGTCTGCAGGATGCGTTTTTTCTCCATAGACTTATTAGCGACGCATTGCGACGCAGTGCCACACGTCACAACCGTCGTGCGACGGTTGCGCCGTGTTTTGGCGCACCGCCGCCACAAAAAAAGTTACATGTAACGTTTTTTTGTGGGTCGAGACCGCCATTTTCGACCGCGCATGCGCGGCCGAAACTCCGCCCCCCCCCTCCCCGGACCTTGCAATGGGGCAGCGGAAGCGTCCTAAGACTGCTTCCGCAGCCCATGTCTGGCATTTTTTGCACAGTATGCGTCGGTACGTCGGGCCGACACAGCGCGACGGCCCCGTACCGACGCTAGTGTGAAAGTAGCCCAAGTGTTTGCTAACGAGCGTCAGTCTAGAGCGGAGGCTGCTGCGCTCCTGCTCAGCAGGACTAAATTGTATGGCATGTTAATGTTCGCACACTGTTTCAGTGCCGGAGGATGAGCAAGGAGTCAGGCTGCCAGTTTATACAAAATAGCACAAATGGGAATATTTTACACTAGTTATTAACATTTCTTCTACTTGGAAAAAAAAAAACCTCTGCGTGGAGAGATGCCAGGAGACAGCGGGCTGAGTGGCACCTTGCCCCTGGACAGGGTTAGTTGGACCGTCTGGCCAGTGTGGCGCAGTGCTGTGACAACCTCCTGGTTGGTCAGTCCCTGGATGTTCTTCCCGTCAACCTAGAAAATGGAAAGTAAAAAGTTATTCCATAAAATTAGCACAAATAATAATAAAAAATTATCATATTTTGAAATGATTCACTAAGCAAATAGCAATCCTACAAGATACTGCAGAAGTCGTCTCCAACCTGTGGCTCAACAGCTCCTGTAAAACTAGAACTCCCATCATGCATCGACGGCTGCAGCCAGGGCATGCTGGATGTTCTCATTTGGCAACATCTGAGTAGCCATGGGTTTGGGGAAATGGCTTACTGGACGCTTTACACCAGATCGGAGTCTTGTGCGGTCACTTTTTTGTACAACGTCCCTAGAAGCAGAGATCGATTCAAAGAAGCAGGTTGGCAGGTCCCCGTCTCGCTACGGGAAGTGGGGGAGGGGCCCGATCTCTGCACCTGCTCTCCTATTTGTAAAACTGCATATAGGAAGAACAGAGGTGGGGTTTTCAGTTCAAGATAGGCAAGCCACTGGACAGAGCAGGTGCAATGCATGGTAGGAAGTTAGTCTAAAGCAGGTCTGGCACCTATAGTGCTGGTGGAATGCTGAGAAGGGAGAAAATGAGGACTAATCATTGTATATGGCAATAAGGCAACTTTCTAATATATATTGGGTCTCAATCGTTCAACATTTTCAAAATATCTGCTTGCTGTCAGTGATGGTGAACATTCTTTTGACATCCAGAACCCCTTGCCTAGCCTGATAATTTGTTACATTGTACCACTGAAGTTAAAATTTATTAGTCCGGAGTCCAAGCTCTTTAAATCACGGGGGATTGTCTAGACTAAAAACTCTGAGCAGTAAGCATGTACACAAAAATACTTAGATTCAGTGACAAGGCAGAAATTTTGAAAATGCAGAGAATTGTAATATTTTAGTCTTACATAATTTTTCATTATACAGGGATTGAGGTTGATTGACAAAAAATTAGAAAACTGAATTGATTTTCAGTCTTTTTGCATGGATCCTCTGGGAGTCGTTCTGCAGCGCACATGTAAGTAAATAAAAAAGAAATGGACTAACGGCTACTATCCTGTCGTGAACTTCAATGCATCCGCTTTGGTCGGCGGCACTGCCCGGTATGATACCTTTCACATAAATACCAGAAGAGCCTGGAAAACAAAAGGAAAAAAAAAACTTTATTAATTTATGAGACACAAAGCTCAGACATCCCAAACTGACAACAGAGGGGATCAGACAGTGCTCATAGGGGTGGATTACACTTGGAAGCGTGCAGACACATGGTCGGACAGATTCTTTCTGTGGTTTCGCAGGCAGTAAATTGTTATTACTTTGAAGAGTAAAATATGTGACAGTCAGATGGGGACACATCATGGCCAAAAACTAAACAGGCGACATTGCAAGTTTCCCTGAAGCAAAAGAACAAAACTTTATGGAACTACAGAACGTTTTTTTTTTTTTAAATCTTAAAAAGGGGTCGCACATGCACAGCCCATCGCTCAATCTGACTCTGCTTTTCAGGAATTATTTGAAATTCAAAACTTTGCAAAAACATAAAAAAAGGAAGAAGAAGAAGTCACCATTTTCTGAGACACGGAAACTTCTTAATTTTTGACGATTGCACAGTGTGGAGGTTTGTTTTTAGTGTGCTGCTCTATAGTTTTTATTGATCCCATTTTGGAGTGTATACAACATTTTGATTGCTCATTATTGTATTTTTGGGAGGAAAGTGCTGTGACCAAATATAAATTTATAAAGACGCACACAAGTAGTTATAACCATATGTACAATGATAAACTGAAAAAGTTAGACACACAACCTCCATCTATGGAGAACTACAACGAAGGATAAATAATATACGGTAATCTGGTTGGAAAGAGGAGTTTATCACTCTATTCACAGATTTGAAATGACAACGAGAACTTGATTGGATACTCCAGGGCTGCCCACGGATCTTCTAATTAGAGATAGAATATTTACGATGCTATCCCTTAATTATTAGTCTTTTTTCCCCTTCTCCCTTCCCACAACTTTTATACTCTGTTATTCTAGAACTGCCCTGAAAATGAAAATTGTTCTCTCTGGAATGCTGGGATTTGGGTTTAGGGTGGGATAGGGAATTGAGGTCGAGATAATTCCATAGTAGAAAACAAAGTATTATGTCATTTATGTTATTTGAAAGACGGAGAATTTGTATTTGGGACTTTTTCAATAAAAATTATTTGATTTAAAAAAAAAAAAAAAAAAAAGGGCCCAAAAATTCCCAGGATCTTGTTACAGGGCCCCTAACCAAGGGATTACACTAGAGATAGTTTCAAAAATTCACTTTAGAAAATACCCCCCAAAAGAACAGTTCTTAATATCTGAAAGAGTGGGGTCCTAGTTTAATCTTTCTGATGGCCTCCTTTACGCCCTGCCTGGCCATGATGAGATGAAGTAAAGATTGGTTAAACACGCGAGAAGAGATGTTACATCATGCAATGGCAGAGAGTATGACACACAGCAGGGGATGGATGAAGTGCCGCAAACCTTCAATGGCCCTAATGATCAGGCAATAATCGACAAGTGAAAACCCTCATACCTGCCCGAGTCTGTGCTCTCTGGTGTGCCACCAAGGGGAAAAGGGAAAAGCAAGAAAAAAAAATAAAAAAACAGGAAATTGTTGAAAAAAATCTGTGTTTGTGTTAATCAAAAACAAGATGACACCCAATTAGAAAGTATACAAAAAAATTAGGGCCCTATAGACATACGTGGATACTGTATTAGAGCAAAAGGCCTTATTTTCCTTAAACAGGAAAATAAGTCAAAATAACTTTCACCATTATTTTTGTCCGCTACCTCATCCCCACCATTACCCACCCTTTGGATTAATGTGTGGTCCCCATCCAATGATGCAGCTTGCTAGAGCCACGCCTATGTGGAGCTTTCAGAGAGGTTTGCCAGCACCTGGAAACTCTTCCATGACTCCCCAGTGGTATTTACCTTTTCTGGGAACCTACTTTGTGTTTTGGGATTGTTGGTAAATATGCATTACCGGTTGCTAGAGAGTTAACAGGATCCAGTGAATCTTACCTCCGCTGCTCCCTCCTGTGTAGCCAACAACTGTTATTCCAAGGCTCTGCCCTTCTTTTTTGGTGAGGTTAATATCGTATGTATTGTTTTCAGCACCTTCCTGAGAATAAAAAAAAAATTGGCCTTGTGGTTAGAAGAGGTCTGCCATTTCTTTCTATCTACAAAGTGTACATAATCAGAGGTCCACCCAATCAGCCCTGTCAACAGGACACACCCCAGAGGAGCAAAAATAAAATAGGGATTTTTCTGTACTCACCGTAAAATCCTTTTCTCCGAGCCATTCATTGGGGGACACAGACCGTGGGTGTCATGCTGCTGCCAGTAGGAGGCTGACACTAAGTGATACAAAGAAGTTAGCTCCTCCCCTGCAGTATACACCCTCCTGCTGGCTCTCAGCTAACCAGTTCGGTGCAAAAGCAGTAGGAGATCAATAACAACATATGAGCATATAGCATGTCATTATATATATGAGAGAATAGCATGTCAGTTTATAAAACAAGCATAAGCTAATAACAGGGTGGGAGCTGTGTCCCCCCAATGAATGGCTCGGAGAAAAGGATTTCACGGTGAGTACACAAAAATCCCTATTTCTCCTTCGCCTCATTGGGGGACACAGACTGTGGGACGTCCCAAAGCAGTCCCTGGGTGGGGACAATATCAGATCAGGCCCGGTGTAACCGCTACTTACAAGTGCGCCACCGCAGCCTGCAGAGTCTGCCTGCCCAGACTCACATCTGTGGAAGTGTGGGAATTCTAGTGCTTCAAGAATGCATGCGGACTGGACGAATCCGCAAGCCTGCAGGCGTGCTTTGCCGACGCCTGGTGCATAGCACCCTCGATAGACAGGGAGATAGGCTGACATCTAACATGGAAGGACTCCTGGATGGTGTAACGAGTCCACCAGGCTAACATGGCCGTGAAACGGCTAAACCCTTCCTGTAAACGTCAGGAAGCCTTCCTCTTACCGTCAGGAAGCCCAAATAAAGCGTCCAACCTTCGGAAGGACGCAGTCCTTGAGACGTACCTACTCAGGGCACTCACTTCTACCAGAATATGGGGAACTCATTCCATTTTGTGGACTGGTGCCGAAAGAGATGAGGGAAGAATGATGCCCTCATAACAGTGGCAATACAATACCACCTTGGAAACAAGGGACAGGGATGGCCTGAGGACAACCTTGCCTTGAGTGTAATAAAGGGGAAAAAGTCTGAAAGAACAGAGCAGCTAGCTCCGAAGACTCGTCAGGATGAGGATATTGCAGAGAAAAAAGGGCGACCTTCCCTGATAGTAAAGTCTGTCCGGATCAAAAGGAGTCTACTGTAAGACTCCCAGGACCATTAAGGTCCCAATGATCTAACTGCATGCGATAGGGAAGAACTACGTTTGAAAACTCCCTGCGAGAAAGTCCCTACTTGCAGTTTTGTCGCAATAAGGCGGAAAGATACTAGCTCCGCAAACAAAAAAAACTGAAGTGGTCAGTGCCGATCTCCGAGGATCACTGGGGCCCTTTCTGCTTCCGAAAGGCTTTCGGAAGTAGTGGAAGGGGAATTATGGAAACTGGTACCACGGAAGAACCAGAGCATGCGGTGCGATGGCTCTTGAATCTCGAGGCTGAACCACAAACTCGAGTACATTGGCGTTCAGTCTGGACACCATCCGATCTACAACTGGAGAGCTCCAGTGAAGGCAGATCTGATGGAAGACTTCCGGGTGAAGTTCCCACCCACTTGAGGCGGAACCCTGACGGCTGAATATGTTTGCTGCCCAGAGTTCTACTCCTGGGATATGTACTGCCGAGATCACCGGATGATAGATCTCGGCCCATCAGAAAATGTGAGGTACCTATGCCATGGCGCCTGACCGTGGGTACCTGCTAGATGATTGACATATGGCATAGCCGTGGCATTGTCCAATTGAATTCGGATGGGGTGACCCACCAGAAGGCAGTGGACCTGCTGTAGGACTACCGTTTGAATCTCCAGAGCAATGATCGGGAGAAGAAGACTGGCATTGGTAGTTACTAATAACCACTGAACCAGGAGAACGGCCCTGGATGAAGAAGGAGTTCAGAGACTACCGTCTGAAAGTCTGTTTGACTTGCTGAAAACGAGCAGAGCGAAGAAAACTGCTTCCATTGTCGCCACCATTTTTCCTCAGAACCCTCCTAGCAAATCGAATAAAATGAGGGGATGAGTGATCAAGTGCGCGAGCTCCCCGTTGAAGGGCCATGACCTTGTCTCGAGGGAGAATTACCAACCTTCTGGAAGTGTGCAGGATCATCCTCAAAAAGGATATCTACTGGGCTGGAAATGAGGAGAACTTGTCTAAGTTTAGCTGCCAGCCCAGGTGAGAGGGTATCGCAAGTGATATAGACGACTCTGCGTAGTCCTGGAAGAGCGGCTAGACAGTCGACCAAACAGTGCAGGATGACCATGCCTCTAGGGTGCAAGAGGAACATGACAGCCGCCATGACCCTTTTGAACACTGGGTGCGGTAGCAAGGCCGAAAAACAAGGTTGTGACTTGAAAATGCTGTTCGCGAATGGAAAAGCGAAGGAATTTTTGAAGAGGGGAAAAAAATATAGTTCTTACCGATAACGGTATTTCTCTGAGCCCATGACGGCACCACGGAGAGAGGGGATCCGCCCACCAAGGACAGGAAACCTACGGATAAAAAGGCGGTACCACTCTCCCGCATCAGTTGTTTTACATAGAAAATGATGGGAGACTACTAAAACATTTGTTAACTTTAACTTGTTTAGCATAACGAGATACCGCGTGACTTAAAAACTATTAGTAAACTATGAATAAATCGTGGCACTATTTAATGTGAGCACCCATAGGTGAAGGGAGGGAATGTACGGGTGCCGTCATGGGCTCAGAGAAATACCGTTATCGGTAAGAACTATATTTTTCTCTGATCGCCCATGACGGCACCACGGAGAGAATTGCATAGATAGTACATTCAGGGAGGGACCACCGCTTCCAGAACCCTTTTACCGAAGGTAAGGTCTGAAGAGGAGTTTAGGTCCAATCTATAGTGCCTATAGAATGTAGATGGTGAGGACCAGGTAGCAGCTCTACATATCTGGTCTATAGGAACTCCGGCCTTCTCCGCCCAGGAAGATGCCACTGCCCTTGTTGAGTGAGCCTTAACCTCCCAGGGAACGGACATCCCACTTGCCGAATACGAAAGACTGATGGCATCCGTAATCCATCTTGCTATGGTGGCTTTCGATGCTTTTTTCCCCTTCCGGGGACCCTGGAAACACACAAACAGAGAGGCATCCTCCCTACTCTCCTTAGTGACTTCTAGGTAACGTAAGAGACATCTTCGTACATCTAGTGTATGTAATGTTTGTTCCTTCCTATTTACAGGGTTGGGACAGAAGGAAGGGAGAGAAATCTCTTGAGACCTGTGAAACTTTGAAGCCACTTTCGGGAGATATGCTGGGTCTGTTTTTAAAATGACCCTATCCTCTAGAAATTGTGTGTAAGGAGGGTTAGCCGAAAGAGCCTGTAAGTCGCTGACCCTACGGGCAGAAGTGAGGGCGACTAACAGAGCGGTTTTGAGAGATAGGTTTTTTAATGAAGCTTCGTGTAATGGTTCGAATGGTGGGTTGGTCAGGGCTTTAAGGACTAAGTTTAAGTCCCATTGAGGAACGATTTTTGTCGGAAGAGGCCTTGATCTTCCTGCTGCTTTTATGAATCTAGCGACCCACCTATTTGAAGCTAAATCAAAATTGAATAGGGCCCCCAATGCTGCCACGTGAACTTTCAGGGTACTAGTGGCCAGCCCCATCTCCAACCCATTTTGTAGGAATTCTAGTATGGAATTAAGGGGAATTTCTTTCCCTACTTTTTCGCCTGATGAAGACAAAAACTTTTTCCATATCTTGCCATATTGTTTCGTTGTAACTGGCTTCCTACTTTGTAATAAGGTTGAGATTAGCCCTGGGGAGAACCCCCTGTCTTTTAGCAGCTTCCTTTCAAGAGCCAAGCTGTCAAGTGCAAGTTCTTGACCCTTGGATGGCAGACTGGGCCCTGTGACAATAGATCCTGAAGGTCTGGTAATACCCAGGGGTCGGACATTGACATCTTTCTCATCCATGAGAACCAAGGTCTCTTCGGCCAGAACGGGGCAATTAAGATAACCAGCGCCCCGTCCTCCCGAATCTTCCTCAGCACTGCTGGAATCAGAATGAGAGGAGGAAAGGCATAGAGCAGATGATGGCTCCAAGACATCAGAAAAGCGTCCACAACTACTGGGTTCCCCAGGGGAGATAGGGAGCAAAAGGAGGTTACTTTTTTGTTTAGGTGACTCGCAAAGAGATCTATTTTGGGAACACCCCATTTCTCTGTGATCTGGGTAAATATTGCCTGATTTAGTTCCCATTCTCCCTGTTTTAGGCTGGACCGACTGAGGAAGTCCGCTTTGTAGTTGTCTTCCCCTTTTATGTGTAGACTTGTTATGGATAGGAGGTTGCTCTCGGCTATTTGCAGGATTGAGTTGGTCACTTCCATTAGATTTTTGGAACGGGTGCCCCCCTGGTGATTGAGGTAAGATACTACCACCCGGTTGTCCGACATCACTCTTACGTGATGAGAGTGAAGGACTTTCAAGAATTTCTGAAGGGCAAATTTGACTGCCAGTAGTTCCTTCATATTGGAGGATTTGTCTGCTAGGGACGGAGACCAGGTGCCCTGGGCTACCAGATCGTCTAAATGAGCTCCCCACCCTGAAGGGCTTGCGTCCGTAGTCAGGACTTTTGAGATCTGAATTACCCACGGGACCCCCTGGGAAAGATTTTCCTGCGATTTCCACCATGTCAGAGAGTGGCTGGTACGAGGAGATAGAATTAACCGCCCGTCTAAATGCTCTCCTAGACGGGTTTGTTCCGACAATATCTGCCATTGGAGGTCTCTCGAATGTAATTGGGCCCACTGGACTGCGGGGATGCAAGAGGTCATGGAGCCTAGGAGGGACATACCCTGACGGAGTGTTATGGAGGGGAGAGACTGAACCCTCGATACCAAACTTTTTAGTTTTTGTATTTTGTTCTCTGGTAGCCGACATTCCATTTCTATGGAGTCTAGGGTGAGACCTAGGTACTCCTGAACTTGAGAAGGTATTAGTCTGGATTTTTCTATGTTTATTAGCCAGCCTAGTTCTTTTAGGGAATGAATCACAATTGCCAGTTGTTGCTCGCAGTGCTGCGGGGAGGAGCCTATTACCAGAAAATCGTCCAGATATGGTACGATCAAGGTATTTTCTTCTCTGAGGTGGGCCATTACCTCCGCAATCAGTTTTGTGAAAATCCTCGGTGCTATGGCTAGACCAAAAGGCAGAGCTGAGAACTGGAAGTGGCTTAGGACTCCTCTGATGTGAACCGCCATCCTGAGGAATCTTTGGTGATCCTTGTGTATTGGGACGTGATAATATGCGTCCTTTAGGTCTAGGACCACCATGAAGCATTGAGGAAACAGCATCTTGATAGATGACTTTATCGTTTCCATTTTGAATGCCTGGACCTCTAAGTAGTTGTTTAGACTTTTCAGATTTATGATGGTTCTGAAAGACCCGTCTGGTTTTCTTCTCAGAAATAGAGGGGAATAGTATCCTTGTCCTCTTTCTTGAGGGGGGACCTCCAGGAGAACTCTCTTTTCTACTAACCCGATGACTTCTCTTTCTAGTGCCAGCTGCTCCTCTACTGAAGGTCTTGTAGATGTCATCGTGAAAGAGGGACAAGGGTACCTCTTGAATGTTAACCTCAGTCCTGATTCTATAATGTTCAGTATCCATTGACTGGAGGAAATGTTTTTCCAGGCTGGGAGAAAGTGAGACAGCCTCCCTCCCACCTGGGGCGAACCTTCATTGCGGAGGTTTCTTGTTATCATTGGGGTTTTTATTAAAGATAAACCCCTTGTTTTTGTTCCTCTTATCCTCCCATTTCCCCTGGCCTCTCCCCGGGTTCTTTCGGAAAAACCTCTTGCTCCGAAAGGGCTTCCGGTAAGAGGGGAGGCCCAAGGGAGGAAAGGACTTTTTCTTGTCCCCAGCTTTTTCTAAAATGTCATCTAAAGTGGAGCCAAACAAGAATTCTCCTTCACAGGGGATGGTACACAGTCTTGTCTTAGTTTGGAGGTCGCCTGGCCAGTTCTTAAGCCAGAGGGCGCGCCTGGCTGCATTAGCTAGTGCTGCTGACCTAGCGGCTAGTCTGATTGAGTCGGCCGAGGCGTCAGCCAGGAAAGCCGCGGCTCCTCTCATCACTGGTAAAGTATTCAGTATGGAGTCTCGGGAAGTCTTCCCTTTTAATTGACCCTCTAGTTGGTTTAGCCAAATCATTAGGGAGCGAGATGTACACGCCGCTGCTACTGCAGGTTTTAAGCCCCCCCCTGCTGCCTCCCAAGAGCCTTTGAGGAAGGCGTCCGCCTTCTTGTCCATAGGGTCTTTTAGTACCCCCATGTCTTCAAACGGGAGTGCGAATTTTTTTGACGCTTTGGCTATAGCCACATCTAATTTGGGGGCTTTTTCCCAAAAGGAGCAGGATTCGTCCTCAAAAGGGTATTTCCTTTTGGGAGTTAAGAGAGACTTTTTCATGGGCTTTTTCCATTCTTTTTTGATTAAAGCTGCAATTGCATCATTAAGTGGAAAAACTCTCCTCTTTTTTTGTTCTAGGCCCCCGAACATGATGTCCTGTACCGATTTTTTGGGGTGGGAGTCTACTAATCCCATAGTACTTCTCACCGCCTTTATAAGGCCATCGGTGTCCTCTAGAGGGAAACAATTGTGCCCCCCCGAGGAAGAAGTGGATGATGCCGATGAGGAGGAGGAGGAGTCGGAGGATACTGAGCTTGCACTGTCGCTGTCAGATTTTGAGACCGGAGATGGAGACCTATCCTTGGTCTTTCTCCGTTTTTTCCCCTTTTTTAGGGATCTAAGGGTGTCTTCTACTTGCTCTTTAATCAGGTTTTTTAAGTCGGTTGCAAACCCTGGCAGACTTTCAGATACTGTCTGCTGTATGCAAGTATTACACAGCGTCTTCTCCCAGGCAGGTGGAAGATCTTCTCTGCAGATGGCACAAATTCTATGCTTTGTTTTGCCTACGCTCTTCCTCCCCTAAAAGAGACAAATAATAACCTTACTGTCTCTGACTTTCACGAAGATCCACTTACCACCTCCAGGACCCATAAATACCGATTGGGGATTCTCCGCCTCTGGCTTTTTCCCCGACGCCGTACTGGACCCCTTACTGCGTTGGGACCTTTGGCGTTCGTTGCTGGTGTCCTGGCGCTGCTGTCGCCTTTTTTGCTGCTGCTGCTGCTGTGGCGCTGCTATAGGTGGAGATGATTCTGGCAAGGGAGATGCCGGGTCGCTCATATTGCTGCTGGTCTGCGGTCACTGCTTTGACAACACTCTGATGTAGTTGCAAGCAGCTTTTTTTTTTTTTTTTGAGGCTTCTGCTGATAAATTTGCGGAGCCGCTAGGAGGAAGTAGCTTTCCCCATTTTAAAGCCTTCGCGCCGCTTTTTTTTTTTTTTTTTTTTTTTTTTATTTTCCGCGCCTGCGCAGTAGCGCCCGGCTGATCGAACGCCGGCGCCTGCGCAGTAGCGCCCGGCTGACGCCGAACGCCGGCGCCTGCGCAGTAGCGCCCGGCTGATGGCGAGGAGCGCCGAACGCCGGCGCCTGCGCCGTCGGATCCAAGCGGCGCCTGCGCAGAAGCGGTACGAGCGCTTCGCCGGCGCCTCGCGAGACCAGCTTAATCCCGGGCATGCGCCGAACTTGCAAGATGGCGCCGGGAGTGCATATATGGCGCTGCTGACCGGCGCCTCCGGTCCTATGCAGTCCTTAGTGTGCGGCTCTGCATGCCCGATGGCGGTGCAGTGTGCAGACTGACGCCAGCTTTTTTGGGGGGAGGGCCGCCGCACCTCCCGCAACCACAGAGGGACCCCCCTGGATGTTGCCTGCTGCATCTTACCTGGGGAGGTGACCGCGAACTCCTTGTCACCTCCCCCGCACACCCTAGAGGCCCACTAGCCCTTCGCGGTGGCGCTTCGGGTCACCACCTTAGCCGAGGCAGAGGGACCCCAGCTGCCTGAACCGGACTAGATGGCCCCGGAATTCCCACGTCGATCTGGTAAGTCCATAGGTCTCCCATCAAGGACAGGAAACCAACTGATGCGGGAGAGTGGTACCGCCTTTTTATCCGTAGGTTTCCTGTCCTTGGTGGGCGGATCCCCTCTCTCCGTGGTGCCGTCATGGGCGATCAGAGAAATAGGAATGTGAGTGTAAGCATCCCGAATGTCGATGGATGCCAGAAACTCCACCTTTTTCTGTTGAAGTAATGGCTGAGCAGAGGAACTCCATCCGAAGAAGGAGGATCTTGTCAAAGGTTGTTAGAAGTTTGAGGTCCAGGATCGGTCGTACTTTCCGTTCCCCTTTTTAGAACAAAGATCCCTTACATCTAGACTGTCCTGTACAACTCTTCCACTGCTGGTTGGGTCTGTAGGAAACATACGATCCTTTGTTAGTCTCCCGCTCAAAAGATTTGATTGGCCAGTTGTACTGTCTTCGGGAAAAGGTTACTGGTGTGAATAAAAGTAGTTAAGGTCTCCAACCAGGAGACCATTGCTCTAGCAATCCATGCGGCGGCTAGGGAGGGTAGAGCGCTGGACCCGAAGCTGCAAGATGGAACGAACCAGATTTGCTATCTGACAGTCCGTGGTATTTTTAATTGATGATACATCGGGCAGGGATACTGGTAGGTATACCACAGGAGATTCTACCCGGTTAATCTGCCAAGTGGCAGAATGCACGGCTGCATCCAGCAGGTCATCGTCTCTTGCCATCGCCGCTCTTTTGACGGTGCAGAGTTAAAATTAGGAACCCTCGATCCACCATCCTCTTAACAGGGAAGTGGAGAGGGATCGTCCACCTTCTTGCATCATCTGCTAAATAGTGGTGATGCAGAGGGGGCTCGGACGCCAAAAAGGGGGCCTCTGTACATCCACAGAGTTCAGGTCTCCGGGTGGACAGGACAGGTTGTCTGGGGTTAGGCCTGGATGCAGGAGAGGATACATGGAGGCGACACTCCGTGTGCTCGTCTGTTGATGGTGTGGGGAGATCCGTGCCCTTTAAAGGACCCGTCGCCCTTAAAAATCAGACCAGGCATGGCATCCCACGTAGAGGCTTCTGTCCAGTGAATCGCTTATCCGGACTGAATGGAAAATGCTCTACGATGGAGTTTAGTCTCCTTATGAGGGACACTGCGTAGTCTAGTGCAGAACCAGAGTCCTCGTCAACGTACAGAGATGATATAAAAAGGCGAGTCCATCCTTTACTGAAGCTCTGGCAAGTCCAGGTCCAAGGCAATATCCGATCCATATTCAGAGTCTTGTTCTAAGCAAATCCTTGGGGAGAGAGATCAGGAAATGAAAACTTCCGTTTTCTAGATGCCTGTACGTTTCTAGACGCCTGTATGTTTCTAAAATACTCGCGGCCCCTGCCTGCAGACGGCTCCCATGTAGGAGAGGGACCATGTATATCGGTCCTGCGAGCACTCCGAGCCACAGAGGGATCACGGAGGAATTCAATCTCTTGGTCAGAGAAACCATGGATTGCGGTCAGTGACGAAGTCCACTGAGGGAACTAGGTACTCTGGGATAAACTGGGATCAGCGGCGGAGGGCTCCTGAGCTCATTTAGGGTGACCGGCTTCGGATTGGTCATGTGCCTTTAAGACCAGGGAATACTGGTCGTGTGCCTTTAAGACCAAGGAATACTGGTCGTGTGCCTTTTACACCAGGGAATACTGGTCATGTTCTTTTAAGACCAAGGAATACTGGTCATGTGCCTTTTAGACCAGGGAATACTGGTCATGTGCCTTTTAGACCAGGGAATACTGGTCATGTGCCTTTTAGACCAGGGAATACTGGTCATGTGCCTTTTAGACCAGGGAATACTGGCCATGTGCCTTTTAGACCAGGAAATACTGGCCATGTGCCTTTTAGACCAGGGAATACTGGCCATGTGCCTTTAAGACCAGGGAATACTGGTCATGTGCCTTTAAGACCAGGGAATACTGGTCATGTCATGTAGTCGTTGTGCCCCTTTAATGCAAAGTCTGCGCCCCTGTGTGAGCCAGCTGGGTGGACCAAGATGGCCACCGGGATTTGCAGAGGTGATAAAATCTCGCAGAGAGCGAGAAGCGCCAATTCGGGGGGCGGAGCCACAGGCATGATGTGGGCGGAGCCTCGAGACTTCCATGAATAGGCCCAAGCCGGGGCCTAAATTCCTGCAGCCGGCGGGAGCGATACCAGCGTTAGAAGTGAGGGGCGCTGTAGTGGCCAAGAAAACCGAGCACTTCCGTGCCAGGCGAGAAGCGCCAGAAAAGCGGGCAGAGCTGCCAAAGTGCGCTTCCGGGGTGCGGCCTACACATCGGGCGAAGCCGGGGGCTACATTTTTGCAGCCGGCCGGAGCGTTACCTCAGGGAGGTGGGCCACAGGGAAGCTGAGACTGCCTTTGAGCAAGGGGCCCACCGCTGACAGGATGCACTCACCATCGGTGCGCGTCCCGGCATGGAGCTGCCGCGGATGACTGCAGGTCGGGTATTACAGCGTGGACGGTGCAGGGATAGAGGGATAAACCTCAATCCATCATCCCTTTGTTAGGGAGGTGGAGAGGAACCATCCACCTCCTTGTGCCATCCGCTTTTACAGTGGTGGGACAGTGGGGGCTGCTCGGACGCCATAGAGAGGGGCCTCTGTACATCCACAGAGTTCAACCCCCGGGTGGACAGGGCCAGTTGTCCAGCAATAGGCCTGGCTCCAGGAGAAGATACATGGAGGCGACACTTCATGTGCTCGTCCGTTCAGCGTGCGGGGAGATCGGTGCCCTTGAAGAGGCCCGTCGCCCCTAAGAATCAACCCAGGCATGGCTTCCCACATAGCAGGAGAGGATACGGGGAGGTATACTCTGCGTGCTCACCTGTTGATGGTTTGGGGAGATCGGAACCTTGAAAGGATCCGTCGCCCCATTCGTCCGTGGAAAAAATAAAATAAAAAATGTAAAAGGTAAAAAAAAAATAAGAAACAGTTTTGGGTCTGAATAGCAGAGCCGTCTGTGTGCCTCCTATGGACACTAAGCAAGAACGGTTAGCTGAGAGCCAGCAGGAGGGTGTATACTGCAGGGGAGGAGCTGAGAGCCAGCAGGAGGGTGTATACTGCAGGGGAGGAGCTGAGAGCCAGCAGGAGGGTGTATACTGCAGGGGAGGAGCCAGAGCCAGCAGGAGGGTGTATACTGCAGGGGAGGAGCTGAGAGCCAGCAGGAGGGTGTATACTGCAGGGGAGGAGCTGAGAGCCAGCAGGAGGGTGTATACTGCAGGGGAGGAGCTGAGAGCCAGCAGGAGGGTGTATACTGCAGGGGAGGAGCCGAGAGCCAGCAGGAGGGTGTATACTGCAGGGGAGGAGCTGAGAGCCAGCAGGAGGGTGTATACTGCAGGGGAGGAGCGAACTTTCTTAGTATCACTTAGTGTCAGCCTCCTAGTGGCAGCAGCATACACCCACGGTCTGTGTCCCCCAGTGAGGCGAAGGAGAAATGGAGTTTTCTTTAACTTTATGCAATATTGAAAAGTTCCTGGAACTTTCTCACATAGTTTGCCTTTTCAAGATCTCTACTGTCCGTGAAGTAAAATATTGTTATTAGCCTCCAGAAGATGCATGATTGATTGACATAGATATAGATATAGGCATGGTGATCAAGCCTTCTCTGTAGGCGTCATCTTGAGGACCACACCCAGTTAGCTAACAAGGCTAGATTTATATACTAGGAAGAGAAAGTCGTATCTCAACAAAAAGGTGCAGGAGGGAAGAAAAAAAACAAAACAAACAAAAAAAAAAACCATGGATCCTGAATGAAAAAAACATCAAAAAAAAACAAACAAACAGGTATTGCAACAAAGTGTACATTATTAAATTACAGAATGTTTCATTAGGACACAATTAACCTTTATTTTCAGAAAACCCTCAACACCACAAAAGCCAATAAGCTTGTGTGGATGCTACCCTTAACATTATAGGAAGTTTTTGACTCAGCCCCGTAGTGGTAAGCATCATGTAGCTGACTGACACCCCATCACCCCCCCCCCCTCCAATTACATTATTATTATTATTATTAAGCTTTCACCTTACCCAAAAACATAATTGACAAAAACAGGTAACAAGGATCCACTTCCTCTCCCTCTTTGCGCTGAGACCTCTGCATAGGTCACAGAGCATGACCACAACATTCTCGCTTAGAAGACAGTGAACATCTCTAATCTTTAATCTTAATGTGTTTCTATCTGGATTTAAACAGTAAAAAATGATAGGTGATCCATACCTTTTAAATTAAAGGCCGAGATACAAAGTGATTTAGAATCAAGTGTACCAGTTGAAAGGTAAATATTACACCAAAAGTTCAGAGTAAAATTTGATAAGAAATGCATCCCAAGGTGAAGAATTATATTTTGTACATGAAGATGTAGGGGGACAGAGGGAGGAGTTCGAGAGAGCCCCTTGTTTAAATCTGCACATACAACAGTGGATGAGAACGATGTAGAGTTCGGCACTTACAGCATTGCTGCTATTGATGTCTATAGGAGGCAGGGAACCAACAGGCAACGTTGCTGGAGCTGGAGGTCTCACTGGAGGAGTCTTCAGCATCGGATCTCTGGCAACCACCATGCAAACAGAATTTCCACAATTCTTCAGCACCTGAGCGACCTGGTCACTGGCCATTCCTTGGACATTGGTGCCTCCGATTTGTAAGATGTGATCCCCTGTCTTTAACCGTCCATCCTAAGAGAAAAACAAAAAGTAAAAATTTATTTCAGCAAGGTGAAATACTTTAGAAATGCTTTATGAATCTGAAAGGTTTCTGAATTAACTTGTACAACAGCAATGCCTATTCGCTGACAGCAAGTGGTTATTTTTTCCTACTAAAAGAAAAAAAAAGAGGCAATTAAAGAAATTAAGTAAAAGAGACCTAAACATTAACTTAGACAAAGCCATGATAAAGTGACTGAGGTTAGGGGCCTGGGTCCCACACATGGATGTGACTGAGGTTAGGGGCCTGGGTCCCACACATGGATGTGACTGAGGTTAGGGGCCTGGGTCCCACACATGGATGTGACTGAGGTTAGGGGCCTGGGTCCCACACATGGATGTGACTGAGGTTAGGGGCCTGGGTCCCACACATGGATGTGACCGAGGTTAGGGGCCTGGGTCTCACAAATGGATGTGACTGAGGTTAGGGGCCTGGGTCTCACAAATGGATGTGACTGAGGTTAGGGGCCTGGGTCCCACACATGAAATTGGACCCATTGTCCCCACAAATCTGTTTTTCTTTCCTCCTCTGCCAATGTTAATATGGCCCAATGATGAGTACAACTCCACTTCTCTTCCCTCTCCTTTCACTGAGACTTCTGCATAGGTTAAAGAGCATGCCCACTACTATCTACCAAAAAATATAAAGACTCATCGCCTCTCCTTACACAATGACCTCTGCAAAGGTCTTAGAGCGTGTCCATAGCCTTTCTCCCATAGAAGTCAGCGAGTTGTCTCCTTTCCCTCCCTGCACAAGGACATCTGAACAGGTCACAGAGAATGCCCAATACTCTAATAAAAAAAGTGAGCGAGTCATCTCCTGTCCTTCTCTGCATAATGACCTCAACACCAATCAGAGCGTGCCTACTAGCTCCTATATAGGTTCAAGAGTCATCTACTCTCCCTTAGCAATGACCTCTGAGCAGGGCACAAAGCATGATGACTACTCTACCCCACAGTAGGCAATTAATCATCTCCCCTCACTCCCTGCACAATGACCTTCACACAGGTCATGGAGCACGCCCATCGCTATGCGAAGGTCATTGTGCAGGGAAGGAGAGTAGATGACTCAATGCCTACTTGTGGGATAGAGTATTGGGCATGGAGTCATTAACTTATATGGTAGATAGCAATGGGCATGCTGTCACCTATCTCCCAAGAAGTTAATGAGTCATCTCCTCTACCCCCACAATGACCTCTAAACTGGGTGCAAAGCATGCCCACTACTCTATCCCATTGTAACTATGAGTCATCTCTCCTTCCCTACACAATGACCTCCACACAGGTCAGAGCATGCCCACTACTCTCTCTCATAGAAGCCATTGAGTCATCTCCAGACACCCCTGTCCATATCAGAAGAAAAATAAAGATCAACCAAAATTAATATAAGATAACTGAATATATTTCACCATAAATTAAAAATAAAGTTCCCCTTTAAGAAACCTTACAGACATGTATTTATGGCAGAAATTTCCCTTAGAAGCCGCCTCTGCTGGATATATAGCAGAGCCAACAGGGTCTTTTGCCATTACTAATATGGAAGGAATTCTAGTTAATGAAGACATTGTAAAATACATAAAATATATTAATGTTGAGATTAACGCCGAGCTTTATTCCGCTCCAGTTCATGTAAAATTGTTTTTTTTTTAACTTTCATGCTTTTCTTTAATTGCCTCCCAATTTTCTAGCGTGATGGTCAGAGATGTTTAAACGGCTTATTTATCTCCGGAGGTAAATTGATGAGATCTATTTATTTTTGCAATTAACCGGCCATAAACCCCTTTAAATTTCAAAAACAGGCCTCTTCATCCAGATAATATACAGCCGCAGCCTGGGCCAATGGATCTTACATTAAAGAAAAAAAGCAGCTCAACAAAGGGATATATTATATATATTTTTTATTTTATTTTATTTATTTTTTTTTATTTCTCCACAGTGCGGCATCCCCTTGCATCTCCTCCCTCATTTCGGTCTATCGACCTAACCGACCGCTGCGCTCTGTAAATGACTTTCGACTAACCTCTGCACTATTCCGTACCTCCCACTTCTGACTCCAAGACTTCTCCCGTGCTGCACCAATCCTCTGGAATGCTCTACCCCAAGATATTAGGACCATCCACAATTTGCATAGTTTTAGGCGCTCGCTCAAAACACATTTGTTCAGAGCGGCCTACCACCTTCACTAATCAAGGTCATTTTAGGTTTGTGTGTGTGTAGCACAATTAACTATCTCCATCTATCCCCCACTCCCTGAAGATGGCTGGACCATCATCGTAAATACACACCTCTACCTTGTATCTCCCCCACCTCATTGTAGATTGTAAGCTCACACGAGCAGTCGTCTTATTGTGCTTTAATTATTGTTTTGTTAACGTTGTTACTTATGACTGTTGTGTTTGAGACTGTTAAACTGTAAAGCGCTGCTGAATATGCTGTGATATATATATATATATATATATATATATACACACACACACATACATATACACACACACACACAGTACAGACCAAAAGTTTGGACACACCTTCTCATTTAAAGATTTTTCTGTATTTTCATGACTATGAAAATTGTACATTCACACTGAAGGCATCAAAACCATGAATTAACACATGTGGAATTATATACTTAACAAAAAAGTGTGAAACAACTGAAAATATGTCTTATATTCTAGGTTCTTCAAAGTAGCCTTTTGCTTTGATGACAGCCTTGCACACTCTTGGCATTCTCTTGATGAGCTTCAAGAGGTAGTCACCGGGAATGGTTTTCACTTCACATGTGTGCCTTGTCAGGTTTAATAAGTGGGATTTCTTGCCTTATAAATGGGGTTGGGACCATCAGTTGTGTTGTGCATTAGTCTGGTGGATACACAGCTGATTGTCCTACTGAATAGACTGTTAGAATTTGTATTATGGCAAGAAAAAAGCAGCTAAGTAAAGAAAAACGAGTGGCCATCATTACTTTAAGAAATGAAGGTCAGTCAGTCCGAAAAATTGGGCAAACTTTGAAAGTGTCCCCAAGTGCAGTGGCAAAAACCATCAAGCGCTACAAAGAAACTGGCTCACATGAGGACCGCCCCAGGAAAGGAAGACCAAGAGTCACCTCTGCTTCTGAGGATAAGTTTATCCGAGTCACCAGCCTCAGAAATCGCAGGTTAACAGCAGCTCAGATCAGAGACCAGGTCAATGCCACACAGAGTTCAAGCAGCAGACACATCTCTACAACAACTGTTAAGAGGAGACTTTGTGCAGCAGGCCTTCATTGTAAAATAGCTGCTCGGAAACCACTGCTAAGGATAGGAAACAAGAGGAAGAGACTTGTTTGGGCTAAAGAACAGAAGGAATTGACATTAGACCAGTGGAAATCTGTGTTTTGGTCTGATGAGTCCAAATTTGAGATCTTTGGTTCAAAAATCGGTATTTCAATAGAAATTCCAATGCGCTGCCTCAAATAAGAAGATTTCAGATGTGCCAAAAAGAAAACTCCAACATTCTGCTAATCCAGCACCCACAGGGCTCAATTTGCCTAAAGGAGGCCAAAGAAATGTCTTTTCGGGACTCTTTTTTGCCCCTCAACTGCGCAGCCAGCAAAGTCCTAAAAACTGGATCTGTTGCCCATAGCAACCAATCACAGCACAGCTTTCATTTTACCAGAGATGTTTAAAAAAATAAAAGCTGGGATCTGATTGGTTGCTATGGGTAACAAGCACAAAGGATTTTCTTTCTAGACAGTTTTGATTACAGTGGCCAAAGGTCCTTCATTTATAAAAACGGTTACAAAAAATAAAAACACTTGGCTCCCCATAGCAACCAATCAGAGCCCAGCTTTTATTTCTTAAACAGCTCTGGTAAAATCAAAGCTGCGCTGTGATTGGTTTCTACGGGTAGACAGACAGGTTTGCTTTTAGACAGTTTTAAATACAGCTGCCCCCCCAAAAAAAATATATTGAAAAAAAAATGTAATTATTTTAACCCCTTCCTGACATTTGCTGTACATGTACAAGGCCGCTCATTGCATTGTAGGCGACGGCTGTGCTATACAGTCCACACCCGTCTCTAAGAGTGACCCCACTCCTTCCTGTTTGTACACAACCCCCTTCATAAATGCTGTAATCCCTCAATTAAAAAAAAATAAAAATACAGCACACTTAACACTCCCCTCACGCACCGGCGCTATTCCAGCAATATGTCATGTGAGCGCTGCAGCCAATCAGCAACTTCAAATGGTTCACTCACACTGCCCTCAGACGAATCTCAGACCTGGTGCTTACATTGCTGAAATGGCGCCAACGCAGGAGGAGGACAGAAACACTGACCAAATACTGAACGCGGCCTTTAAGGCTTTTTTTTTTTTTTATATACTATGGGTATGGGAGCCACAGCATTTAGGATTGGGTTGTAAAATTAGTGGACCACCCCTTTAAATGTAACTCAAAAGCTCTGGCAGCAGCATTTAAAGTGCCGCAATAATGGTGACACAGCCATTCAGGCACCCATCGGTCCCCCCTCCTCCCTTGCAACGGGTTTTTTTTTTGTTTAGGAGATCTGGATTTTCGCCATATACTGGATTTTTGCAGTATAAAGAATGAGTGATCAAATAATCTTGGGTTCAAGCCCCTTATGAAAACTAAGAGAAAAAGTTTATTAAAATAGTAAAACCATAAAAGTTTGAATCACCCCTAGTTTCCAAAAACAAACATAAAACAAATTAAAAATTATTATTACAGTACTACGGTAATTATTCTCTATGCATTTAAGAGGTTGGCCACAGATGGAAAATTCTTATTTTCCTTTTCTTAAATGCATATATTTGGGGTGAAAATGCATATCTAATCAAAACCTGCTTTTGGTAAGCAGCTAAGACTTTGCATAAAAAAAAAAATAAAAAAAAAAAACACAGCAAAAATGTAATGTATGAACATAGCCTTGCACACCCTCCTGTTTTCCGGCAGATTAATCTTTTATGTGGTCTGTGGTCACAAATCAGATGACAACAGCCTATAATAAGATGAGCTCACTGATGGATTCTCAGTTAACTCATTCTGCAGCCAGCAATGGACATTACAACACAGAGGCTTTAGAAGACAAATGGTGCCAAATTTTTAACAAGAGTGCTAACATTTTTTAGCCACCCATAATATGATTTAAATAAATAAAAACCTTGCATAAAAAGTATAAATATGGAAAATGAGAGGATAAATTACCCGATCAGCAAGTCCTCCAGGTAAAATGGTTCTCACGATGACACCGACGGCTTTTCCACCAACAATCCCGAATCCTAATCCCGATCCATCATTAATGAGCTCAATCTCCTCCACGTGGCCCCAGATCTGCAATTTGTAAAACCACAGAAGGACATTTTTTCCAGTTTGCAAATTCTGAAATGTCTAATTTATCCTATAACAAAAGCACCAAAATAATACAAAGCAAAAGTAATATATCCACAGAACCGAAGCATAGGAAAAGCGGTTCCTTCTGGAAATCCAGTCGCGTTCCATATGGCTCCCATTAGGATGAACATTAGCGGTCGCCTATTTTATTAATTGCCTATATTCAATATCTACATATGCTGTTCATCTCGAGCGCCCCCGTAACATGAAGCCCATGCTGATCTCCAATAAATACACTCATAAAAAGGGAGAAGCAAGACTTGGATAAAAACGGACTTCTCAGACTATCATCTGATCCTAAAATCATAAATACTCTGTACTCTGTGCGGCTGTGAATTTCATCTACTCTGCACCCCCTTATTTCCTATCATTATCAACAAGTGGATCGGTCACTTCCACCCACAAGTTTAGCACACTTCACTTCTTAAATACTCTGTGCTGCTATGGAACCCTTCTATTTCCACTATGCAATTCTTCAGATTCATCCCTCTCAATCCTACTACTCGTAACATTGTCATATGGGGCCTTTAGATCACCAGTGTTACCACAAGATCATCAGACTTCTGAAATCCTCTGTGCTGCTGTGAGAACCTTTGCTATTCAAATAACTAACTTTTTTCAATTCTCACTAGATTCCATAACTCTTATAACTGTGGAACAATGTCAAATTATCAGAAATGAGAATGTGAACTTACTTGTTCTTCCTGCTGGGGAATCTGGGTTTGGGGAAGGAGCAGAGGCGGCTGTTTAGCAACAATTAAGTGAATGTGACCGGAAGACTGCTGGAGTAGAGATATGGCCTCCTGGTGTGAGACGTTCCTGTCCAGTGGGGTATAATTAATGGCCAATATCTGATCATTCTCCTTAAGTCTTCCATCTCTGAAAACAGTAACATTTGATTAGATAGATAATAGATAGACAGACTGAAATATATTCAGAGGAACCGCGCATCTCAGCAAGAATAGACAGAGAGGCCTGTCTGCAGATTGCTAAATACTTCAGAGCTACACTCACTATTCTGCTGGTGCAGTCACTGTGTATAGACATTACTGATCCTGAGTTACATCCTGTATTATACTCCAGAGCTGCACTCACTATTCTGCAGGTACAGTCACTGTGTACATACATTACATTACTAATCCTGAGTTACATCCTGTATTATACCCCAGAGCTGCACTCACTATTCTGCTGGTGCAGTCACGGTGTACATACATTACATTACTGATCCTGAGTTACATCCTGTATTATAATCCAGAGCTGCACTCACTATTCTGCTGGTGCAGTCACTGTGTACATACATTACATTACTGATCCTGAGTTACATCCTGTATTATACCCCAGAGCTGCACTCACTATTCTGCTGGTGCAGTCACTGTGTACATACATTACTGATCCTGAGTTACATCCTGTATTATACCCCAGAGCTGCACTCACTATTCTGCTGGTGCAGTCACTGTGTACATACATTACATTACTGATCCTGAATTACATCCTGAATTATAATCCAGAGCTGCACTCACTATTCTGCTGGTGCAGTCACTGTGTACATACATTACTGATCCTGAGTTACATCCTGTATTATAATCCAGAGCTGCACTCACTATTCTGCTGGTGCAGTCACTGTGTACATACATTACATTACTGATCCTGAGTTACATCCTGTATTATACTCCAGAGCTGCACTCACTATTCCACTGGTGCAGTCACTGTGTACATACATTACATTACATTACCGAACCTGAGTTACATCCTATATTACACCCCAGAGATGCACTCACTATTCTGCAGGTACAGTCACTGTGTACATACATTACATTACTGATCCTGAGTTACATCCTGTATTATACTCCAGAGCTGCACTCACTATTCTGCTGGTGCAGTCACTGTGTACATACATTACTGAACCTGAGTTACATCCTGTATTATACTCCAGAGCTGCACTCACTATTCTGCTGGTGCAGTCACTGTGTACATACATTACTGATCCTGAGTTACATCCTGTATTATACTCCAGAGCTGCACTCATTATTCCGCTGGTGCAGTCACTGTGTACATACATTAATTATCCTGTACTGATCCTGTATTATACTCCAGAGCCGAATTCACTGTTCTGCTAGTTGTGGAATAAAAGTAAATCCTGCAATCACGTTTTACTTTTCCATCTGTAGTTTATCAAGGACAGGGTGTGGACGGGGTTGAGTAACACATAAATGCAGGATCAGACTACAGAGTGCTCGCCTGTAATCTGTAACCATGGTGGCACATAGATCATAATGAGAGCTTTATACAGAAAACTGAACGCAATTTCAAAGAAGATTGTTAGAAACGTTGCTTAATTTCTGTCTTTTAGATGCATTGGGGGAATAAAAAAAAATAAAAAAAAGTGTTTGCAAAAGTCAAAATTTCTCTTGTACTCCTAATAGAAAACATATTTTCTCCATTGAGTCGTTCCCAACACACCTGTAAAGTAAAAGATAGAGTTGTCCTCACGTCTTGTTAAATTCCCAACTAAAGCTCCAGACTGACTTGTATAAGGATACAATATCTTTTTATACGATTTACTAAAAAAAAAAATTGCTCCAATTTGGGGAAATCACCTCCAAACTGAGTCTTTTTCCACTCACTTTTCGTGTTCTGAAATCCTAACAGCCGCATTCTGCCATCTGGTATCAATGACCAGTGTGAAAAGCGCTGACCTTACCTGACCCGCCACATCATTACCCACATTACTACATTCAGCCATTACGCAAAAAATAAAAATTCTCTTTCACAGAACATTACCCTCCCAGCCAATCTCCCTCCCATACGTTTTCTATCATGTTGATGGCTGCAGGTTCAGACTGATGTGAAATTATGGGTCTCCGTTACGTTACATAAACAAAACGTAGAAAAAATTGATTTGAGGTTGAAGTCAAAATACAAAAAAAAATAAAAAAAATCAAGTAATAAAACAAAAAATGATTATATGATTAATAAAAATAAAGAAAATTAAAAAATGTTTAATATAATAATAATATAATCTTACCTGTCTGCTAGGCTTCCGGGCTGAACCCCTTTCACAAATACTCCCGCGTCTCCCACATTAGGATTCTTGAGCACCACGACGCTGAATCCGAGGCCTCCTACAGCAGGTTTTTCGATATCTATATATTCAATTTGTCTGCCCTAATGAAAAACAAAAACAAATAGAATTTTGATTTGTTGAGTCGATGTCTCTGCCAACAAGTTCAATCTGCTCCGGAGAGACCGGTGAACTAGGAGAAATTTATATCCTGTAAGACAGAACAAACTCAGCACTTAGATAATAAATTAATTCTGCAGAGGATCTCACTTCATTACTTTTCCGTGAAACAGAGAGCACCACATGCAGTCAGCACCGTGACGAAAAACCTCAGGGAATTTCAGAACTATTTTCACACTTCATTCTCCAGCAGAATAAAGTTGTGCGATAAGTTCCTGCTTAAACGAGGACAGAATTAAAGGCTGTTTGGCCAAGATGACTTCTCATTTTTTAGCTTGAAATAATGAACTTGAGGCTTGTACCTTTCCTGTAGGCTCTCTGCACAAATGTGGCTTTTATCTAAAATTACATTAATAATACTCCAGAGCTGCACTCACCATTCTGCTGGTGCAGTCACTGTGTACATACATTCCATTACTGATCCTGTACTGATCCTGAGTTACATCCTGTATTATACTCCAGAGCTGCACTCACTATTCTGCTGGTGCAGTCACTGTGTACATACATTACATTACTGATCCTGAGTTACATCCAGTATTATATCCCAGAGCTGCACTCACTACTGTGCTGGTGCAGTCACTGTATACATACATTACATTACTGATCCTGTATTATACTCCAGAGCTGCACTCACTATTCTGCTGGTGCAGTCACTGTGTACACATACATTACTAATCCCGAGTTACATCTTTTATTTTATTCCAGTGCTGAACTCACTATTCTGCTGATGCAGTCACTGTGCACATACATTACATTACTGATCCTGAGTTACATCCAGTATTATATCCCAGAGCTGCACTCACTACTGTGCTGGTGGTGTCACCGTTTGGCTTATATTATACTAAAAATTGGATGAAAAACACAAAAATGCTTACTGCGCTGTAAGTTCCTTTTTCGGGCATGCACAGTTAGAACTGCCCTTCAACTCACATCACATAATGGGAACTTACAGTGCAGGCGCCGGAGACGTTAATGAAGGCACAGGAAGCGGCGCACGGAGGGGCCGAGTGATGGCTGGGAGGCATTTGTGTCCAGGGGGAAAAGACATGACCCCCGCACAGAATACAGGCATGGCGGGCAAATTAAAAAAAACAAATATTGCAGCGTTGGAAGGGACCCCAAATAGAAGAGACACCTTGACAGAATGCAGCATTAGTGCTGCACAAGGTGGCTCTTTTTGTTAAAAACACCGGGGGGGGGGGGGGGGGGGGGGGGAGAATGACAGGTTACCGTTATGTATCGCTGGGTACATAAAAAAATAAAGATGTGTTATCTAAAATAATTGCCCCTTGTGGGCCCCAGATATCTTCGGTCTGTCAACAAAAACGCTTTCTTAATAGTGGTATACACGAATGTGTTTGGTTAGAACGTCAAAATAAATCTGGAAACAAAGTTCAGTGACAACAATAAATAAGTATCAACATTCCAAAGAACGTTGCTTGATATATTTTCTACTGTATGTTTATGTGATTTTCACAGTTCCCCAAAAGGCCAATCAAATCAAAGTCCATGCAAAAAAGGACAGAACAAAAACCCAACAGATTTGAAAAAGAAAAATTAAGGGTTATTTCCACATTTGGACACTTATGACAATGGGGATCACAACAAGGTAGGTTGGGCGGGAACCACTTTCTTTATACAAGTGAAGTTCCCAAAGGTTGAATGAAGCTGCATTTATCTCTGAATATGCCATAGGAAAAAAAATTTAAATGCACAAATTGAACGTGAAAAGCACATCTAAAAGTTTTTTGGTTTTTTTTGTTTGTTTGCTTTTTTAAGTCAGTATTCTGTATCAAATGTATTTTTTTAATTCCCCCCCGATATGACAATCTTTATTCAATTAAAAATGAGAAATTTTACATTTTCCCACTGGACTTTTTTAGACTAAATTTCCTGTTTCTGGAAATTCACATGAACATTACCTGCAATGAATGAACTTCAAACCAATCTTTAATATTGAAGCATTTAATAAACATGAGCAAATTTCATTGTGTAGCAAGCGGTGACATTAAATAATCTGAACGGTGCATCCTGTGTTATCTATAGTATGTAGAGGTGTTATCTGTCACTGTGCAGGAGGACGAGGTGAGCTGTGATATCGAGTAATATGGATGGTGGATCCTGTATCATCTACTGTATATAGAGGTGTTATCAGCCATTGTACAGGAGGAGGAGGTGAGCTGTGATATCACCTATTGTGAATGGTGGATCCTGTATCATCTACTGTATATAGAGGTGTTATCAGTCATTGTACAGGAGGAGGAGGTGAGCTGTGACATCACCTATTGTGTACGGTGGATCCTGTGTTATCTATTGTATACAGAGGTGATATCAGTCACTGTACAGGAGGAGGTGAGCTGTGACATCTATTGTGTATGGTGGATCCTGTATTATCTACTTATATAGCTGTGTTAACAGTCATTGTACAGGAGGTGAGCTGTGACATCACCTATTGTGTACAGTGGATCCTGTGTTATCTATTGTATATAGAGGTGTTATCAGCCTACTGAACCGCAGCACAACCAGCTCTACCCTCTCCCAGTGTATCCTCACATATCCCCTGCAGACTATGAGCCCTCGCGGGCAGGGTCCTCCCTCCTTATGTACCTGTGTGCCCTGTTTTTTTGCTCATGTTTAATGTATTTGTCTGTATTTGCCCCCTTTTCACATGTGAAGTGCCATAGAATAAATGGCGCTATAAAAATGCATAATAATAATAATTATTATTATTGTAATCCTGCCTCTGATGATGAAACTGCTGTAAACTAATCCAAAAATGACAGGGCATGTAAGCCATAAATAACTAAAGCAGCTGGTGAGAAAACTATTTAAGGAAAAAAAAAGCCAAATTAAAAAGAAAAGAAAAAAGATACATTTTAAACAAAAGCCTGTTTAAAACAAACAGGTAATTTCTTAATTACACATTACAAAGAAAGAATAATATAATTATATACTTGTTTTTTGTTTGTTTTTTTTTCATTCAGACTTTCACTCACCTCGGCCATCTGCTGAATTTTCCTGGTGAACTCATCTGCGTCTGAATTAGAGCTGCTGAGAGGAAATCTAGACGAGACAAAGTTGTCAAAGGACAAAGAGTTGCTCTTGTTTCCCAAGTGGGCAGAGGAGTCCGCTTCAAATACCAATAAGCCTTTCTTTGTGAAATCAAATTCTGCAGAACGGTCGGCTGGCATGCGATTCAGCTAGAAAAACACAATTCATTCCAGCCAAATTGATTAAAATCCACATGATGTGTAATAAAAGCAGAAAATTCACACTAAGGAGCTGCAATTATCAATCTATATATTTCAGGATCCAGAAGAAATCATGAAGAGCAGACAGAGATTTTTCTCTTTCCCATCTTTATCTCCAAGAGTTAGGTACACATAATCAATTCCAAATCTAAATAGTTACTACCCCAAATATACGGACATTGTGTATCCTGGTTTATCACAATACAATACAGCCGGTCATATTAGAAAGATATGAAACAAATTATGTGGCCATGGCTTGGGTCTTTAGATGTTCTCTTCTCCATTCATTCGCAGTCTATCTATATTTAATACTAGCTGAAGAGGCCGGCGTTGCCCGGGCATAGTAACTGTGGTTAGTTATAACTAATTCTAATGATTATATTGCACATAAAAACATTTCACATCATGAATTTAACACTACAGATTTGCAACATAAATTAACTAAATGATTACCCAAGTATTGATAGCATTTTATTTTCAACTCATTCAAGAGCCTTTTGATAAACAACATTTTTGGTTTTCCCTTCCGGAGCAAAGATGAATATTGCCTATTAAGCAGTTGTCTTTGCTGTATGGAATTGCCTATTAAGCAGTTGTCTTTGGTGTATGCCACTGCTTATTAGGCAGTTGTCTTTGGTGTATGGTATTGCCTCTTAAGCAGTTGTCTTTTGGTACATGGCATTGCCTATTAAGCAGTTGTCTTCAGTGCATAACATTGCCTGTAAATTCCTGCACCTCATGCTCCTCCTTATACACAACATTCTCATTCCCCCCCCTCACTCCTCTCATTTCCCCCCCTCACTCCTCATTCCCTCCCCCCACTCCTCTCATTCCCTCCCCCTCATTTCCCCCCCTCACTCCTCTCATTTCCCCCCCTCACTCCTCTCATTTCCCCCCCTCACTCCTCCCTCTTTCTCCCCCCCTCACACGTGCTCAGCAACTTCTTGTTATGAGCACAGTGGTGTAATCCATGAGGCTCCTGCCTTTCCCTTGACGTCATGCCTCACAGGAGCAACTCCATTCTAGACACGACGGCGCTAGATGTGGCCTCTGCCTGCCGCGCACTGATACTGAAGGCGGCGGCCCTGACAGTAGCCCGCAGCGGCTGGGACGTTGCAGCCGGGGAGTTTTGCAGGGTGGCTTTCGAGGTGAATGTGTCTCTGCCCGTGTGCACTAACAACGTGGGACGTGTGGACGGAGCTTTGCGTGTGGAGTGAGTGTGGCTACGCGGAGTGGGCGGAGTTATGAGGAGTGGGTGTGGCTTAATACATACACAAATATATAATTTTTTTTTTTTTTTTTTTTTTTATGTTTTAGGTCTCAGAAAATGGTGACATTTTCTTTTTTAAACCACAAAATAAATAAAATTTGGTGTCGCCATAGTTGTACCATCCCAGAGAATCGTGTCACCAGGTCATTTTTACCCCAGAATGAACGTCATAAATAGAAAAAGAAAAACAAACAAACAGCAAAATTGTTGTTGTTTTTTTTTTCAATCGTTTCACTGCACTATTAATTATTTTTCAATTTTTTTCAGATTTTATGGTAAAATGAGCAAAAATTTAAAATGGCTGCATTGGAAAGGAGTTAATGGGAGCGCTCCAGCATTTCGGTCTGTGGGATGTATTTATGGGGGGCTTTTTAAACACAGGATGTCACTCAGCCGCCCACCAGACAGGGAAACACCTCACAGCACAGGTAGAACAGATGATATCAGTTGTGTTTTCACATTTAAAGGCAGATTACACAAATAAAGACCAATAACAGTGACATTTACCTCAGAAACCATTAATATCAGCACCATTCACCACAAGGAGAGAACTGCCTGTGTCATCATTCACCTCAGGAGCATTTCCCGCCTAAAAATAGTGCAGAATCTGAGGAAAGCCAGCAGTTTTCGCAATGATTGCTGGGAGTCGTAGTTTAATAATCACTCCTGCGCATTAGATAACAGCAGACGTGAACTACAGTTCCCAGAAATCCATGCGCCGCAAATGGCTTCTGGGAACTGAAGTCCAGAGAATGCAGTAACGCACGCTAGACGGGAAGAGTTACACTACAAATCCCAGAAATCATTGCGTGATCAATTCTAGGCTGAAGTAGAGGTTGTTGAGGAGAGCTCTCTTACATGAGAGGAGGGTGGAGCACATAATATGAGTGACTGCTGGGGCTTGTAGTTCCCCTGTAGCTAAGGAGCCATTCTCCTCAGATTATATAGACGGTGTTAGTCAGCTTTCAGCATCATGAATGTATAAATGTCACCATTATTATTAAGCACATTCGCTGTCAAAAGCGCCATCACATTTCTCTGACGTGTTGCGTTTTTTATTTCTGATATTTCTCCATCTTTCGATAACTCCGCTGTCGCTATGGAGTGGGTGTGGCTTTTTGGAGTGGGTGTGGCTTGATACATACTCAACTTTATACATATAATCTTTTCATATCCTCTACTTGCATCAATCCTAGATGATTTTTCGCCCTATACTCCACTCACATCCAAAGCTGCAGTCATAACCCTATTGTGTTGTCTTCTGATTTTATGCTGCCTGATGTAATATTTGCTGCTGATTTATAATTGCAGCTAAAAATTATTTAACCCTTTTATGGTACTTGTATCTTCTGCTAAATTAGCTCATATCCCTGAATATGAAATCTGTCAGCAGGTTTTTGCTATGTAACCTGGAATCATGGTCGCTTCCCCTACATCACGCTGCTCTCAGAGTACATCACAAAAACCCGCTGATGGATTCCCTTTAAGGATAATCAGTTTAAGTTTTTGCAGACACCCCACCCCTTCCCCAAGAGCCATAACTTGGTTTACATTTTTTCATTTTGATTTTACATTACTCGAAGTGGCAAACATGACCAGGTGACACGATTCTCCAGGTCAGTATGATTACGCCAATGCCCGACTTGTATCATTTTAGCAGTTTAATGGAAATCTGAACTTTGCAAAAAAAATAATTATTATGTGTGTCACCATCTTTGAAGACCTGAAACTTTTTTTTTAAATATTTTTTCATTGACAAGGATGTGAGATTACTTATTTGTTTGCGAGCCAGGCTGTAGTTTTTATTGGTGCCACTTTGGGGTTCATACAATAGCTTGATTGCATTTTTCCAGGTGGTGTAATGACCCCCACCCACCTCCACAAAAAAAGAAAAAAAAGCACTATTGACATTTCAGCGCTTTACGGGAAAAAAATAAAAATTATATATATATATATATATTTATTATTATTATTATTTATTGTTATAGCGCAAGTACAAGTACAATAATCTTGAACAATACAAGTCATAACTGGTACAGTAGGAGAGAGGACCCTGCCCGCGAAGGCTCACAATCTACAAGGGATGGGTGAGAATACAGTAGGTGAGGGTAGAGCTGGTCATGCAGCGGTTTGGTCGATCGGTGGTTACTGCAGGTTGTAGGCTTGTCGGAAGAGGTGGGTCTTCAGATTCTTTTTGAAGGTTTCGATGGTAGGTGAGAGTCTGATGTGTTGTGGTAGAGGGTTCCAGAGTAGGGGGGATACGAGAGAAATCTTGTATGCGATTGTGGGAAGAGGAGATAAGAGGGGAGTAGAGAAGGAGATCTTGTGAGGATCGGAGGTTGTGTGTAGGTAAGTACCGGGAGACGAGGTCACAGATGTATGGAGGAGACAGGTTGTGGATGGCTTTGTACGTCATGGTTAGGCTTTTGTACTGGAGTCTCTGGGTAATGGGGAACCAATGAAGGGATTGACAGAGGGGAGAGGTCAGGGAATAGCGGGGGGACAGGTGGATTAGTCGGGCAGCAGAGTTTAGAATAGATTGGAGGGGTGCGAGAGTGTTAGAGGGGAGGCCACAGAGCAGGAGGTTGCAGTAGTCAAGGCGAGAGATGATGAGGGCATGGACTAGGGTTTTTGCAGATTCTTGGTTGAGGAATGAACAGATTTGTGAAATATTTTTGAGTTGAAGTCGGCAGGAAGTGGAAAGGGCATGGATATGTGGTTTGAAGGAGAAATCAGCGTCAAGGATTACCCCGAGGCAGCGAGCTTGTGGGACTGGGGAGAGTGGGCAGCCATTTACTGTAATGGATAGGTTCGTTGGGGGTCACGTGAGATGGGGGAAAGATGATGAATTCTGTTTTGTCCATGTTATGTTTCAGAAATCTAGCAGAGAAGAAGGATGAAATAGTGGACAGACATTGAGGGATTCTGGTTAGTAGGGAGGTGATATCTGGTCCAGAGATGTAGATCTGTGTGTCATCAGCATAGAGGTGATATTGAAAGCCATGAGATTCTATGAGCTGTCCCAGGCCAAAGGTGTAAATGGAGAAGAGCATGGGCCCTAGGACTGAACCTTGTGGGACTCCGACAGATAGGGGGCGAGGTGAGGAGGTGGTGTGTGAGTGGGAGACGCTGAATGTCCGGTCTGTTAGGTATGACGAGATCCAGGATAGGGCCAAGTCTGTGATGCCAAGGGTTGAGAGGGTCTGTAATAATAGGGAATGGTCCACTGTGTCAAAGGCAGCCGACAGGTCCAGGAGGAGGAGGACAGAGTAGTGTCGCTTGCTCTTCGCGGTTAAGAGGTCATTGGTGACCTTAGTTAGGGCAGTTTCAGTGGAGTGGTGTGACCGGAAGCCAGATTGTAAGCGGTCGAAGAGGGAGCAAGAAGAGAGATGGGAGGACAGTTCAAGGTAGACGTGTTGTTCCAGTAGTTTTGAGGCATAGGGGAGAAGTGATATAGGGGGATAGCTAGATACAGAGGATGGGTCAAGAGAGAGCTTTTTGAGGATAGGTGTGATGGAGGCATGTTTAAAGCTTGAGGGGAAAACACCAGTTGTTAGTGATATGTTGAAGAGATGGGTTAGGGTTGGGATGAAGACTGTGGTGAGGTTTGGGATGAAGTGGGATGGGATCGGGTCAAGTGCACAGGTGGTGAGATGTGATCTTGAGAGTAGAGTGGAGAGTCGATCTTCTGTAATGGTGAAGTTGGTTTTGGAGGTGGAGGGCTGGGAAGTCGAGAGGAAGGGCTCTTGGGGTTGTTGACCAAAACTGTCTCTGATGTTATCAATCTTCTGCTTGAAAAATGAGGCAAAGTCTTCAGCTGAGATGAGTGGGGAGGGAGGAGGTGCTGGGGGAAGGAGGAGAGAGTTGAAGGTGTTAAATAACTGTTTAGGGTTGTGAGACAGGGAGGATATGAGAGATGAGAAGTAGGTTTGTTTAGCTGTGGCGAGTGTGGACTTGAAATTAGTGAGGGACTGTTTGAATGCGATGAAGTGCTCGTTGGAGTGGGATCTTTTCCATCTGCGCTCAGCAGCCCTGGAAGCTTGCCTCAGTTCTTTGGTCAGGCTGGTGTGCCAGGGCTGTCTGTTGATTTTGCGAGCTTTGGTATGTGTAAGTGGGGCAGCAGATTCCAAAGCTACAGCTATTGTGGTGTTATATAGAGCGGCAGCGTCATCCGCATTGTGTAAGGAACTTATATCTGTGAGAGGGAGGAGGGATTCAGAGAATGAATGTAGGTCAAGATGTTTAAGATTTCTGAGAGGGTGTGAAACTTTGTGGGGTGGGGATTGCAGACATGGAGTGGAGAGGGAAGAGAATGTGAGAAGGTTGTGGTGAGAGAGAGGAAGAGGTGAGTTAGAGAGGTTAGATAGGGAGCAGAGGCGGGTGAAGATGAGGTCCAGTGTGTGGCCATCTTTGTGGGTGGCTGTAGAAGACCATTGAGTGAGGCCGAAGGAGGAAGTGAGAGATAGAAGTTTAGTGGCAGCTGAGAGGGAAGTGTCAATGGGGATGTTGAAGTTGCCCATGATGATAGTAGGGATGTCCGCGGAAAGGAAATGAAGTAGCCAGGTGGTGAAGTGTTCAAAGAAGGTGGTGGCTGGCCCTGGAGGGCGGTAGATGACAGCCAGTTGGGAGGTTGGAGGGGGAGTAGATGCACACAGAGTGCACCTCAAAGGAAGGGAGGGTAACAGAGGGTGGCAGTGGGATTGGGGTGAAGAAGACCAACTCCTCCGTCATGTTTGCTGCTGGGGCGGGGTGTGTGAGAAAGGTGGAAGCCATCATACGAAAGTGCAGCAGGAGAGGCTGTGTCAGAAGTGGTGAGCCAGGTTTCGGTGATGGCGAGGAAGGAAAGTTTGGTAGTAACAAAAATATCATGGATGTAGGAAAGCTTGTTGCAGAGAGCGAGCGTTCCATAGAGCTCCTGTTAGTGGGACTGGGGAAGCGGGGGCTGGGCGAATGGGTATAAAGTTAGAGAGGTTACGGAAGGTTGTGATATAGCGTGGATGGAAGGTAGAAATGACTGTGGGAATGTGGTGAGGAGGACCAGGATTTGGAGAGATATCACCAGCAGTGAGCAGGAGCAGAGAAAGTGTCAGTGTCTATATTATATATATATTGTCTAAGGGGTACTTCCGTCTTTCTGTCGGCAACTTCAGTCACGGAAATCCCGCGTCACTGATTGGTCTCGCCAGCTGACTGTCATGGCTGCCGCGACCAATCAGCGACGGGCACAGTCCAATTAGTCCCTCCCTACTCCCCTGCAGTCAGTGCCTGGCGCCCGCTCCATACTACCCTCCAGTCACCGCTGACACAGGGTTAATGCCAGCGGTAACGGACCGCATTAGGCTGCGGGTTACACACTCCGTTACCGCCGCTATTAACCCTGTGTGACCAAGTTTTTACTATAGATGCTGCCTATGCAGCATCAATAGTAAAAAGATCTAATATTAAAAATAATAATAAAAAAAAAAACCTTCTATTTTCACCTTCCGTAGGCCGACGATGCGCTCGCGCCTGCAGGTTCCGGTGCTAAGGATGCTATGCGAGAAGGACCCGCCATAACGTCACGGTCATGTGACCGCGACGTCAACATAGGGCCTGCGCGAGAAGGACCTGCCATGACGTCATGGTCATGTGACCGCGACGTCATCACAGGTCCTGCGCTCATACCAACCCTGGGACCGGAAGCTGCCGCGTGCACCACACACAGGCGACAGGACTACAAGGAGCCCCTCGGAAGGTGAGTATATGTTTATTTTTGTGACATATGTGGCTGGGCAATATACTACGTAGCTGGGCAATATACTACGTGGCTCTGTGCTGTATACTATGTCCCTGTGCAATATACTACGTGGCTGGGCAATATATCACCATATTTTTGAGTGTCCCCAGGAGACATGAACCAGTGATCATTGATCGCTAGTATTAGAACACTTCAGCATTGGCGTATATAGTATAAAAGTGAGGAAGTGAATGCAGCCGAGACCTCGTGGGCTCCATATTTGATGCACACCACCCAATTATGTCCCGATTTATGTTGAATTGTTTGTCTCCAAACATCATTTTTTAATTCGGCCAATGCAGAATGCTTAATTCTTAGTGCATACCGTCCTGCTAACAGATGATAGTGCTTTCTGCATACCTGTTCCTTGAGTTGTTTGATTGACTGCTGCACGGTCAGGATCTGGTTAAACAGCGGGCTGGCCAGCGTGTCGCGCAGGATACATAACTTGTCATGGTGGGAGAGTTCTCCTTTATCTTTCAGTTTCTTCTGCAGGCGGTCGGCGATCTGCAGCACCTTCTGCTTGTCCACAGAGACCGAGCCTAAAACAAGATCCATCAGCACTGAAACCTCCTATATACAAAGTAACATTGTTTCAGAGGCAGAAAAGAAATATTGTATTTACCGGTGTCAAGAAATTCTGGCATCTTCCCAGCCGTGGATGATCCACTCGAGAAATCTGGAAACACAGGGACTATATGTAACATGGTTTATTTCAGCATCATTTAACCTTTTGCCGCAGTCAGACTTTATAAACTCTTTATGTTTAGGGAGTTTTTTGTTGATATGAAAAGTTTTACAACATTGTGTCTCAATTCCTTACTAGTTTACAAGCTCTACGCTTGCTGTCAGTGAATGAGAATAATTCCAGAGACTTTTCGCCACTCTTTACAGAATGCTAAAGCACACGCTTCCCCCCCTTCTAAGCCCCGTTGTCTATTTATCTGCTACACCAGCTCATTGGGTGCAAAACACTAGGACACACTTGGGTTTGCGCACAAGTTAAGTATTTGCAGCAGAAACTTCTGCACCATTTTCTGCAGGAAAAATGTTACGTAAAATAGGCGCATTATTTCCATGTTTTCTTTACATGCCTTTTTGTTGCAGATTTTTCCCTATTTATTAGCAATGGTGAAATCTGCAGCGAAATTGCTGAAAGAATTAACATGCTGCAGATTTAACTCTGCAAGTCAAAAATAAGCATGTGCATGAGATCTTAGGAACTTCCTTCACTTTGCTGGCACTAGGAAATCATTCAGGTTGTCACAAAACAGGGCACAAAAAAAAAAAAAAAAAAAAGAAAAAAAAGGGTCGCAAAAATGCAACAGATTGGCAACATGTGTAAGGCTTTTAAAGTTATGGTGAAATTAAGAGCAGAGGTGAGCGTCATTGTCTTTTGCTTATAGGATGTGAATAACTTCTGGGAATTTCGTTACTTATATGCATGCATTCTGAGCTGCAAAATTTTAAAACTAAGTTATTATAAATTTTGCATCATTTGTCTTCTATAAGCCTCTACGTGTCATTGTCTATTACAGGCCACGAATGAGCTAATGAAGCACTTCCATGAAATATTTTGTGCCCTAAACCTGTATTAACGTAGTAATATTTGCACCGATCATCATCATCTTCCCCAGTTACCAGCGCTGCTCAGATCCTCTTCTGGGTCACTTGACTTGTCGGATCACACTGGGGTCTATGCAGGAGCTGGAATTGGTTTTTACTTTGTGAATTTACTAAGTCTTGTTCTGACGCTTGCATAGACTTACATTGTAAAAGTGACTTATTTTTTATGCTTATTTATGTAGCACCATTATATGCTGCAGAGCTTTACAGACATCATCTCTGTCTCCATTGGGGCTCACAATCTAAATTCCCTATCAGTTGGTCTTTGGAGCGTGAAAGGAAACTGAAGAACATGGTGGAAACCCACGAAAACACGGGGAGAACATACAAACTTCTTGCAGATGTTCGTGGTAGGATTTAAATCCAGGATCCCAGCGCTCTGCAGTGCTAACCACTGAGCCACCATGTATAGTGCTAACCACTGAGCCACCATGTATAGTGCTAACCACTGAGCCACCCTGACTTCCAGCTCACCCAAACCCCAGTGTTAGGCCAGGATCACACATACACGAGATACGGCCGAGTCTCGCAGGTGAAAACCCAGCTCTGGTGCCGGCACTCCGGAGCGGAGCGTGCAGCTCCATGTATTGCTGTGCGGCCGCACGCTTCGCTCCCAAGTGCCGGCGCCAGAGCTGGGTTTTCACCTGCGAGTCTCGGCCGTATCTCGCGTATATGTGATCCTGGCCTTATCCAGCAGGTCAGAATAGTAGTCACGTGATCCAGAAGAGGAGCGGAGCGGCGCTGGAAACTGCAGAAGACGGCGATCGCTAATTATATTATAACTTTTACACAGGTTTAGAGTAGAAAAACTTTCAGAGCACAGCTTCTTTATCTAAGCCTATGTGCACACTATGTCTTTTTCAGGTGGGTGCACTGCATGACCCACCTGTAAAAAAAACAAACAAAAAAACACCAAAGAAATGTTAAAAAGAATGAACATGTAAACTGCAAGGCAAAAAAGGACCTGTTGCGCTTATGTTCAGTCTTTTGAACTCCTTTTAACTGATTCCAATCATTAACTGCAAGTAAGGATGTTACAAACAGAGAGGAAATCAACCACACAGAATATCATAAAAATTAATATGTGAGGAACCCCTATATATTCCTGTAAACATAGATCAGTATATTTTCAGCAAAGGTTGGCTATACTGATCCCAGTAGGCTCCAGGTTTTCTTGGGCCCCGGGTGTAAGATTGTCAATGGCCCCTTTAACACATACCACGATTCATGATGCACAGATACGGCAGAGAAATATAAATATAGTACAATGCCAAAGATTTCATTTACTGCTTACATTACATGAGTGATATCTATTGTAAATTCTACAATAGCTCAGAAACCGGTGAAGTCTCGCAGCGCACAGAATGACTGCAAACTTATTTTAGACCAGACAGTGTAGTCCTCTATACAGTATTATGTGCACCACATAGTCCTCCATACAGTATTATGGGCACCACAAAGTCCTCCATACAGTATTATGGGCACCACATAGCCCTCCATACAGTATTATAGGTACAACATAGTCCTCCATACAGTATTATGGGCCCCATATACTGCTCCATACAGTATTAATGGCCCCATATATTGTCCCATAGAATATAATGGGCCCCATAAAATGCTTCATACATAAAAAGACAATCAAATACTCACCTCTCCCCAATCCCCACTGCTCCGGTCTCTTCAGCATCTTCCAACTCTCTGCTCTGGTCAGCACAGAGGGCGTCCTGTAGTGACTTCATTGCACCCTCTGCCCTGAGACATCACAAAAGAGTCAGAAGACGCTGAAGAGACGGGAGCAGCAGGGAAAGGGGAGAGGTGGCACCGGGCTTTCCTGATTGATGAGACCCATAGCATGCCCATGTTCCCGACGGCAAGTGGGCCCCCCAGTTCGTTCAGAGCCTCGGCAATTGCCCAGGTGGTGACACTAGCCCTGATACTGATACACTGTAACAAACAAATGTATACATTTTTTTTTTAGTCTGGGAGACTGGATAAAACAAAAGCACAAAGTATATTAATCATCACAAAAATAATAATGTATTCCAGAAAACATTTGTACAGAAATTTAGGAGTGACTGAGAGCAGATCTCATCTGGGTGTCTGTGGGGAACAGATGGTAGTAAAAGAGGATTACGGATTTTTTAGATTCAGCTGTTAACATAATGACTGTCATAGTCCTAAGCAGGTTAAAGCACCTCCAAAGTGAAGCTCCGGAATGGATCCTCTTATAAAAGGGAATTGCATTCTAAGTAATTTACTAATAAGCGGAACGCAGGAACAAGGCAACGTATCTTAGGTCCTAAAGCAAGTGATCCTGCCAGAAAATTTGGGGCAGTTTGAGGATGCTCGGTAGCTGCATAAATAGAAACTTTATCATGAAATCTCAAAATTTCACCAAGGGCTCGTGCAGACAACTGTAGTTTTGGTCTGAGTGCGATCTATCAAAACATTGGACCAATGTGAGGCAGTGCACAGGATTTTCATGGGACTATCAGAATGGAGAAATGTATTTATATATTTTTGTCCCCACATCCAAGAAAAGCAGATCAGAGTATGTGATATAACCAAACCATTTTTGTCAGAGGGGGCACATGTAGTGATATAGAAGTCAGATTCGCTTTGTTGCCCCCAGTACGATACGTTTACTATATCAAGAAAAATACTGCAAAATTTCAGTTTAAATTCTGGGCAATTGACACAATTTCTGCTTGATGTTACTGAAATGAAAACATCTGCAGGCAGAACAGTTGTATGTCTGAATGAGACCCTACCAATCCTCAGAGTTCAGCAGCCTGGGCTTCAGACTGATAGATCATAAACTTGAGGGTGATTTATTGTCAGGATGTGTTTCGCTCACAGAGAATTTTCTAGAATAGATACAACTGTAACAGACGTAAAGCTGTGAGAAGTACCAGGTTTTCAGCTTTTGAGTCAAATCTCTGCTTGCTTTCAAGAAAAGGAAATATTTTTGTCTACATCCACATGGCAAGAATCATATTTCCTACAATTATATTCAGTCTAGGCAATCCTCTGTGAGCTGAAAACACCAGCTAAACAAATCTCTCTTCTGTCCTGAAAGTTTGTTACAATGTATCAGCCTGGTGTCCAATCTGTTTAGTTCACAGAGGTTTGTTAGGCTATTTTCCCTAGATGAACTTTCGGTGAGTTTTTTCCATGTTGCAGAATTTCTGCACCTATTATGTAAATTAGTTTACTTGCATTTTTTCATGGCATTTCTGTGTGCATTTATTTACATGCAATTTTATGGCTGTGGTTTTTGTCTCTTCTTGGCGAGTCATGCTTTAAAGAGGTTATCCACTACTTTTTGATTGATTGACCTATTCTAAGGATAGATTATCAATGTCTGATCTCGCGGTGTTTGACACCCGGTACCACCGCTGATCAGCCATTATCGGTGCCGCTGGCCGCAAGTACTCACTGATCATCTTCTGGTAGCGGCTGAGGCTTTGTACTACATCTCCACCTCCTATTCAAACCAACAGGAGGCAGATGTATAGTACCCTGCGGCAGCCACAATCAGAAGAAAGCCAGCTCCGCAAGTGGGTACTTCCTATAACAGCTGATCGGCGGGGATGTCAGACCTGGCTGATCAGACATTAATAGTAGGTAATCAATCGAAAAGTAGTGGACAACCTCTTTAAATAAAGTGGTTTTGTTTTGATACTTCCTGGTATTTGGCCTTGACAACATTTTATTGATTTACGTAGATATGGATTACATGCATTTTCACAGCAGAGATAGACTAAAAACGTGCATTTTGTACCTATGGATTTTCCACATATAATGCAAGTCTAGCACATCTGCACATAAAGCTCAGCATATCCGCAAGAGAAGTTGACATATCGCGGATTGTAAACACGCACTGCAGATGAGTTTACCCTGAGTGAAAAAGATGCACAATGTGCATGAGATTTCTATAAACCCTTTCCATTTTTCTGGAACCATGAGATGCTTGCATTTTTGATACAGCGAAAATGTGCAGGGTTAAAAAGGTCATCATGGGAACATAGCCTTAGGCTATGTTCACATGTCACATTATTGCAGCTTTTTTATGCTAGTTTTCAGCTGGGTTTTTCACAGTATCAGCAGAGTCTATGAGATTTCAGAAAGCTAATGCACACAGCTGACTTTTGTCAAGGAGCTCCGTTTTTGCAAAGTGCAGCATGTCATTTCTTTCAGGGGTTTTCACCCCTTGAAAGCAATGGATAGTTAAAAAAATGCAGATATTAGATTTTACTAGTTTTTGGTGCCAAAAACCTGATGAAATTAAATGATTATTTTTCTATGCACCAAACTGTATCAGTATGCACAAGAGATGGATGTACCCTGACAAAAACGCACCAAAAACTAAGCACATAACGCAGCAAAAAAAAAAAAAAAAAAATGCAGCAAAGCCTTCTTTGTTACGTAGCTTCTTTAAGCTATGTGCACACGTTGCGGAATGGGGTGCAGAATTTTCTGCACAAAATCCGCATCTCCTGGCAGAAACCGCAGGTGCAGATTTGCCGTGGATTTTGTGCGGTTTTTATTTGGATTTTCTGCGGTTTTTACCACTGCAGATTTCTATAATGGAAGGGTGCAGAAACGCTGAATATCTGCACAAAAGAAGTGACATGCACTTCTTTTAAATCCGCAGTGTTTCCGCACAGCTTTTTTTTTTTTTCCACATTGATTTACATTGTACTGTAAGTCACAGTGCGGATCTGCAGCGTTTGTGTGTGGAAAAATCCGCTGCAGATCCGCACTAAATCCAGATCGTGTGCACATAGCCTTACTGCCAAGAGAGCTGGTTTTGCCTGCAAAAAAAAAAAAAAAAAACCGTGCAAAACATAGCAGCAGATTTTCCTCAAGGAAAAACCCGCAGCATTTACATTACAAGGAAACACAGTAACAGTTTGCTATAATGTATCTAGACTGGATACAATTGTAACAAAACACTCAGCTACAAAAGAAACAAAAAAAATTACATAATTTCTTTATAATTGTTTTACAACCAGAGAATGAGAAATTATATTCAGATTCACTGACAGCAAGATCTTGGCGAATCATTACAGAAAGTGCATTAGAAACTTGCAGAACTCTTCTTGATACAATGATTCCCACTTTATTTACATAACACTGAAACATTGTTTCCACTTCATCACATGATTTTTCTACAGTCATTTCCTGGCTTCCTGGACTTGTCCTTTCTACAGGAAGGTTTCAGCTTTGGATTAGAGGAAACATTCAGATCATCTACTACAGAATTCTTGCTGCAGATCTCCGGCTAGGAGCCACAAACAAGTGAAATACAAACAGGCAGAGGATTTGGGGCTGTGGATATGGGAATCTCAGGCTGCCAGTCACTTCCTGTATCCCTGTATGCTGCAAGTTCCCAAGGGAGCAGGGTGTGGTGGGGTCACCTGATACAGGAGGGGGCTCACACCTGGACAGGGGTAGGAGGGGGAGGGCAGCTGAGTGCCAGGGTCTCCAGCTTGGCACATACCTCACTCTCTGCAATCTCCAATCACTCCCAGCTTGTGGCAGCTGCTGCACTTTGGGTTCTGGACTTTTTTTTTTTTTTTTCAAGCTTTATTTAAAGTTAACAAACGAACAAAGTGACAATGAGCCCAAAGGTAACAGCAGCAGGTAGGGAGGTTGACAAACAGGAAATGTAGCTAAATAGTTGGTCATATCCTCCTATTCCCAGGGAGATACTTGTATGCAGGTGACACATATCATATAATTATAGGGGAAGTGCACTGTATTATTTCTGCAAGAATACATAATTACAAAGTTAAGGCTATGTGCACACGTAGGAAAAGAGGTGCAGAATTTTCTGCACAAAATCTGCATCTCCTGGCAGAATCCGCAGCCGCGGATTTGCTGCGGTTTTTATGCAGATTTTGTGCGGATTTTGCCACTGCGGATTTTTAACATGGAGGAGTGCAGAAACGCTGCAGATCCGCACAAAAGAAGTGACATGCACTTCTTTGAAATCCGCAGCAATTCCGCACTGATTTTTCCGCACCATGTGCACAGCTTTTTTTTTCCATTGAAGAACATTGTACTGTACATCACAGTGTGGATCTGCAGCGGATCCACAGCAAATCCGCATCGTGTGCACGTAGCCTAACAGTTTAAATTTAAAAGCTATTTTAATGCCAAAAACTTGTAAGTTAGATGGTTTACCCAGGAAGAGTCTCCCACCCAAGTTGACATGGCGAGTAATGTGAACAGATCCTCTGCATGATAGGCTACGTTCACATTTGCGTTGTGCGCTGCAGCGTCGGCGACGCAACGCACAACGCAAATGTGAACGCTTGCACAACGCAGCGTTTTGTGACGCATGCGTCCTTTTTTTGCTTGATTTTGGCCGCACAAAAAATGCAACTTGCTGCGTCCTGTGCGCCCTGACGCGTGAGGCGCAGCGACGCATGCGTCACAAAACGCAAATGCAACGCATGTCCATGCGCCCCCATGTTAAATATAGGGGTGCATGACGCATGCGGCGACGCAGCGGCGCCCGACGCTGCGTCGCACAACGCTAATGTGAACGTAGCCATACAGATAAGTCTCTCCACATCTGTTAGGGGAGTTGGCAAGAACAAAAAAAAAAAAACATAGTTCCTTCCTTTAGGCTGTGTGCCCACAATTAGTTTTTGGTGCGTTTTTTAATTGATCTGTGGGGCGTATTTCAAATCCGCAACATGTCAATCTCTCTTGTGGGAACGCTGAGTTTTATCTGCAGATTTGAATTAGGTGCAAAACATCTGCAGGTAAGAAAACGCAGAAGAGTTATAAGAGCATTTCTGTGGCAGAGACGCATCAGAAAAAGTATGTGATCCGCACATGGCTGTATCAATAAAGTTCTGACAAAGCCAAATACCAGGAACTATCAAAAACAGTTTAAACAACAAAAAAAACAAAACAGTATCTTTAAGGCTGGGGTCACATAATATTATATTGTTCACATTTGCATCCAGAAAAGTGAGACATTTCTTTTTTTCACTTGTCATCTGTGCAGCTATTAATCATTTACTGTTTCCTATGTTACAGAGTTAAAATGAATAAAAATCGGATGCTGTACTGTGGCACCATTTGACATTGATTTTTTTTTGTACACATAGATTTGAAAGGGCATGTCTCATCCGATTTTCAGAGGAAAATTGGACATGCCGTGATTTTTTTTTCACCTGCACAATCAGTCCGTGAAAAAAATCATTCACCTGCACTGTCCCATTAAATAACATTGGTCCGAGGTCCGTTTTTTTGATGGGTAGCACTCGGACAGAAAATATGGTCATCTGCACGAGCCCTTAGCCAAAATCAGGAGATAAACAATCAGAAGAAAAGTATAATAGAAACACGTCATCACTTCTGTATTTATTACCCACTTGGCTTATAAGTAGTGATGAGCGAGTATACTCGTTGCTCGGGTGGTCTCCGAGTATTTTTGACTGCTCAGAGATTTAGTTTTCCTTGCCGCAGCTGGATGATTTGCAGCTACTAGACAGCTTGATTACATGTGGGGATTCCCTAGCAACCAGGCAACCCCCACATGTACTCAGGCTGGCTAGCCGCCGTAAATCATCCTGCTGCAGCAAGGAAAACTAAATCTCCCAGCAGTCATAAATACCCGGAGACCACCCGAGCATGCTCGGGAAAACCCGAGCAACGAGTACACTCGCTCATCACTATTTATAAATACTGATGTAAAATACTGACCAAATACTGATTGTGTGAACGTGGCCATATAGTGAGCAGTGGTGGCGTATTGTCTGGCACTGGCTAGTTTTTGATGATTTTTTTTCTGCTGCTTATTTTTGAAAAAAATGCAAGTAACTTATTTTACTTAATGTGTGCAGAACATCTGCAACATCAAAAACACAGCAAAAGCTCATCTTGTGAACGTGGCCTTATAGGGAGCTGTGATGGCGTACAACGTCTGTCACTGTTAGGGTATGTGCACACGTAAGTTTTATCTCTGCGGATTTTTCCGCACCTGTTTTTATAAATCCGCAGGTAAACTGCACTGCGGATTTAGTGCGGATTTACCGCGTTTTTTGTGCGGATTTCACCTGCATTTTTACACCTGTGGATTCCTATTGAGGAGCAGGTGTAAACCGCTGCAGAATCCGCACAAAGAATTGACATGCTGCGGAATAAACAACGCAGCGTTTCCGCGCGTTTTTTTCACAACATGTGCACTGCGGATTTTGTTTTCCACAGGTTTACAGGGTACTGTAAACTCAGGGAAAACTGCTGCGAATCTGCACCATCAAAACCGCTGCGGATCCGCAGCAAAATCTGCAGCGTGTGCTCATAGCTTTATAGGGAGCTGTAATGAGGTCGTGTGCTGGTGTAGATTTTTCCCTAATTAACACCAATTTCTGGCATAAATTTCAATAAATCTTTCTGGTCGGAGTTGGTCATTCTTCCTCCCGCTAAGTGCTACATAATTTTTAGCAAAATATCAGGCTTGGAATGAAAATTCAAAAAGTCACAATGACTTTTTTAATCCTGAAAACTTGTGTACAGTCTGTGACAAATTCCCCCTTTTATAATCTTTGAACAGGTGAATGTCAGAGCTTCTTTCAGCTCCTGTTTTGTTACAATTCTTTCACCATTTTTAGTCACTAAGATCAAATTAGAAAACACAACGTAACTTTGTTTCAATCATTGTTACATCATTAACCCCCAAAGTGCATATCCCAGCAAATCAACTTCAAACGTGTAGCACCAGAGCCGGTCTTTGATTCCTCCACGACTACAGACAGAATGAATCTGCGCTCCGCAACTGCTGCCACTCCATAACTATAAAGAGAATTCCAAATCTCAGCGACACGCTGCTATCTGTCAGCATCAGGCTGGAGCGCCGCTGCATGAAAGCCCTGGGTATAATGGTATATAAAAGAGGAGAGCTAGTGCCAGACGTTACAAGATTAAACGTGATAGGTTACAGAAATGGCGCAATGATGGCGGTGAAGGGGTAATGGAGAATAGGAGAAAAATATCAGGGGCTGTCAGGACTGGAAATGGCGTTGTGAGAGAAGAGATCTTGTAGAAGTTTGGATTTATGATCTGTAACCCGATGAGTTATCCAGTCCGCAGCTCCATCCTTGACACTCAGGACTCCAGAAAATTAGCTTCATGAGAAAAAATACGTGATAGGGAAAATATCCGGCAGCAAGAGAACAGCCAGGTAGATCTTCAGGTGTTGGAAAACGGAAAAATAGGAGAATGCAAGGATAAGAATAGCAAGGGCCAAATGGTGATGACTGGGTCATCTCCAAAATAGCAGGTCTTGTGGAGTGTTCCCGGTATACAGCAGGTCTTGTGGGGTGTTCCCGGTATACAGCAGGTCTTGTGGGGTGTTCCCGGTATACAGCAGGTCTTGTGGGGTGTTCCCGGTATACAGCAGGTCTTGTGGGGTGTTCCCGGTATACAGCAGGTCTTGTGGGGTGTTCCCGGTATACAGCAGGTCTTGTGGGGTGTTCCCGGTATACGGCAGGTCTTGTGGAGTGTTCCAGGTATAAGACAAGTCTTGTGGGGTGTTCCCGGTATACAGCAGGACTTGTGGAGTGTTCCCGGTATACAGCAGGACTTGTGGGGTGTTCCAGGTATAAGACAAGTCTTGTGGGGTGTTCTTAGTATACGGCAGGTCTTGTGGGGTGTTCTTAGTATACGGCAGGTCTTGTGGGGTGTTCCAGGTATACGACAGGTCTTGTGGGGTGTTCTTAGTATACGGCAGGTCTTGTGGGGCGTTCCCGGTATACAGCAGGTCTTGTGGGGTGTTCCAGGTATACGACAGGTCTTGTGGGGTGTTCTTAGTATACGGCAGGTCTTGTGGGGCGTTCCCGGTATACAGCAAGTCTTGTGGGGTGTTCCCGGTATACAGCAGGTCTTGTGGGGTGTTCCCGGTATACAGCAGGTCTTGTGGGGTGTTCCCGGTATACAGCAGGACTTGTGGGGTGTTCCAGGTATAAGACAAGTCTTGTGGGGTGTTCTTAGTATACGGCAGGTCTTGTGGGGCGTTCCTGGTATACGACAGGTCTTCAGGGGTGTTTCTGGTTTATTGCAGGTCTTGCGGGTTGTTCCTGTTATACGACAGGTCTTGTAGGGTGTTCCAGGTATACTGTAGGTCTTGTGGGGTGTTCCTTGTAAACGGCAGGTCTTATAGGGTGTTACCTGTGTACAGCGGTTCTTCAGGGGTTTTTCCAGTTTATGGGAGGCCTTGTGGGGTGTTCCTAGTATACAGCAAGTCTTATGGGATGTTCCCTTTATACGTCAGGTCTTAAGGGGTATTTCCGGTTTATGGTAGGTCTCTTGAAGTGTTCCTGGATTACGGAAGGTATTGTGGAGTGGTCCTGGTATATGGCAGGACTATCCATGGGGGGTGAATGCTTGCCTATCAGGTCCGAACCTACAGGAGAGCAACTGTACCACAAATTACAGAACGTCACTGTTAGTTATGATATAAAGGTGTCAGAACATGCAGAGCATCGCAGCTATGATAGAAGGGTATAAGGACATGCAGAGCATCACAGCCATGATAGAAAGGTATAAAGACATTGAGCATCGCAGCCATAATAGAAAGGTGTCAGGACATGCAGAGCATCGCAGCTATGATAGCAAGGTGTCAGGACATGCAGAGCATTGCAGCCATAATAGAAAGGTGTCAGGACACGCAGAGCATCGCAGCCATGAAAGAAAGGTGTAAGGACATGCAGAGCATCGCAGCTATGATGGAAAGATGTAAGGACACAGAGCATCGCAGCCATGATAGAAAGGTGTCAGGACACGCAGAGCATCGCAGCCATGATAGAAAGGTGTAAGGACACGCAGAACATCGCAGCTATGATGGAAAGATGTAAGGACACGCAGAGCATCGCAGCTATGATGGAAAGATGTAAGGACACGCAGAGCATCGCAGCTATGATAGAAAGGTGTCAGGACACTCAGAGCATCGCAGCTATGATAGAAAGGGGTAAGGACACGCAGAGCATCGCAGCCATGATAGAAAGGTGTTAGAACATGCAGAGCATCGTAGCTATGATAGAAAGGTGTTAGGACAAGCAGAGCATCGCAGCTATGATAGAAAGGTGTCAGGACACGCAGAGCATCGCAGCTATGATAGAAAGGTGTAAGGACACGCAGAGCATCGCAGCTATGATAGAAAGGTGTCAGGACACGCAGAGCATCGCAGCTATGATAGAAAGGTGTAAGGACACGCAGAGCATCGCAGCTATGATAGAAAGGTGTCAGGACACACAGAGCATCGCAGCTATGATAGAAAGGTGTCAGGACACACAGAGCATCGCAGCTATGATAGAAATGTGTCAGGACATTCAGAGCATCGCAGCTATGATAGAAAGGTGTCAGGACACTCAGAGCATCGCAGCTATGATAGAAAGGTGTAAGGACATGCAGAGCATCGCAGCTATGATGGAAAGATGTAAGGACACGCAGAGCATCGCAGCTATGATGGAAAGATGTAAGGACACGCAGAGCATCGCAGCTATGATAGAAAGGTGTCAGGACACTCAGAGCATCGCAGCTATGATAGAAAGGGGTAAGGACACGCAGAGCATCGCAGCCATAATAAAAAGGTGTTAGAACATGCAGAGCATCGCAGCTATGATAGAAAGGTGTTAGGACACGCAGAGCATCGCAGCTATGATAGAAAGGTGTCAGGACACGCAGAGCATCGCAGCCATGATAGAAAGGTGTACGGACACGCAGAGCATCGCAGCCATGATAGAAAGGTTTAAGGATACGCAGAGCATCGCAGCTATGATGGAAAGGTGTCAGGACACACAGAGCATCGCAGCTATGATAGAAAGGTGTCAGGACACACAGAGCATCGCAGCTATGATAGAAATGTGTCAGGACATTCAGAGCATCGCAGCTATGATAGAAAGGTGTCAGGACACTCAGAGCATCGCAGCTATGATAGAAAGGTGTAAGGGCACGCAGAGCATCGCAGCCATAATAAAAAGGTGTTAGAACATGCAGAGCATCGCAGCTATGATAGAAAGGTGTTAGGACACGCAGAGCATCGCAGCTATGATAGAAAGGTGTCAGGACACGCAGAGCATCGCAGCCATGATAGAAAGGTGTACGGACACGCAGAGCATCGCAGCCATGATAGAAAGGTTTAAGGATACGCAGAGCATCGCAGCTATGATGGAAAGGTGTCAGGACACACAGAGCATCGCAGCTATGATAGAAAGGTGTCAGGACACACAGAGCATCGCAGCTATGATAGAAATGTGTCAGGACATTCAGAGCATCGCAGCTATGATAGAAAGGTGTCAGGACACTCAGAGCATCGCAGCTATGATAGAAATGTGTCAGGACATTCAGAGCATCGCAGCTATGATAGAAAGGTGTCAGGACACTCAGAGCATCGCAGCTATGATAGAAAGGTGTCAGGACACACAGAGCATCGCAGCTATGATAGAAATGTGTCAGGACATTCAGAGCATCGCAGCTATGATAGAAAGGTGTCAGGACACTCAGAGCATCGCAGCTATGATAGAAAGGTGTAAGGACATGCAGAGCATCGCAGCTATGATGGAAAGATGTAAGGACACAGAGCATCGCAGCCATGATAGAAAGGTGTCAGGACACGCAGAGCATCGCAGCCATGATAGAAAGGTGTAAGGACACGCAGAGCATCGCAGCCATGATAGAAAGGTGTTAGAACATGCAGAGCATCGCAGCTATGATAGAAAGGTGTTAGGACACGCAGAGCATCGCAGCTATGATAGAAAGGTGTCAGGACACGCAGAGCATCGCAGCCATGATAGAAAGGTGTAAGGACATGCAGAGCATCGCAGCTATGATGGAAAGATGTAAGGACACAGAGCATCGCAGCCATGATAGAAAGGTGTCAGGACACGCAGAGCATCGCAGCCATGATAGAAAGGTGTAAGGACACGCAGAGCATCGCAGCTATGATGGAAAGATGTAAGGTTACTCAGAGCATCGCAGCTATGATAGAAATGTGTCAGGACACTCAGAGCATCGCAGCTATGATAGAAAGGTGTCAGGACACTCAGAGCATCGCAGCTATGATAGAAAGGTGTAAGGGCACGCAGAGCATCGCAGCCATAATAAAAAGGTGTTAGAACATGCAGAGCATCGCAGCTATGATAGAAAGGTGTTAGGACACGCAGAGCATCGCAGCTATGATAGAAAGGTGTCAGGACACGCAGAGCATCGCAGCCATGATAGAAAGGTGTACGGACACGCAGAGCATCGCAGCCATGATAGAAAGGTTTAAGGATACGCAGAGCATCGCAGCTATGATGGAAAGGTGTCAGGACACGCAGAGCATCGCAGCCATGATAGCAGGGTGTCAGGACACACAGAGCATCGCAGCTCTGATAGAAAGGTGTCAGGACATGCAGAGCATCGCAGCCATGATAGCAGGGTGTCAGGACACACAGAGCATCGCAGCTCTGATAGAAAGGTGTCAGGACACACAGAGCATCGGAGCCATGATAGCAGGGTGTCAGGACACACAGAGCATCGCAGCTATGATAGAAAGGTGTCAGGACACGCAGAGCATCGCAGCCATGATAGCAGGGTGTCAGAACGCACAGAGCATCGCAGCTATGATAGAAAGGTGTCAGGACACGCAGAGCATCGCAGCCATGATAGCAGGGTGTCAGAACGCACAGAGCATCGCAGCTATGATAGAAAGGTGTCAGGACACGCAGAGCAGAAGCTCGCACTGTATATGGAGCAGTGAAGCTGCAGAGCTGTCAGAGTGCCCATGCTGACCCCACCACCAAATCCACTTCTACTAGGAACATAATCATCAGAGCTGGGCCATAATGTAAGAAGGCGGCCTGGTCTGTTGAATCACGATTATATCATGTCCTACTGGTGACCACGGGTTGTGGCATCATGTGGATGTGACAAGTGCCATCTAACTAATTACTGTCCAGACCGAGTACCCCTCCATTGCAGCGGATGCCGTAATGGCAGGATAATGGTTGGTCAGTAATGGTCTGAGGGACATGAAAAATGACGACTTGTATCCAAATGGCCAGATCTCATCAGACCCTGGATGTGACCCTCCGGGCTTCACTTGTGACCCACCTCTCCCTTCGCCCCCTTCCGGGCACATCTCGTCGGTGTCGGCACTGAAGGTGTTTATTTTCTGATCTCCGTTTAATTGCATATAATTGTGATTGATCGGCTGACGCTTTATCATCAGCGGCTGTCAGGGACATAAGTGCTCCCCATATAACTAATTTTATGTTTTATCGCTTTCTCACTGAAGAATTTCCTGGAAGCTTCTTTTTATGGATGCTAAACTTTCCTGATTTAGCGTTTGCATTTCTCAGTTTACCTGATTGCCGGATTTTCATTTTTCTGACCTCTTTTTCTATGTGTTATTGGGCTCTATTCCACATTTGGTTCTACTTAATTATACATCGATTACTTGTAAAAACCCAGATAGGAAACGTTTACACAGTATATAATTGTCAGCTCCATGGTGCCTGCTGGTGCCCGTCCTCATACGGTGACAGGCTAGTGCCATACAGAAAGGGGCATAAATAACAGGGCCATAACCTGGGCAAGTATTATGCCATATAAGACTGCTATAAAGTGCCATCGTCATCATACAGAGAGCAAATAATGTACCATACCTAAATAATACCTGTATCATGCTAAATAATACCTGTATCATGCCTAAATAATATCTGTACCATGCCTAAATAATACCTGTGCCATGCCTAAATAATACCTGTGCCATGCCTAAATAATATCTGTACCATGCTAGATAATAACTGTGCCATGCCTAAATAATATCTGTGCCATACCTAAATAATGCCTGTGCCATACCTAAATAATACCTGTACCATGCCTAAATAATATCTGTACCATGCTAGATAATAACTGTGCCATGCCTAAATAATATCTGTACCATGCCTAAATAATACCTGTATCATGCCTAAATAATATCTGTGCCATACCTAAATAATACCTGTGCCATGCCTAAATAATACCTGTACCATGCCTAAATAATACCTGTGCCATGCCTAAATAATATCTGTACCATGCTAAATACCTGTACCATGCTAGATAATAACTGTACCATACCTAAATAATACCGGTACCATGCCTAAATAATATCTGTACCATGCCTAAATAATACCTGTACCATGCCTAAATAATATCTGTACCATGCCTAAATAATACCTGTGCCATGCCTAAATAATACCTGTATCATGCCTAAATAATATCTGTACCATGCCTAAATAATACCTGTATCAAGCCTAAATAATATCTGTACCATGCCTAAATAATACCTGTGCCATGCCTAAATAATACCTGTATCATGCCTAAATAATATCTGTACCATGCCTAAATAATACCTGTGCCATGCCTAAATAATATCTGTACCATGCTAGATAATAACTGTACCATACCTAAATAATACCGGTACCATGCCTAAATAATATCTGTACCATGCCTAAATAATACCTGTACCATGCCTAAATAATATCTGTACCATACCTAAATAATACCTGTATCAAGCCTAAATAATACCTGTACCATGCCTAAATAATGCCTGTACCATGCCTAAATAGTATCTGTGCCATGCCTAAATAATACCTGTACCCAGGCTGGATAAAAATCTTGATTTTTTTTTAAAAATCAAAAAAATCAGATTTTTTTGATTTAAATCAGATTTTTTTGATTTAAATCATTTGATTTAAATCAGATTTTTTAATCAAGTTGTACACAAGCAAAACTTTGTCTTTTTGCAAATCTAATTGTTTTACACAAATAAAAATATTAAAACAGTTGATTATGAAACCTAATAATTTTTATTTGCACTAATAAACACTCAGAATTGAACTACAGAAAGTACTTTTTAACAATAGCCTATCTCTAACGTTTGAAGTAAGCAAACATCTTCAGTGAATACATCAGTCCTTTAAGCCTACTGTTTATTTAGGACTTTTAATAGGAAAACCAGTTGTCCTGCTTTAGCAGTTCCTAAGCGGTTTCGGACTGTTGTGTGCACAAAACCAAATGAAGAAAACAATCTCTCTACTCCTGCGGATGAAGCCGATGCAGTCAGTAGCTGAGTAGCTAGATTTATTATCTTTGCTGGAAGAACAAGTGATTGCGACTTCCACCCGTCCAGTGATTTTAGTTCATTAACGACGTTATCTGCAAACATGTATTTTTGAAATGGTGTAGATTCACACTTCAATTTCAGCACAGTTGCCACAATGTCATGGTTAGTATTGGCGAGCCACTCCATTGCAGAGTTGATTTCCGCCTCAGATAATTTTTTCCCTCTGTAGATGGGATGCAAGATATTGGCTAAATAGTGTTCTTCTTTTAATGCTTGGTCCTTGCGGTGCTGTATTGCAACCTTTACATTGTTTGAGAGGTTCAAGCGATCTAGAGAACCTTCTAAATCTTTCCAAACTTCTGTGGCATCAGCTATGGTTGCAGTATCTTTCTGCATTTTATCCAACGCAATCGATATTGGCTTTAACCTTTCCAAAAGGTCCTCGGCATTTCTCTTCACACCAAGATTTAATACTTTGCTTCGTATATTAGCATCAATTTTATCCCGATGTGTTTCGCAAATGGACAGTAATTTTGACCAGTTGTTAATAAACAGTTCCAAGCAGTCAGCCAAGGTATTCCATCTAACATCTTGTGGTAGAACCAACTTCAGTCCTCCCATTTCCTTGTAGGTTGCATGTGCAAAATGATTATTGCGGAAATATTTAACAATTTCTACAACATGTTCCTTGACACCCGAAATATGCAGGTCTTTTGCCAAAAGATGCAACAAATGGGCAGAACAACCGTATGTAATGACATTTGTGTCATCCTCATGTGCCAGTTCCGCTCGCATTTTTGCCACATTGCTTGCGTTATCAGTAACTAAGCTCCTTACTTTACATCCAAACTGTTCTTGGCATTGGTGAATTGAGTTCTTAGTAATTTCAAGTAAATATTCAGCAGTATGTGAATTTCCAGATGTGTCGATTGTGTCTGTAAGGTAAGTTTCACCATCTTCTGTTGTGACACAAGTGCAAATTATGGGGTCGTTGTGGATGTTGCTCCAACCATCCAAGCTCATGTTAACAACCTTGTCTTTCAAATATTTTGTACAAGCCGCTCTTTCTATGTCGTATACAGCCTGAAGATGTTTTCCTGAGATATCAAATCTACTTGGTGGTTTGTAGCCTGGTCTAATTCCTTCGATCATTTGTACAAACAATGGGTGCTCAACTAGTCGGAAAGAAGAATTGGTTGCAAATATGAATTTAGCAATTAATTCATCAAAATGTTCTTTCTGGCTCGTCGTAGTCTTTAAGATGAATTTTTCTACACTTTGCACGCAAAGTTTTTTTTTGGGCTGCTTTGTTGAAGTTGTACCCAGATATTGATTGTCACGTGCAGCACAAGCCATATTTGACCCTGAAAGCACAGAAATTAAAAATATAAATCGACTGCGTATTTGAAGAAATATAACGAAAATATTTTGAAACAAACTTTTTGAACAATGTAATGGTCCTCGTCCTATAAGGGCTGTCTCAAAAGTTATGCTACTCAAGTTTTCCGGTGAAGTTGCTTTAATACTGGTAACTAATATCAGAGCAACTGAAAAAAATTATGTCACAAAAGTTTTTAAAATGTTTTTTTTTTAAAAATGGTCAATTTGGCAGACTTCAAAAGTGAATTGCAGCCTACAATAAAAAGAAAATAAGCGTATACACACTTTATTTTTACTTAAAGGACATGTGCACCTTTATTTTTTAAGGTGCAGTGTGCACATGTCCTCCCCCCGCAGCTCTCTTACCTCCGATGTCAGCGCTGCGGGGATCCGTGGCTTCGTTCTGCCCGTCCGCGAGCGCGCCTCCATTCATTTCAATGGAGCGTGCGGCCCGCTGACGTCACGCCGCTGGATCACTGCGAGTAGGCCGCAACCGGAGGACGGGAGGCGGACGGTCAAAACGAAGCCACGGATCTCAGCGCTGCGGGGATCGGAGGTAAGAGCGCTGCGGGGGGGGGAGGACATGTGCACCTTAAAAAAATAAAGGTGCACATGTCCTTTAGCGTTAATTTTCTGTGAAATATTGCCTTAACATAAATTTAAATTCTATACTCCAGAACTACTAGTGCTAGAAATTTCTCTTTTCATAGACTTTAACCATCCCAGTAAAATGTCTGTTAAAAAAATAGGTTGTAATTGCCAGACTTACTAGTACTAGGCTCCTGGTGCATAAGAAGCTGTCAACATCTTCATTTCCCTTCTGGTTGCAGTTTTCATAATGTGATTTCAAACGGCAAACAAGTCCTTGGATATCCTTTTGACAGTATTTGCACTTTGCTCTTGCACCTTTCTTTCCAAGATCTGCTGCTGGCATCTCAACAAAATGAACCCAAATAGGGTCTCTCTTACGACCTGCCATGGCTCACACAGATCACTTATGAAGTTTGATTGTTACTACTACAGCCAAGTACTGCTGACTATCCAACAAGTTTGGGCATGTCAACTGAATGGAAAAAGAAACTAAACCAAAAGTGAAACCAAGCTAGAAGTGTGGAATTAAAGGGGCAGTATGAACAAAATGTGGAGGCTATTAATAGTTTATACAATTAAGACATGCTGCTTTTAAACACCTACCTATTGCCATATAGTAAAACAAAAAAGATTTTTACTTACTTTGGGGTCCCCCCCTCACCCTGGCGTTAGATCGTTGCCCCTAGTTTCGTCCGTGTAACTATGGGCGCACATGCGCACTGCTCTCACTTCTCATTTTAATCGTGATTTATATTAAAAAAAAAACTTTTGATTTAAATCAGTGATTTAAATCATGATTAAAATCATGATTTAAATCGATCCGATTTAAATAGAAAAAAATCTTTTGATTTAAATCGTGATTTAAATCATGATTTAAATCGGCGTGATTTAAATCAATCCACCCTGCCTGTACCATGCCTAAATAATATCTGTACCATGCTAGATAATAACTGTGCCATACCTAAATAATACCTGTACCATGCTAAATAATACCTGTACCATGCCTAAATAATACCTGTACCATGCTAAATAATGCCTGTACCATGCTAAATAAAATCTGTGCCATGCCTAAATAATACCTGTACGATACCTAAATAATATCTGTGCCATGCCTAAATAATACCTGTACCATGCCTAAATAATATCTGTGCCATGCCTAAATAATACCTGTACGATACCTAACTAATATCTGTGCCATGCCTAAATAATACCTGTACCATGCTAACTAACAGTGCTCCAGATGTCCTCGTAATACCTAATCTAATAACACTGCCCTGTAATGTCTACATAACACCACCCTGCAGTAACTCACAGTGCAAAGTAATTGGAAAGTATCACACAATATTATATTGTGATACTGTCTTCTGAACTGTGTATCTAATCCTATCCTGTGTGATACTGTCAACTGAGCTGTGTATATAATCCTATGCTGTGCGATACTCAGGGTATGTGCACACGTTGCCGATTTGGCCCTGTGGATCCGCAGCAGTTTTCCATGCGGTGTACAGTACTATGTAAGCCTATGGAAAACCAAATCCGCTGTGCCCATGGTGCGGAAAATACCGCGTGGAAACGCTGCCTTGTATTTTCCACAGCATGTCAATTCTTTGTGTGGATTCCGCAGCGTTTTTCACCTGCTCCTCAATAGGAATCCGCAGGTGTAAAACCGCAGGTGGAATCCGCACAAAATCCGCAGAAAACCTGCAGGGAATCCGCAGGTATAACATAGGTCATTTTACCTGTGGATTCTGCAGAATCCGCACGGAAAAATCAGCAATGGAATCCGCAACGTGTGCACATACCCTAACTGCTGAGTTGCTGTATGTAATCCTATCATGTGTGATACTGTCTGCTGAGCTGTATGTGTAACCCTATGGCATGATACTCTCTGCTGAGCTGTGTATCTAATCCATCATGTGTGATACTCTCTACTGATGTGTATCTAATCCTGTCCTGTGTGATACAGTGTGCTGAGCCCTTGTGACAATGCGGACGCCTTCTCTCTGCTATGATTCCGCCATGACGTCCACTAGTCTGGAGCTACACGACAGGCGGCAATAGATGGCACTACGCAGCTGTAACGTCGCAGCTTTCACCACCGGACGGCGTCTCGTTGTGTCCCGAAAGTTACAGCGAAAAGAAAGTTTGCAAATAGTTGGAAACTTGGATTTTTTGCGACTTCCTATTTTGAGCTCAACACAATTTTCCAGTCAGTACATGTAACGATTTTATCTTCTAGTGTGCGATCTCCCAGACTGCAGATAATGACATTGAAAGAGAACCTGTCGGCACGTTTTTACATAACGAGGAAGTGGTCCAGCTGTATGGAAGCCAATTTTTATGGAGTTATTATTATAATATTATCGTCACATTTTGCCTTTTTTAATTTTTCTTTATATGTTTCAGGATAATACATTAATACATAGTAATATAATTATGTATAACAAATATTATATATATATATATAATACATTCATATATGATAAATATAATATATTATATTTATCATATGTATATTAATTCTTAATATATATTATGTATATATACATATATTAAATAAGTTATACATTAAATATATTTTGTAAGAAAAAAACAGCTTTGATATGACTCCCAACACAAGGAAACAAGGAGATAAATGACATAATCGGTCACATCTGTGTTTCTTCCTTCCTACCTTCTAGCTGTAGTTGCAGAAACATTTTTTTCCCCTTCTTTGCTGTATTTTGCCACGCTCAAGATGGCGCCGGGAGAGGTCACGCACGCTGTCACGTGACGGCGGCGGTGGCGGAACCTTCTTCTCTGACAGGATCTATATTGCCTCACGTAAGATGGCGTCGGTCGGGCTCGGTTTATCGCTGGTCTCCGGGTTCTGGTTCTTGTGTGTGGCCGCCGATGACTGGATCCAGAAGTGTGACGAGCTGCGGCTGGGACAATATCCTGACCTGAGTGTGTTATCAGTGGGAAGATGGCACGTAGGAGGGAGGCTGTGGAACCACAAGTCGCAGTAGTGACTGCGGTGCCCTGTTTGTATTATATCCTGTGTATGTATATATATATATATATATATATATATATATATATATATATATATATATATATATAATTTTATGCATGAAGTGACTTTTTTTCTTCTGCTTTCGTGTTTCTTCACTGAGGTAAATTTGTGCAGTTACCGTGGTTACGCCTCCTCTGTGTTGTCCACCATGTTTTTTTTGGGGGTGTAAATGTAATAATTTGTCACTTTTCTCCCACCACCAATTATCAGTTTTGCTCTTTCATTTCCCCCCTTTTCTGCTAGGAGACGCAATGTTTTTTTATTTTCTGTCCTCTCAGCCATCGGCCGAAAGGCTGTAAAGTGTCCGAGCGCCGGAGGCTAGTGGGATAGTTCTACTTATGAATGAGATCCTTCATATTCCCTTATAATGGCTGAACCGGTGTATCCAACTGCTCAGATTCAATCAACCGCAGCATCTTGGAGGTTAATTAACATTATATTTACAGTCCTGGCCGAAAGTGTTGGCACCCTTGAAATTGTTCCATAAAATGACGTGTTTCTCCCAGAAAATTATTGTAAATTGTAATGACACGTTTTGTTATACATTTGCTTCTTTCCTTTGTATGTAAGGGAACAACACAAAAAAGGCAAATTGGATATAATTTCACACAAAAAACACCAAAAAAAAATGGGCAGGACAAAAGTGTAGGTAAGCAACTTTGCTTCCAGCATGTGATGCTCGTTCACGCTCACCTGGGGCAAGTAAAGGTACCTTCACACTTAGCGACGCTGCAGCGATACAGACAACGATGCCGAAGTCCCCTGGTAACCAGGGTAAACATCGGGTTACTAAGCGCAGGGCCGCGCTTAGTAACCCGATGTTTACCCTGGTTACCAGCGTAAATGTAAAAAAACAAACAGTACATACTCACCCTCTGCTGTCTGTCACACATCCCTCACCGTCTCCTTCCTGCACTGACTGTGAACGCCGGCCTTAAAGTGAAAGCAGAGCGGTGACGTCACCGCTGTGCTCTGTACTGCCGGCGCTCAGTCAGTGCGGGAAGGAGACGGCGAGGGACGTGTGACAGACAGCAGAGGGTGAGTATGTACTGTTTGTTTTTTTACATTTACGCTGGTAACCAGGGTAAACATCGGGCTACTAAGCGCGGCCCTGCGCTTAGTAACCCGATGTTTACCCTGGTTACCACTGTAAAACTTTGCTGGCATCGTTGCTTTTGCTGTCAAACACGACGATACACGCCGATCTGACGACCAAATAAAGTTCTGAACTTTCAGCAACAACCAGCGATATCACAGCAGGATCCAGATCGCTGCTGCGTGTCAAACACAACGATATCGCTATCCAGGACGCTGCAATGTCACGGATCGCTATCGTTATCGCTGCAAAATCGGTTAGTGTGAAGGTACCTTAACAGGTGTGAGCAACATGAAAATCACACCTGAAACCAGATTAAAAGGGGAGAAGTTGCCTCAATCTTTGCATTGGGTGTCTGTGTGCCACACTAAGCATGGAGAACAGAAAGAGGAGAAGAGAACTGTCTGAGGACTTGGGGACCAAAACTGTTGAAGAATATCAACAATCTCCAGGTTACAAGTCCGTCTCCAGAGATCTTGATGTTTCTTTGTCCACGGTGTATTAAAGACGTTTACAACCCGTGGCACTGTAACTAATCTCCCTGGATGTGGACGGCGGAGAAAAATTGATGAAAGGTTGGAACGCAGGATATGGCGGATGGTGGCTAAGCAGCTCCAATCAAGGTCCAAAGAAATTCACACTGTCCTGCAAGCTCGGGGGGCATCAGTGTCACACTGTCCTGCAGGCTCGGGGGGCATCAGTGTCACACTGTCCTGCAGGCTCGGGGGGCATCAGTATCACACTGTCCTGCAAGCTCGGGGGGCATCAGTGTCACACTGTCCTGCAGGCTCGGGGGGGGCATCAGTGTCACACTGTCCTGCAGGCTCGTGGGGGCATCAGTGTCACACTGTCCTGCAGGCTCGGGGGGGCATCAGTGTCACACTGTCCTGCAGGCTCGGGGGGGCATCAGTGTCACACTGTCCTGCAGGCTCGGGGGGCATCAGTGTCAGCGCAAACTATCTGCCCACATGTGAATGAAATGACAGTCGCTTTACCTTTATACTTGTGGGTTAGAGCTGATAACCACTTTTTCCTTAATCCTTGAACATATGTGTGCATGGACCCTGAAATAAACCCCGTGACTCAAGAGCCGGTCCGGTGCGCCAACTTTACAGCTTATGGTGAGTGCCTTTATTAAAGGGAAGGTGTTGTTAATGTTGAGTTGTTGTGTTTTTTTTTTTGTTTGGCGTGTCTTTATTTTACTTGTTGCATAGTGTAAGAGAAATGTCTTCCTGGAAACCGTCCACAAGCTGCTGATGGCAGATCCTAACGTTTCTTCTTCCTTTTTTTTTTCCACTTGCTTTTTCCTTTTCGTTGTATCTCAACTTTTGTGGCTTTTGTTTTCCATCTTCCTCTAGGATCTTAGCCCTAGTTTTAGAAAAGTGATTACTAAATTTTTCCAGCTTTGTAAAATAAAAAAACTCGGGTAATACTTCCCGTCCGCTGGCTCCCTGCCGCTGCTCCAGTGGTGACATCACGTAGACAGCGTATAGCATCACTGCAGCCAATCACTGAGCTTGGCGGCTCGTGCTGCAGTGATGATCGCTGTCAACGTGATGTCATCATTGAAGCTGAACTACAGACACCGCTGCAGTGTTGGAGAGCTGGAACGGGGGAGGGTGACAAGTATCTGATTGTGTTATTTTGCAATACTGCAAATCTTTGGGGTCCATTTTTGTAAAAGTGGAAAGCCATTTTAAGGGCTTATTCACACAATGTATGGTGGCCATAATATCCATGTGAAAATACGGCAAGTCCTGGCCTCACTGCAACTCTCTATACTTGAGTAGTAGTAGTAACATCATCATAGTGACATTTTCAAGGGAGTTCCCCTTTAACTCCTGTTTACCCAAATGATGGCATTGCTGGGGCCCCCTCAGAAAGGCGCTGTCTATATCTGCCATTCTTGAAATGAAGGCCCATGATTCTCTTACTGATTATTAAAAATAACACGTATAAATTAAGATGCATCCAAGTATCTTTGTATTTTTTTCTGTATAATTTAAAAAATGACCAACACACGAGTTAAATGAAATATCTGTAAACTTTCTTTTTCAAACAAACTTTATTGAAATTTTAAACTTAAAGGGACACTGTCACCCCCTCCAGCCGTTATAAACTAAAAGAGCCACCTTGTGCAGCAGTAAAGCTGCATTCTACCAAGGTGGCTCTTTTAGTTTTTGTTGCTGTTATTCCCCAAATAAAGGTATTTATAATTCTGCCCAAATACCTTTCTTTAGACCTGGAGGCAGGTCTGAACCCCCCTCTTTGAAGCGCCCAACTGCCGTCAGTCATATCTTCTGGGGCGCTGGTCGCCGCCCCCTCAGCGCTGTTTTCCTCGGAAATCCGGCGCCTGCGCTGTGCATAATGCATAACACACTGCGGGGCGGGGATTCAGTAGCTAGGTGGCCGCACAGGCGCAGTCTGCAACCCAGCCGGTGATGTCAGACGGCCAATGCTCAATGCGCCTCCCCAAGGCAGAAGAGCACAGCGCAGGCGCCGGATTTCCGAGGAAAACAGCGCTGAGGGGGCGGCGACCAGCGCCCCAGAAGATATGACTGACGGCAGTTTGGCACTTCAAAGAGGGGGGTTCATACCTGCCTCCAGGTCTAAAGAAAGGTATTTGGGCAGAATTATAAATACCTTTATTTGGGGAATAACAGCAACAAAAACTAAAAGAGCCACCTTGGTAGAATGCAGCTTTACTGCTGCACAAGGTGGCTCTTTTAGTTTATAACGGCTGGAGGGGGTGACAGTGTCCCTTTAAATATCTGTAAACTTTCTGATGGTTTCAATTAAATGTACGGTAAATCTTTTTTTTTTTTCTCTTTCCTCCATGACGGCACCATGGAGAGAGAGGGGATCCGCCCACCAGGGACAGAAAACCTACAGATAAAAAGGCGGTACCTCTCTCCCGCATCAGTTGGTTTCCTGTCCTTGATAGACCTACAGCTTACCGACAGGAAGACGTCGTTGGATTCCGGGGCCAATCAGTCCGACTCAGGCAGCGGAGGTCCCCCTGCCTCGGCTGGTGTGGTGACCCGAAGCGCCACCGCTGGGGCTAGTGGGCCTCTAGGGTGTGCAGGGGAGTTGGAATGGAGTTCGCGGCCACCTCCTCGGGTAAGATGCTGCAGCAGCGATAAACATCCAGGGGGGTCCCTCTGTTGTTGCGGGGAGAGTGGCGCTCCCCCTCCTGAAGCGTCAGCCTGCAAGCTGCAAAAGGGTGCAGCGTGAAAAAAAAAAAAAAAAAAAAAAAGGCCGCATGCTGCCTCTTCCAGAATGTTCTCCAAAGAACGCCGGAGCTGAGCCCAGGGCTGAAACCCTCCTGGGGGGCGGGGTCCCTCAGCCACAGAGACCAGTGAGCAGACGAGGCTCCTTGGTGGAGCCGCTTCCTCCTGCAGCTGAGGTACCCTGCTCCAACGCCGGCTGGCAAGCCACCGCTACTTCTATTGCCAGGCCAGACTGATCCAGGTAGTGGGGGTTCCCTACCTCGGCTGGCGTGGTATCCTGAGGCGCCACTGCTGGGGCAGCGGGCCTTTAGGTTTGTGTGGGGAGAGGTGGCAAAGAGGACGCATGGTGGAGAAGGCTGTCACACTTCAGCTGACGTCAGAGCAGGGCGCCGGGGCATAAGGTCGCCTTGCGTTCCACGGTAGAAAGTGCGGAACGAGATAGGCAACAGGCTGGTTTCCTGGATCTCATGGGGCAGGAGAGAAAATCATTGACAGCAATGCTTCATTCCTGATGGGACGCCGCTTCCCTTCATGATAGGCTCTCGGCGTTACCAGCTCCCCCTGTTTTTTTTAGCAGGTATGGAGCCAGCACAGGTAAGTGCATGGTGGAATGTTCTGTTGATGGTCTCATGCCTTTGTGCCAAAGCTGTGCTAGAGCCTCATGTGCGAGGTATGTTTTCACATATACACAGCTAGGCCTTGGACCTCTAGGCTATAATAAGGCCATATGTCCAGGCTACATCTCATGATTTGACTTAAGTTAGTTGCATGTCTTGTCTGCGTAGAGCCTTATGATTGGACTTCAGAGTGACTTTTTGGAAGCATGTTTTTCTTTCTTTTTTTTTTTTTTTTTGGTTCGATTAAACAGGTGTTTCACTTTTCTTTGCAACTTAACTACTCTATGCCTTGGGAGGACACATGGTGTTAATAAAGCACTTTGTCTCCATGAAGACTGCCCTTCAGCTGCGGCTCATTAGTTAGCTCCTTCGGGTGGGATCAGTCTGACAAATGAGATGTACTATCCAGAGTGGAGGCTTATCCGTATCTCTGAGAAATTGCTCTTTTGCTTGTAACTGTGGGCCTGTTTGGCATCTTCAAGCATGACTGTAGCTCTATGCATTATATTGCGTGCCTCTGTGTATCATATTGCATCATAGTGCTTCTATGCATTATATTGCGTGCCTCTGTGCATCATAGTGCCTCTATGCATTATATTGCGTGCCTCTGTATCATATTGCATCATAGTGCTTCTGTGCATTATATTGCGTGCCTCTGTGCATCATAGTGCCTCTATGCATTGTATTGCGTGCCTCTGTATCATATTGCATCATAGTGCTTCTGTGCATTATATTGAGTGCCTCTGTGCATCATAGTGCCTCTATGCATTATATTGCGTGTCACTGTACATCATATTGCATCATAATACTTCTATGCATTATATTGAGTGCAACATGTTGCATCATAGTGCCTCTATGCATCGTATTGAGCAGAGGTGTCAAACTGCATTCCTCGAGGGCCGCCAACAGGTCATGTTTTCAGGATTTCCTTGTATTGCACAGGTGATAATTTAATCACCTGCACAGAATGATTCCAGCACCTTGTGGAATGCTAAGGAAATCCTGAAAACATGACCTGTTGGCGGCCCACGAGGAATGCAGTTTGACACCTCTGGTATTGAGTGCCTCTGTGCATTGTATTGCATCATAGTGCCTCTATGCATCATACTAAGTGCATCATATTGCATCATAGTGCCTCTATGCATTATATTGCATGTCTGTGTATCATATTGCATCATAGTGCTTCTATGCATTATATTGCATGCCTCTATGTATCATATTGTGTCAGTGCCTCTATGCATTATATTACGTGCCGCTGTACAACATATTGCATATTCTATGCATTATATTGAGTGCGACATGTTGCATCATGGTGCCTCTATGCATCATATTGAGTGCCTCTGTGCGTTGTATTGCATTGTAGTGCCTCTATGCATCATACTGAGTGCCTCGGTACTTCATATAGCATCATTGTGCCTCTTGCATCATGTTGCATCATAGTGCCTTTATGCATCATATTGAGTGCCTCTGTGCTTCATATTGCATCAGTGCCTTTATGCATCATATTGAGTGCCGCTGTGCATCATGTTACATTATAGTACCTTTATGCATCATATTGAGTACCTCTGCTTCATATTGCATCATTGTGCCTCTATGCATCATATTGAGTGCCTCTGTGCATCATGTTGTATCATAGTAACTATGCATCATATTGAGTGCCTCTGTATCATATTGCATCATGGTGCCTCTGTGCATCATGTTGTATTATAGTTATATAGAAATGAACGTCAGTAAGTTATAAGCGCATGGCGACTCAATTAACAATTAGCTGCTATTAGAGAAACAAGAGTCAGAATTGGCCATACAAGTACTATTTAAATATTGAAAATTTCAATTTCCACTTTAAAATTTCATCATATATAATATAATGGCAGTAACAAGTGACTATATATCAAAGTGCATCAAGTGCTGCAGGCTCACAGAACGGGATAAATGTGAATCATATATTGCGGCCATGAATGTTACCAATCTCCACACATGTGCAGTAGAGATAGATGCATACCAGCTAAAAATAAATGTGGCTATAATGTGACCGCACTAACCATATGGTGCATCATAGGCAAAACACCCCGCAATATGTACGAAATAAAGTGCAAGAAGTGAAAGGGTTAATTACCCATGAGTATCCAAAATGACCCGTCTGGAGCCCGGAATGCTACCCCAACGCGCGTTTCGCGTCTTGTGTCTTCACCGCTTCCTCAGGGGGCGTGGCTTAGCAGGGATCTCAATCCAGCATATATAGTGACCGAATCCGGTCATGTGACAGCCGAAAAGTGCGCCTGTGTGAAGCGCAGAGAGACGTCATCACCACATCCCAAGCCTCAGTTCCAGCAGAAGAGTCCCGGTCATGTGAGTGGGTCGGCGCCACGCCCACATCACACAACACGCGATCCCCACCGGAAAGAAGGCAAGGAACAATAGCGGTCGTATATGCATCATACTGAGTGCCTCGGTACTTCATATAGCATCATTGTGCCTCTTGCATCATGTTGAGAGCCTCCGTGCATCATGTTGCATCATAGTGCCTTTATGCATCATATTGAGTGCCTCTGTGCTTCATATTGCATCAGTGCCTTTATGCATCATATTGAGTGCCACTGTGCATCGTTACATTATAGTGCCTTTATGCATCATATTGAGTACCTCTGCTTCATATTGCATCATTGTGCCTCTATGCATCATATTGAGTGCCTCTGTGCATCATGTTGTATCATAGTAACTATGCATCATATTGAGTGCCTCTGTGTATCATATTGCATCATGGTGCCTCTGTGCATCATGTTGTATTATAGTGTTTCATATTGCATCATGGTGCCTCTGTGCATCATATGGCGTCACAGTGCCTCTGCATCATATTACATCATAATGCATCATAGTGCTTCATATTGCCTTTATGCATTGTATTGCATCGTATTGCTTCATTGTGCTTTTTTTGCTTCATATTTCATCATGGCTTCATAGCGCCTCTATGCATCAAAATGTGTGCTTACAGGCAATCAAACAGCTATGCTTGAATTGGCTTAGTAAATTAGCAGTTCTTCCGTTTGGAACAGTTTTCTCAACCTATAAAAGGACATACTACTGTCCGGGACGCAGAAAATACCAAGAGGTGGAAGGAAAGAATCCTTCCCAATTCCACATACGACAATCAGGCTAGTTTCCTTGATTAACATCCAGTAGACAGATTCTCATCCCATAAGTCTATTGTATTATGGTTACCAGGGACGGCATGTCTGCCTTTGGTACCTTGTGGCGAATCAGCACCTCTCTGGTGGGAAGAAACCTGCTTTTCTCTAGCCACAGAGTATGGCTACTCCCTCCATGGCTGTCTGGGTGTATAAATAACACTGACAAGCTTTCCTTTTAGGATATATATATGTGTGTAATATAAGTAAAATAGGAATGATGATCCACGTTTCCCTTTCAGCGCTTCTAATGAGAAGGCCAACTCTGGTAATGTCAGGAAATATTACCTGCCGGATTGTGTATTCCTTAGTTTCAATAATATTTAACCCTTGCTTGGGGTTTAAACATCTAAGGATTCTGAATAGACGTGATCTCCTGGATGAGTAATGTGTGTACATCCTAATGCTCTGCCATTATCCATGTACTAACTGTTATTGGTTTGATCTTACCGCAGTCCAGGACCGGAGGCTAGTGCGCACACGCGGGGTGAGCGCGCGCCCCTATGACGCAAGCAGACGCCGCGGTGCATGACTGGGTAATCCAGTCTGAACAGGCACATGTCACTTTTCCAAGTCCCCTCCTCGTGGAAATATGGTGCAGGTGTCGGGGGCCGGTACTCTGAGCCCTAATATGTGGCAATGGTCAAAAGTCTGGTCACCCAGACTTCGCTGGTGCAACTCCTCAGAATATTAACCATAATATTGATTGTGAATGTTTCCAGGAGTGGAGAAGACCATATAGGAACCACCAAACTGCATGGGGGGGGGGGAAACCTGGAGGAACTTCTTTTCAGGTTCCAAGTTAGAAGAGGGAGTTTCCAATAACAGCTGTCTTAGAGTTTCTGCACAAGAGGTTGGAACAGGGGCTAGCCACAAATACTTTAAAAGTTCAAGTCTTGGCTTTAAGGGCCCTGTACAATTATGAACCAGCTGGGAATCGGGGGATATCCAGGTTCATCAAAGCGTTGGCCAGGTCTAGACCCATCCCCTCTCGGTTTACTCCTCCTTGGGATTTAAACTTGGATCTTATATCCCTATCCAAACCTCCTTTTGAACTCCTGTCAGAGGCTTCTCTGGGAATCTGTCCCTTAAAACATCACTTTATGTAGTTCTCATAAGAGCTCGTAGGGTCAGTGACATTCAGGCATTGTCAAGCCAGCCCTCGCTTCACACAAAGCTTAGAGGATAGGGTTATTCTTAAGATTGCCCCAGCCTAACTTCCAAAAGTGGCATCACGGTTTCTCAGATCTCAGGAGATCTCCCTCTCTGCTTTTTGTCCCAATCTCAAAGATAGTGAAGAGGAAATCTTACATACACTAGACGTGGGGAAATGCCTAATCCAGTACCTAGCGGCCACACGGGAGCGTAGGAAGCATAGGTCTCTTTGTGTGCTTTCAGAGTCCTCGAGAGGGGCGAAAAAGCTTCTAAGGGCACGCCGGTAAGATTGATAAGGGACTCCATTACCCTGGCATACTCCTCGCATGAAGCAGTTTTTCTTCAAGATGGCCAAGAGCCCATTCATCAAGAGAGGTGGCAGCCTCCTGGGCAGAAAAAGACGGGGCCTTAAAAGAACAGATATGTAGAGTTGCTCTGCCATCTTCCCCCTCTACTACGTTCTTTAATCACTATCGGCTGAATCTAGCCTCTTCTTCAGACCTTATCTTTGGAAGTACGCTTCTGGAAGCGGTGGTCCCTCTCTATTATACAATCTCTGCAAATCTCTCCGTGGTGCCGTCATGGGGGACAGAGAAAAATATAGTTACCAATAACGGTATTTCTCTGAGCCCATGACGGCACCCGTACATTCCCTCCCTTCACGTGTGGGTGTGCACACTAGTAAAAGTTATGCTAGTCCTCACGAAAATAGTCACGCGGTATCTCTGTTAAGACTTTGAGTAATGTCGAGTATGTGTGTGTGTGTATATATATATATATATATATATATATATATATATATATATATATATATATATATATATATATATATTGTATAATTTATTTTTTTTTTATTAATCTAAGTTCCCATCATGCTCTGTAAACAACTGATGTGGGAGACAGGTACCGCCTTTTTATCTATAGGTTTCCTGTCCTTGGTGGGCGGATCCCCTCTCTCTCCGTGGTGCCGTCATGGGCTCAGACAAAATACCTTTATCGGTAAGTAACTATTTTTTGCTATAGAATGTAAAAAAAAAAAAGACCACACAATCCACAAATATGTTTATCAACTGTTCTGCCACTTGCTGATGACATTCATCTAATAAATAAAAAGCCCAGAAATTTAATAAAAAGTCAACACTGTCAAAAACAGGCATGAAACATACTCCAACAAGGATATTGAGCAAAAAGAAAGGAGTACCAAATCACCAATAAAGATTAAATATGATATTTATTATGAATAAATCTAAAAACATACAATACAGGATAGTATGAAATGTATATATTAAGACAAATGCATAAAATTGTGAAGGACACAAACAAGAACCAACCACATTACATAGTGTGCACGGAAACCTATGTATCTGGTAGTGCATATAGCAACATATACCACTAATCAGAGGGACAGATCCAGGAAATCACATGGATCACCACAAAATGTGGTCCAATACTAAGTATCCCCAACCAGGTGTACTATGTGCCAATCATATAAATAAGTATCTCACCCAGATGGATCCGTAGATGTGGTCGGACGTAGCCCCAATGCGCATTTCGCGTAAGCTTCTTCAGGGGACCGTGCTACCACATGTATGTCTCCACTTTTTATAACCCCTGCACACCTGTCCCATATGTGGATGCAATTAGCGGCGCATGTCGGCGAAGTCCGCAGAGCCGGAAGTGACATCATCGCAAAGTGTCCGATGCGACGAGCGCTGGTCCCGGCCATAGCCATGGTAACCGAAGCCAGCACGCGCCGCAGTGAGGACGCCGAGATGATGCCACCGCCCACAGACAACGCGGACATGCGCACATGCATCCACAGGGGTGCGCCACACAGTCATGCCACCGGACATAACGTACCTCCATCATTCAGAACAAAGTGCATTGTAGGTAAGTATGGTAACCATGGTAGTACGTATGCTAATAGAGTTTAAAGATGAAAAACATGATTGTTTGACCCATAACGGAATATAAACCGGAAAAAATTGTGACTACAGTGAATACATAATAAAATAAGTAACATAGTGGTCATTATTACAAAGATTATTAATAAGTGCAAATAAAAAAAGTGTGAAAAACAGTGGCCAGTGAAACAAGGCATAATATATAATAATGTGACATACAAAAAAAAGAAAAAATACAAAAATGAAATAAAATGTGGTCCTCCAATAAGGATCTTCATAAATCCGGACACAATCAGATGGGCCATGTTTCTCACTCATAGACATCTATAGTCCATACTCCAGACGATGCAGCATCATCCATGGGACATGATGAATTCAGTCAGGGAAATATATAGCATAAATAACAATAAGCTAAAAACAGAAAATAAAAAATTAAAAATTAAAATAGACATACATGATAAAAGCTAAATCAATATCATAGGTATGCGGCAAAGCTCAGCTGTTCATTTAACCCATTAGGGATCATAGTTCCAAGAGTAGCTATCCACTTGCATTCTCTTTGAGCCAAAATGCGCTTGTAATCCCCACCTCTAATTCCCAGTCTGATTCTATCAATACCAAATATAGTTAGACATTTCGGATCACAGTTGTGTTTTTCCTTGAAGTGTCTGGGCAGGGTTTTCAGAACACTAGCATCTTCTACATTGGCTGCTGCGATGATGTCCCTTACATGTTCCCGCGTTCTCACGCGGAGTTCTCTAGAGGTTAAACCAACATATACTAATGAACACGTACATTGAGCATAATAAACTACGTGAGTAGTATTGCAGGTAATATACTCCTTAATCTTAAATTCTCGGGAACCATCACTTGATGTAAAGGATGTAGCCCTAGCCAGGTTCTTACAGGCCAAACAATTCCCACAAGTAAAGAAACCCATCCTAGGTCTCCCCACCCCAAAAGGGTTGGCTGGCTTGGCAATATAATGACTATCGACAAGTATGTCGCGTAAATTTCTTGATCTTCTTGCAGTCATCATAGGTCTCTCAGATAAATGCCTTGCCAAAATTGGGTCTGTTCTTAGTATCGACCTGGCTAGGGCTACATCCTTTACATCAAGTGATGGTTCCCGAGAATTTAAGATTAAGGAGTATATTACCTGCAATACTACTCACGTAGTTTATTATGCTCAATGTACGTGTTCATTAGTATATGTTGGTTTAACCTCTAGAGAACTCCGCGTGAGAACGCGGGAACATGTAAGGGACATCATCGCAGCAGCCAATGTAGAAGATGCTAGTGTTCTGAAAACCCTGCCCAGACACTTCAAGGAAAAACACAACTGTGATCCGAAATGTCTAACTATATTTGGTATTGATAGAATCAGACTGGGAATTAGAGGTGGGGATTACAAGCGCATTTTGGCTCAAAGAGAATGCAAGTGGATAGCTACTCTTGGAACTATGATCCCTAATGGGTTAAATGAACAGCTGAGCTTTGCCGCATACCTATGATATTGATTTAGCTTTTATCATGTATGTCTATTTTAATTTTTAATTTTTTATTTTCTGTTTTTAGCTTATTGTTATTTATGCTATATATTTCCCTGACTGAATTCATCATGTCCCATGGATGATGCTGCATCGTCTGGAGTATGGACTATAGATGTCTATGAGTGAGAAACATGGCCCATCTGATTGTGTCCGGATTTATGAAGATCCTTATTGGAGGACCACATTTTATTTCATTTTTGTATTTTTTCTTTTTTTTGTATGTCACATTATTATATATTATGCCTTGTTTCACTGGCCACTGTTTTTCACACTTTTTTTATTTGCACTTATTAATAATCTTTGTAATAATGACCACTATGTTACTTATTTTATTATGTATTCACTGTAGTCACAATTTTTTCCGGTTTATATTCCGTTATGGGTCAAACAATCATGTTTTTCATCTTTAAACTCTATTAGCATACGTACTACCATGGTTACCATACTTACCTACAATGCACTTTGTTCTGAATGATGGAGGTACGTTATGTCCGGTGGCATGACTGTGTGGCGCACCCCTGTGGATGCATGTGCGCATGTCCGCGTTGTCTGTGGGCGGTGGCATCCTCTCGGCGTCCTCACTGCGGCGCGTGCTGGCTTCGGTTACCATGGCTATGGCCGGGACCAGCGCTCGTCGCATCGGACGCTTTGCGATGATGTCACTTCCGGCTCTGCGGACTTCGCCGACATGCGCCGCTAATTGCATCCACATATGGGACAGGTGTGCAGGGGTTATAAAAAGTGGAGACATACATGTGGTAGCACGGTCCCCTGAAGAAGCTTACGCGAAATGCGCATTGGGGCTACGTCCGACCACATCTACGGATCCATCTGGGTGAGATACTTATTTATATGATTGGCACATAGTACACCTGGTTGGGGATACTTAGTATTGGACCACATTTTGTGGTGATCCATGTGATTTCCTGGATCTGTCCCTCTGATTAGTGGTATATGTTGCTATATGCACTACCAGATACATAGGTTTCCGTGCACACTATGTAATGTGGTTGGTTCTTGTTTGTGTCCTTCACAATTTTATGCATTTGTCTTAATATATACATTTCATACTATCCTGTATTGTATGTTTTTAGATTTATTCATAATAAATATCATATTTAATCTTTATTGGTGATTTGGTACTCCTTTCTTTTTGCTCAATGACATTCATCTAAGTGGCTTTTTTTCTGTATGATTTCGAAAAAAAGACCAGTTAACATATGAATAAAATAGAAATCCATCATCCATAATTTGCTGATTGTTTCCATGTAACAACTGTTTCTAAATGATGTCATAAAAATGCATGAATAAAAGTGAAGATCCATCAGCTGTGACTGACCCTGATGGTTTCCTTGCAATAACTGTTTTTCCCTAATGTAAAAATTGACTGGATAACACACGATGATGATAATAAAAAGATTCAGGAACTGTTTTCCATGTAATAACTGTTTTTTTTTTTATAGATTATATTTAAGAAAAAAAAAGTTTCAATAAAATAATTATAATAAAAGATCCATCAACTGCAACCTGCTGATGGTTTCTATGCAATAACCTCTTTTTTTTTTTTATAAATAATGTAAAGAATTTTCTAAATCTTATATGTAATGGCCGCACAGCCGATTTGCACTTGGAACGTTATTTTTGTGCTGTTTTTCCTTGATGATGTTGTTAGCGGGGCTGTAAAGCTTTATGGAGAGATAATAATGTGTAATGATTATTCTTTACATGTTTCTCTACTGGGGTTTTAATTCATAAAACCAAATTTACAAACCTAATGTGTACGGAGCCAACAGAGAAGAGGGGAATTTAAAGGAACATAGTGGAAAAATTGAGACCCTGTCTTTTGTTGTGGTTTTTTTTTTTTTTTTTTTCTGTATTGTAGTATGCTACGACTATCAGCATTAGACTTTAGTTTGTGCGACAACCCATTGGTGCCCTGTGAGCGTTTTGTGGGGGCATCTAGGGGCTTTTACAGGAAGTCTATCCTTTGTAATATTCCTTAGCTGCTGTGGTCACTATTGACCCTGGGGTCCAGTCATCTTCCTTTAAGCGCTGCCTCTGCCAGATGATCCCCACCGTTCATGTAACTGCTGCAGACAATCGCCGTCCTCAGAAGTCACATGTCTGAATGAATGCTAACAAGAATGATTGGCTGCAGCATTCATGTCAATGATGGACATGATGTTATCGCTACAGGAGCGCCGAACAGTGGGAGCTTAAATAAAGGAATATTATTTTAATATAATTCCTGTCTTTTATGCAAATATTCCAAATGTCCTGACAACCCCTTTAAATGCCTAATTGCTACAAACCGAATGCGCCGCTGCTTTCCCTGCACTTCTCCTAATTAATCGTGTGGTTTTTCTCACTTAGCTCCGTGTTATCCTGCACCAAATATCTCCTGTAAAGATAATGGGGGAAACGTCACCACGTTCTCTGGAAAAGAAATCGGATTCCACAGACCATTCCCGTGCCGCAATGTGTAAGTACCAGTCCCGTGTACGCTCCATAGGGCCATGTTCTGTTCACAGGAGGTCACACAGATTTTTTATTTTTTTTTAAATACCTGCAGGAATGGATATTCCTACAAAGTGGCCGTGGCGCTCTCATTATTTCTTGGATGGTTGGGAGCTGACAGGTTCTACCTCGGTTACCCTGCTCTAGGTAAGAGACTGTGCTCATTATGTACCATCCAAAAGCCACTGCACAAGAATAAAAATAGTGCAATACTACCCCTATGTGCAAGAATATAACTACTATAATACTGCCCCTATGTACAAGAATATAACTACTATAATACCACTCGTGTGTACAAAAATGTAACTACTATAATACTGCCCCCTATGAACAAGAATATAACTACTATAATACTGCCCCTATGTACAAGAATATAACTACTATAATACTGCCCCTATGTACAAGAATATAACTACTATAATACTGCCCCTATGTACAAGAATATAACTACTATAATACTGCCCCTATGTACAGGAATATAACTACTATAATACTGCCCCTATGTACAGGAATATAACTACTATAATACTGCCCCTATGTACAGGAATATAACTACTATAATACTGCCCCTATGTACAAGAGTATAACTACTATAATACTGCCCCTATATACAATAATATAACTACTATAATACTGCTTCCTATGTGCAAGAATATAACTACTATAATACTACCCACTATGAATAGGAATATAACTACTATAATACTGCTCCTGTGTACAAGAATATAACTACTATAATACTGCCCCCTGTGTACAAGAATATAACTGCTATAATACTGCCCCCTGTGTACAATATAACTGCTATATTACTGCCCCCGTGTACAAGAATATAACTGCTATATTACTGCCTCCGTGTACAAGAATATAACTGCTATATTACTGCCCCCGTGTACAAGAATATAACTGCTATAATACTGCCCCCGTGTACAAGAATATAACTGCTATAATACTGCCCCCGTGTACAAGAATATAACTGCTATAATACTGCCCCCGTGTACAAGAATATAACTGCTATAATACTGCCCCCTGTGTACAAGAATATAACTGCTATAATACTGCCCCCGTGTACAGGAATATAACTACTATAATACTGCCCCCGTGTACAGGAATATAACTACTATAATACTGCCCCTATGTACAAGAGTATAACTACTATAATACTGCCCCTATATACAATAATATAACTACTATAATATTGCTTCCTATGTGCAAGAATATAACTACTATAATACTACCCACTATGAATAGGAATATAACTACTATAATACTGCTCCTGTGTACAAGAATATAACTACTATAATACTGCCCCCTGTGTACAAGAATATAACTGCTATAATACTGCCCCCTGTGTACAATATAACTGCTATATTACTGCCCCCGTGTACAAGAATATAACTGCTATATTACTGCCCCCGTGTACAAGAATATAACTGCTATAATACTGCCCCCGTGTACAAGAATATAACTGCTATAATACTGCCCCCGTGTACAAGAATATAACTGCTATAATACTGCCCCCGTGTACAAGAATATAACTGCTATAATACTGCCCCCTGTGTACAAGAATATAACTGCTATAATACTGCCCCCGTGTACAGGAATATAACTGCTATAATACTGCCCCCGTGTACAGGAATATAACTACTATAATACTGCCCCCTGTGTACAAGAATATAACTGCTATAATAGTGCCCCTATGTACAAGAATATAGCTACAGTACTATAAATACTGCCCCCTATGTACAAGAATATAACTACTATAATACTGCTCCTATGTACAAGAATATAAAATAATGCTGATTAAATAATATATAAATAATGCTGATTGTTCGCTCTGGATATCTATCAAGAACAATCTTTTTTATCAGTGATCAGTGTGAGTAAAAGACCCATGGCCGCTGAGAACGGCGGACACGTCATGCTTTTAAGAAGAGTCCTTTGATATTAGTCTGATCAGAACGTGATCCATTCACTGGGAAGTAAGCATTGTTAGTTTGCCAAGTGTTGACTTTCCCTACAACACCACCACAGGAGAATCTTGGTATTGCACCTCGTCTATTCATATGAATGGGTTGTCTGTAATGCCGGACAGGGCCGGTCCTCCAGGGAGAGAGATGCTCTTTATTACCACGCTCTTCTGTAAGGCTGTGTGCACACGTTGCTGATTTTTTACGTTTTTTTCGCGATAAAAACGCTATAAAACTGCAAAAAAACAGCATACAATAAGCATCCCATCATTTAGAATGAATTCCGCATGTTTTGTGCACATGATGCGTTTTTGTCCACAAAAAAACCGCATCGCGGTAAAAAACGCAGCATGTTCATTAATTTTGCGGGTTTTTTTGCGGATTTCCCACTATAAAATGCATTGAGAAATGTCCGGAAAAAAATGCATCAAAAACGCACAAAAAACGCGTCAAAAACGCGCAAAAAACGCATGCAGATTTCTTGCAGAAAATTTCAGGTTTTTCTCAGGAATTTTCTGCAAGAAATCCTGAACGTGTGCACATAGCCTAAGGGTTGAGGATGCTGATTTAAATTGGTTTTGTAAATTGTACAGCCCCTGTAAAAGGGAATAGGAAAAATGAAATCTTTAACACCCCCCTAATATTTATCTGACAGTCCTGAATAGACGTGTGCTCTCTGTCTCAAGCATCTAATCTGTACTTTTCTTTCTTCGCAGGAATGCTGAAGTTCTGCACAGTCGGCTTTTGTGGGATCGGCAGCCTCATTGATTTTATCCTAATCTCCATGCAGGTGAGCGCCGCGCACAATACTGGAATTGGATTTAAGAAAAAAAAGTGTTTCTCGCTGGACAATTTGGACCGCAGAGAACAATGTGAAGACTTTTTGTATTTGCCGACCTTGAAATGTCGCTAATACAAAATTCACGAGTCTGCCCCATATAATGCCACCCCAGAAGCTGCGGGGTGCTGGAATTTTCTTCTTTTTTTGGTGGCATGCCTTCTGTGTATACTTATATAATGCAGATGGAGGGAAACTGCCTCTAAGAGTTAGCAAGAAAGTTTCAGATATAATTAACCCCTGCAGTCTGAGATCAGCTGATGTGGGCAGATGGTTTCCACATATCCGGCTCCTGATAGCTTGGCGAATCACTAAATTAGCTGAGACTTCCAGCAATCTACTGCAGAGCAAATCTTGATTTATTTCTATGTGTCTGCTAATGCATTTCACTATTCTGCGAGGCCTGCATTCAGTAGACACTTATATGCTATAAGCAATTCCTTTATATATATTATCTGGTACCGCCAAACAGCCATCCTATTCCCTCCCCTGGGACACAGGCACAGGACCGTGAGTAAGCTGCACCAGGAGAGCTTAACCCCTTCCCAGCAGTATAGCGCATACCCTGCCTATCCTGCCCTTCTCTCTAAAGACACACTATATCTCAACCTAAAGAGGCCAAAAGAGTTAACAAAAAACCACACAGTGTTTTTCACTTCCTGTGCCACTTGCAATACTGCCCTGCCCCGAGCTCACAATACTCCGTTATGTGTGGATTGTGACCCGGCCTCTGTGCAACCGCCAACGCCACCGCCGACCCTGCAGAGCCTAGTCCCCCTGAGTGGGCCGCTTCCCTGGCCAAGGCAATAGACTCCCTCCGGGGTCCCTCTTTAAGTGAGACCTTGGAGGACTCTGGCGACGGTACGGATCCGTCCACCAGCAGGGGGCGTACCCCGTCACCAAGGGCCAGAAAACTGACCCATGTCGCGTCCCCTGATCAGGGTCGTGCTTGCGTTTCAGCATCTGCGAGCTCAGTTTCTCGTTCCCCTTCTCTGGGGAACTTAAATGACTCTGAATACGAGTCAGAGGCTTCTTTCGTCCAGGATTCCTCGACTTCCCAAGAGACACTCGATTCTCTTATTGAGGCGGTCAACAAGACCCTGAAGGTGGACGAGGAATCCGTAGCCACTCCGGAACACGTGGTGTCTTTTAAAAAGACTAAACGTGTCCAAAAAGTATTCGTCACTCATCCTGAATTTAAGGAAATTGTACAGAAACACAGGGACCGGCCTGATAAACGCGTCACTGGTCAAAAGCCTATTGAGGCTAAATACCCTTTTGCTCAATGATTGCATCTCACCTCCAAAACGCTCCTATCTTTGTCTGACGGTTCTTCAGTCAAAAACCCCACTGACCGTCAAAGTGACTACCTGGCTCGCTCTGTCTTTCTAGGCCACAGGAGCGTCTCTCTTTCCATCTTTCGCCGCTTCTTGGGTGGCTAAGGCTATGGTCGCTTGGGCGGAGGTGCTTACCACAACCATCCATTACAGTAATCTCCCTCCAGAGGCGATCAACCTGGCTAACCAGATAGCCCAAGCCGGGGACTTCGTAGTTAACGCCTCAATAGACGCGGCCAATTGCGCTGCACTGGCAGCCGCAAATGCAATCTCCATCAGAAGAGCCCTATGGCTCAGAGATTGGCGAGCAGATTCTGCTTTCAAAAAATCATTGACATCTTTGCCCTACCAAGCCGGTCGCTTATTTGGAGAAAAATTGGACCAAATAATCTCTGACGCTACCGGAGGGAAAAGTAAATTTCTCCCTCAACAAAAGCCTACCCGGCCATTTCGGTATCAGCAACAACCTCGATTCCGGCCTTTTCGCAACAATCCCAATTGGTCATATACATCCTCCTCTCCCGGATCAGGAGGAGTTTCGCGCGGAGACAGAGGCTCCCAGGTCTCATACAGACGTAACTGGAAACCCAGACCAAAGTCATCTGGATCTAAGGGAACTAGATCCCTTAGATCCTCCACTCAATGACTCGTCGCAACATCTGGAGGACATCGACAAAGCCTACTTTCGTTCCATCAAGCCTGGCTCTCAGTCGTCCACGACGAGTGGGTCAGAGAGCTGGTGTCCTCCGGATACAAGATAGTTTTCTTCCCCCCCCCCCCCCCCCCTCCAACACGTTTTTTCCAGTCGTGTCCTCCCAAACCAAAGACCACGGCTTTTCTCCGGGCCATACAGCACCACAAGGGAATGGAGTCATCATTCCGGTTCCCCAAGACCAAAGGTTCAAGGTGTTTTCCTCTAACCTATTCGTGGTCTCAAAAAAGGACGGATCGCTGCGACCGATACTAGATCTACAACTTCTGAACAACTTTGTCAAAATTCGACGCTTCAGAATAGAATCTCTCCATTCTGTCTTCGCATCCATGGAAAAGGGAGAGTTCCTAGCATCCATAGACATCAAAGATGCTTACCTCCACATCCCAATTTTTCCTCCTCAACAGTTCCTTCGTTTCGCATTTCACGAGGAACACTTCCAGTTTGCGGTCTTACCCTTCGTCCTCGCCACCGCTCCCAGAGTCTTCACCAAGGTCATGGCTGCTGCCATGGCCATTCTTCATGCTCGGGGAGTAGTGGTACTTCCGTACCTGGACGATCTCCTGATAAAAGGCCCGTCATATCCAGCCTGCGAGGAGTCCGTCGATCTCACGGTGGATACTCTTTCTCACCTGGGTTGGAAGATAAACTTCGAAAAATCTTCTCCGATCCCGGCTCAGCAAATTTCCTTTCTTGGAATGACACTGGACACTTCCAGTGGCCTGGTCATTCTCCCTCCAGACAAGGCCTTGGCCTTGCAGCAGGGAGCACTGAGTCTCTCCCGCCCAGTCTCCCACTCCATTCGTTACAGCATGCGCATTCTCAGGAAGATGGTAGCAGCCATAGAAGCGGTTCCGTTCGTGCAATTCCACCTCCGTCCCTTACAACATGTGCTACTGTCGGCATGGAATGGGAACCCGTTCTCTCTCGACTGTCGTTTCAGTCTGTCTCCACAGGTCAGGCAGACCCTCAGGTGGTGGACGCTGAAGTCCTCCCTGAACCAAGGAAAGTCCTTTCTCCCAGTGCGTTGGCTGGTGGTAACCACCGATGCCAGCCTCTTGGGCTGGGGTGCAGTTTTCAACTACTACACAGCACAGGGGCGGTGGTCCACTCGAGAGTCGCATCTCACCATCAATATCCTGGAAATACGAGCAAACAGACTAGCGTTACTCAGCTTTCACCATCTCCTAGCAGGTCATCCCATCAGAATCCAGTCCGACAATGCCACAGCGGTGGTGTACATCAACCGTCAAGGGGGAACCCGCAGCAAGACGGCCATGCTCGAAATGACCCACATTCTTTGTTGGCGATCCACATACCAGGTGTGGAAAATTAAGCAGCGGACTTCCTCAGTTGCCAGGGTCTCGCCTCGGGCGAGTGATCACTCCACCCGGAAGTTTTCCAGCAGATTTTGTCATTGCTGGGGGATCCCGGATGTGGACCTCATGGCTTACAGGCTAAACAACAAGGTCCCACAGTTCATTACCCGATCCCTCGACCCACGTGCCGTCGGGGCAGATGCCCTGGTCCTGCCGTGGCATCAATTCCGCGTCCCGTGCATTTTTCCTCCTCTTCCCCTGCTACCTAGGGTCATCAAGAAGATCAGGGCGGAGGGGGTACCAGTGATCCTAGTGGCGCCGGGCTGGCCGCGCCGGGCATGGTACGCGGAACTGGTTTAGCTGGTCACCGACGTCCCCTGGCGGCTTCCAGTTCGCATGGATCTTCTCTCACAGGGCCCGATGTTATGACCTGGTGGTTAGGAGCACCCGAAGTGACCTGATGGTTAAAACAGAAAACCTGGGACAAGCTCTGAGGAAGTGGTAACTCTACTGACCGCAATCCCTAATCCTATCACACACACTAGAAATAGCCGTGGAGCGTACCTAACTCTCCCTAGACGCCTCTTCACAGCCTAAGAGCTAACTACCCCTAAAGATAGAAATAGTAGCCTACCTTGCCTCAGAGAAATTCCCCAAAGTAAAGGTAGCCCCCCACAAATATTAACTGTGAGTTAAGAGGGAAGTGACAAACACAGGAATGAAACAGATTTTAGCAAAGGAGGCCGAATCTTCTCTAGAAAGACAGAGGATAGGAAAGGGAACTATGCGATCAGTAAAAAAACTACAAAAACCACGCAGAGTGTGCAAAAAGACCTCCACACCGACTCACGGTGTGGAGGTGCAGCTCTGCACCCCCAGAGCTTCCAGCTAGCAAGGAAATATCATAATAGCAGGCTGAACTGAAACATAGCATGTACTGAAAAATATATTCAAAAACCAATGAACAGCAAATGACTAGCAAGGACTTAGCTTCTGCTGGAGTAGTCAGGTCATCTGAGAATTCCAAGAGAGATCTGAACCAGTACTGAGACATTGACAGCTGGCATGAACTAACGACCTGGGCAGTTAAATAGGGAAGCTAGCAGAAGCAATAAACGAGAGCAGCTAAGAAAGCCAACCTCAAAGATCAGCAGTTCCACTCAAAGCCACCAGGGTGTCCAAGGACAGAACTCACGAAAGTACCATTCACGACCACAGGAGGGAGCCCGAGAACGGAATTCACAACAGTACCCCCCTTGAGGAGGGGTCACCGAACCCTCACCAGAGCCCCCAGGCCGATCAGGACGAGCCAAATGAAAGGCACGAACCAAATCGGCAGCATGGACATCGGAGGCAACAACCCAGGAATTATCCTCCTGACCATAGCCCTTCCATTTAACCAGGTACTGAAGCTTCCGTCTCAAAATACGAGAATCTAAAATCTTCTCCACCACATACTCCCCCTCAACCAACACCGGAGCAGGAGGATCAACGGAAGGAACCATAGGCGCCACATATCTCCGCAACAACGACCTATGGAACACATTATGGATGGCAAAAGAAGTTGGAAGGGCCAAACGAAACGACACAGGATTGATAATTTCAGAAATCTTATAAGGACCAATGAAACGAGGCTTGAACTTAGGAGAAGAAACCTTCATAGGAACATAACGAGAAGACAACCAAACCAAATCCCCAACACGAAGTCGGGGACCAACACAGCGACGGCGGTTAGCAAAACGTTGCGCCTTCTCCTGAGACAACGTCAAATTGTCCACCACGTGAGTCCAAATTTGTTGTAACCTGTCCACCACAGAATCTACATCAGGACAGTCAGAAGACTCAACCTGCCCTGAAGAAAAACGAGGATGAAAACCAGAATTACAAAAAAAAGGCGAAACCAAAGTAGCAGAACTAGCCCGATTATTAAGGGTGAACTCGGCCAATGGCAAGAAGGTCACCCAATCATCCTGATCAGCAGAAACAAAGCATCTCAGATAGGTTTCCAAGGTCTGATTGGTTCGTTCGGTTTGGCCATTTGTCTGAGGATGGAACGCTGAAGAAAAAGACAAATCAATGCCCATCTTAGCACAAAAGGACCGCCAAAACCTAGAAACAAATTGGGAACCTCTGTCCGACACAATGTTCTCCGGAATTCCATGCAAACGAACCACATGTTGAAAAAAAAAATAATGGAACCAAATCAGAGGAGGAAGGCAATTTAGGCAAGGGTACCAAATGGACCATCTTAGAAAACCGATCACAAACCACCCAGATGACAGACATCCTTTGAGAGACAGGAAGATCAGAAATAAAATCCATGGAAATATGTGTCCAGGGCCTCTTCGGGACAGGCAAAGGCAAAAGCAACCCACTGGCACGAGAACAGCAAGGTTTGGCCCGAGCACAAGTCCCACAGGACTGCACAAAAGAACACACATCCCGTGACAAGGAAGGCCACCAAAAGGACCTGGCAACCAAATCTCTGGTACCAAAAATCCCAGGATGACCAGCCAACACTGAACAATGAACCTCAGAAATAACCCTACTAGTCCATCTATCAGGGACAAACAGTTTCTCCGCTGGGCAGCGGTCAGGTCTATCAGCCTGAAACTCCTGCAGCACCCGCCGCAAATCAGGGGAGATGGCAGACAGAATCACCCCCTCTTTAAGAATACCAGCCGGCTCAGGGACTCCCGGAGAATCAGGCAAAAAACTCCTAGAAAGGGCATCAGCCTTCACATTCTTAGATCCCGGAAGGTATGAGACCACAAAATCGAAACGGGAGAAAAACAGTGACCATCGAGCCTGTCTAGGGTTCAACCGCTTGGCGGACTCGAGGTAAGTCAGATTCTTGTGATCAGTCAGAACCACCACGCGATGTTTGGCTCCCTCAAGCCAATGTCGCCACTCCTCAAATGCCCACTTCATAGCCAACAACTCCCGATTGCCGACATCATAATTACGCTCGGCAGGCGAAAACTTTCTAGAAAAGAAAGCACATGGCTTCATCAAGGAGCCATCAGAACTTCTCTGAGACAAAACAGCCCCTGCCCCAATCTCAGAAGCATCAACCTCGACCTGAAAAGGGAGCAAAACATCTGGCTGACGCAACACAGGGGCCGAAGTAAAACGACATTTAAGCTCCTGAAAGGCCTCAACGGCCGCAGGGGACCAATTCACCACATCAGCGCCTTTCTTCGTCAAATCAGTCAAAGGTTTAACCACACTAGAAAAATTAGCGATGAAGCGACGGTAAAAATTAGCAAAGCCCAGGAACTTCTGAAGACTCTTCACAGATGTAGGTTGAGTCCAATCATAAATGGCCTGAACTTTGACAGGATCCATCTCGATAGTAGAAGGGGAAAAAATGAAGCCCAAAAAAGAAACCTTCTGAACTCCAAAGAGGCATTTAGAGCCCTTCACAAACAACGCATTAGCACGAAGGACCTGGAACACCATCCTGACCTGCCTTACATGAGACTCCCAATCATCCGAAAAGACCAAAATATCATCCAAATATACGATCATGAACCTATCCAGATATTTCCGGAAGATGTCGTGCATAAAGGACTGAAACACAGATGGAGCATTAGAAAGCCCGAATGGCATCACCAGGTACTCAAAATGGCCCTCGGGCGTATTAAATGCTGTTTTCCATTCATCGCCCTGTTTAATACGCACAAGATTATACGCCCCTCGAAGGTCAATCTTGGTGAACCAACTAGCCCCCTTAATCCGAGCAAACAAATCAGACAACAGAGGCAAAGGGTACTGAAATTTGACCGTGATTTTATTGAGAAGGCGGTAATCTATACAGGGTCTCAGAGAGCCATCCTTCTTGGCCACAAAAAAGAACCCTGCTCCCAACTGCGACGAAGACGGGCGAATATGCCCTTTCTCCAAGGACTCCTTTACATAACTCCGCATAGCGGCATGTTCTGGCACAGATAAATTGAACAGTCGACCCTTAGGGAACTTACTACCAGGAATCAAATTAATAGCGCAATCACAGTCCCTATGAGGAGGTAGGGCACTGGACTTGGGCTCATCAAATACATCCTGGTAATCTGACAAAAACTCAGGAACTTCAGAAGGAGTGGAAGAAGAAATTGACATCAAAGGAACATCACCATGTATCCCTTGACAACCCCAACTAGACACAGACATTGATTTCCAATCCAGTACTGGATTATGAACCTGTAACCAACACGACAACATTATGCAACACCAAAAAGCGGATATTTTCCTGATGTGCGGGAGCCATGTACATGGTCAGCTGAGTCCAGTACTGAGGTTTATTCTTGGCCAATGGCGTAGCATCAATCCCCCTTAAGGGAATAGGACTCTGCAAAGGCTCCAAGGAAAAACCACAGCGCCTGGCAAACTCCAAATCCATCAAGTTCAGGGCAGCGCCTGAATCCACAAATGCCATAACAGAGTAGGACGACAGTGAGCAAATCAGAGTAACAGATAAGAGAAATTTAGGCTGCAAAGTACTAATGGTGACAGACCTAGCGAACCTCTTAGTGCGCTTAGGACAATCAGAAATAGCATGAGAGGAGTCACCACAGTAAAAACAGCCCATTCTGACGTCTGTGTTCTTGCCGTTCAGCTCTGGTCAAAGTCCTATCACATTGCATAGGCTCAGGCCTCCACTCAGAGGACACCGCCAAATGGTGCACAACTTTGCGCTCGCGCAAACGCCGATCAATCTGAATGGCCAAAGACATTGATTCATTCAGACCAGCAGGCGTGGGGAACCCCACCATAACATCCTTAAGGGCTTCAGAAAGACCCTTTCTGAAAATTGCTGCCAGGGCACACTCATTCCATTGAGTAAGCACAGACCACTTTCTAAACTTCTGGCAATATACTTCTGCCTCATCCTGACCCTGACATAGAGTCAGCAAGATTTTTTCTGCCTGATCCACAGAATTAGGTTTGTCATAAAGCAATCCAAGCGCTAGAAAAAATGCATCCACATTAAGCAATGCAGGATTTCCTGGCTCAAGGGAGAATGCCCAGTCTTGCGGGTCACCACGCAACAAAGAAATAATAATTTTTACTTGCTGAATGGGATCACTAGAGGAGCGGGGTTTCAGAGCAAGAAACAGTCTGCAATTATTTTTGAAATTCAAAAATTTAGATCTATCCCCAGAAAACAAATCAGGAATTAGAGCCTAGAATTCCAACATCGGATTCTGAATTACATAATATTGAATACTCTGTACCCTAGCAGTGAGTTGATCCACACAAGAGGACAAACCTTGAATATCCATATCTACACCTGAGTCCTGAACTACCCAGAGGTTAAGGGGAAAAGAAAGACAAAACAAGCTGCAAAGAGAAAAAAAAATTGACTCAGAACTTCTCTTATCCCTCTTTTGAGATGCATTAACACTTTGTTGGCCATCTGTACTGTTATGACCTGGTGGTTAGGAGCACCCGAAGTGACCTGATGGTTAAAACAGAAAACCTGGGACAAGCTCTGAGGAAGTGGTAACTCTACTGACCGCAATCCCTAATCCTATCACACACACTAGAAATAGCCGTGGAGCGTACCTAACTCTCCCTAGACGCCTCTTCACAGCCTAAGAGCTAACTACCCCTAAAGATAGAAATAGTAGCCTACCTTGCCTCAGAGAAATTCCCCAAAGTAAAGGTAGCCCCCCACAAATATTAACTGTGAGTTAAGAGGGAAGTGACAAACACAGGAATGAAACAGATTTTAGCAAAGGAGGCCGAATCTTCTCTAGAAAGACAGAGGATAGGAAAGGGAACTATGCGATCAGTAAAAAAACTACAAAAACCACGCAGAGTGTGCAAAAAGACCTCCACACCGACTCACGGTGTGGAGGTGCAGCTCTGCACCCCCAGAGCTTCCAGCTAGCAAGGAAATATTATAATAGCAGGCTGGACTGAAACATAGCATGTACTGAAAAATATGTTCAAAAACCAATGAACAGCAAATGACTAGCAAGGACTTAGCTTCTGCTGGAGTAGTCAGGTCATCTGAGAATTCCAAGAGAGATCTGAACCAGTACTGAGTAGGGTTGAGCGAAACGGGTCGTGCATTTTCATAAGTCGCCGACTTTTGGCAAAGTCGGCGTCTCATGAAACCCGACCCGATCCCTGTGCGGGGTCGGCCATGCGGTACGCGATCTTGGCGGCAAAGTCGCGTTTCGTATGACGCGTTTAGCGCCATTTTTTCAGCCAATGAATGAGTGTGAGCAGAGTGATGACATAGGTCTTGGGGGAGTGAACGCCTATTGTCATGTTATCGCTTGTGCGCAGTAGGGATTTGGAATGTGCAATACGAAATTTTCTGTGCTGGGACGGAGGAGGAGGAGGAGGATCCTTCATTGGGTTTCGTTTTTCGGCCGAAACCCGACTTTTAACGGTGGTCGGCCGATTTCACTCGACTTTTAAGACAGTCGGGTTTCACAAAACCCGACTCGACCCTAAAAAACTAAAGGTCGCTCAACCCTAGTACTGAGACATTGACAGCTGGCATGAACTAACGACCTGGGCAGAGTTAAATAGGAAAGCGAGCAGAAGCAATAAACGAGGGCAGCTGAGAAAGCCAACCTCAAAGATCAGCAGTTCCACTCAAAGCCACCAGAGGGTGTCCAAGGACAGAACTCACGAAAGTACCATTCACGACCACAGGAGGGAGCCCGAGAACGGAATTCACAACAGCCCGATTTACCACCAGAACTCCGGGGCCCTGTCTTTGACGGCGTGGCCGTTGAATCCTGGATTCTAGGCCAAGCTGGATTATCCCCCAAGGTATCCTCCACCATGATCAAGGCTAGGAAACCCGTGTCCATGCGCATTTACCACCGTACCTTGCGAATCTTTTTCGCATGTTGCAACGCCCATGGACGATCTCCTCTGGTATTCTCCATTCCTTCCAAATTGGAATTTCTCCAATCAGGCCTAGAGTCGGGTCTCGCACTTAGCTCTCTCAAAGGACAGGTGTCAGCATTGTCAGTCCTGTTCCAACAAATTATTGCCACCAGATTACCGGTTAAGACGTTCATTCAGGGAGTTTCCCGTGTGGCGCCTCCCTACAAAATGCCTCTGGATCCATGGGATCTTAATTTGGTCCTTGGAGCTCTTCAGGAGGCCCCCTTCGAACCACTGCAGGACATCTCTCTGACCTTCCTTTCCTGGAAGGTATCTTTTCTAGTGGCTATTACGTCAATCAGGCGTGTCTCGGAGTTGGCGGCTCTTTCCTGCCGACCCCCATTTCTGATCTTTCACCCAGATAAGGCAGTCTTGAGGACTTTTCCTTTTCTACCTAAAGTCTTTTCCTCCTTTCACCTCAATGAGGAGATTATTCTGCTTTCATTCTGTCCGGCACCAGTCCATCGCGTTGAGAAAGCTCTGCACACTCTCGATGTGGTTAGGGCCCTTCGACGGTACATCTCACGGATGGCTCCCTTCCGCAAGTCGGATGTCCTATTCATACTTCCAGAGGGACAAAGGAAGGGCTCTCCCGCTTCCAAGGCTACTCTAGCCAAATGGATTCGATCGGCTATTCAGGAATCCTATCGTGTCAGGGGTGTTCCTATCCCAGCAGGGATTAAGGCCCATTCTACTCGGTCGGTGGGCGCCTCTTGGGCCATTCGGCACCAGGCATCAGCACAACAGATCTGCAAAGCTGCGACCTGGTCCAGCTTGCATACTTTTACACAACACTACCACATTCATTCTCTATCCTCTTCAGACGCTGCCCTTGGCAGGCGCATTCTGCAGTCGGCGGTACCTTAGCTGTAAGCCAGTGGTACATGGGGTATTAGCAGCTATGTTGCTCCCCACCCAGGGACTGCTTTAGGATATCCCATGGTCCTGTGTCCCCATTGAGGCGTAGGAGAAATAGGGATTTTTGTGTACTCACCGTAAAATCCTTTTCTCCAAGCCAATCATTGGGGGACACCGCACCCACCCAGTTAGCCCTTTTGACTTGATGTTACTTCTTTGGTTTTGACATAGTTTTATTGTCTTTCGTTTAATACTCCTACTGCTTTACTACCGAACTGGATGAATACTGGCCAGTGAAGGGGTGTATACTGCAGAGGAGGAGTTAATCTTTCTATGTTCACTTAGTGTCCTCCTAGTGGCAGCAGCATAACACCCATGGTCCTGTGTCCCCCAATGATTGGCTCGGAGAAAAGGATTTTATGGTGAGTACACAAAAATCCGTATTTATTTATTTTTTCTTGTCTCTTGCAGATTGTTGGCCCGTCTGATGGATCCAGTTATATAATCGACTACTACGGGGCTAGGCTGATCCACTTGACTATCAATAATGAGACATTCAGAGAGTCGCAGTTGTACCCATAGCACCCCAGTAAGTCACGTTTCACATCAAAGGGTATTTTTTTATTTATTTATAAAACCGTCTTTATTGAACAATAAATAAAGGGTACATAGATTAGAAGCATTAGAAAATATTTGACAAATAGTTTTACAGTACTGTGAACATTAGACAGTGTATTATAACTATAGCCAACTCCTCCCCCCCCATCAAAGGGTATTGTAAACTATTCTGTAATTTTAATTTTTTTTTTCTTTCTACATCTAATTATTTTTAATCACTTGCTATAACTTTCTGCTTCACTGTATTTGTCATGTGTGACAAAACCCATCTTCAAAGATTAAAAAAGAAGAAAAAACGACATCGAGAGTGATTAAGTGTAAACTATTGCATTCAGTTTTATTAATCAGGGATAAGAAATATAGGGGTGGGAAAAACCACCAAATAGAGTAGCGGACACAATTCCAAGTGACAATCACACAGGTAAGTATGTATCTATACAGCTGTCTGGCCCGGGTTGATATAAATAATATATAAAAATATGTAAATGTACAAATATATAGATAAAACAAATACATGTAGTTTCAGTAAAATGGAGATCTATATGTGTATCTATGGATATATTAGGAATCAAAATAAAATGCAGTAGTTCATGAATATAGAACAAATACAGTGATACCTGAATGCCCAGGCGGTGTAGTCACCTGAAAATATCAGTAGACCTAAGTAGTATCTGACAGAAAAAGTATAGGTATGTATCTATGGGCAACCTATCTAATTAGTAAAGTGCATAGGTGCCTAAAACACAGTCACTGCTGAGTATGACATGAGGATAGTGATGACTCAATTAGGGTTATCGAGAGACTATACCAATGATGCTTATAATAGTAACAGTAACCTTATTTAGACTATACCTGGTCAGAGTTGATTTGTTTCAAGGAAGTGTCCACCCCGACGCGCGTTTCGGCATCTGCCTTCATCAGGGGTTCAAGGAATAGTGTCCGCTTTTGTATTTGGTTGTTTTTTTCCCACTCATGTAGGATTTTCTATAGATTTAGGCTTCAATATTTAATCTGTGTGCGCTCCGGCCGCACTGTATCCAATGTGAGCAATTTCTCCAGATGGGCCTAAAGTTTGTGGAGAAAGTTATTTACTGTATCAGGACTTATTTTTTTGGAGTACAAGCTGTAGTTTTTACTGGTACCATTTCTAAATACATAGTTTGTTGATCACTTTTTTTCAAGAAAGTCCTCCAGGCCGTCCTTTAACTCATTTGTGAATCATCCATTACAACATTTTGTGGGGGACTGTTCCATAGTCTCACTGCTTGTACAGTGAAGAATCCATAGTCTCACTGCTCGCTCAGTGAAGAGTCTGTGTCTGTGATTATGATTAAACCTTCTTTCCTCTAGACGTAGAGGATGTCCCCTCGTCACAAAGGCCTAGGTGTAAAAGGATAATTAGAAAGATCTCTGTATTATTGTCCCTTCATATATTTATACATTGTGATTAGATCGCCCCTAAACCTTTGTTTTTTCCAAACTGAATAACCCCACTTTTGATAACCTGCCTTGATATTGTAGTCAACTCACTCAATTAATAAACTTTGTTGCTGTTGTTCTCTGCACCTAGTTTCCAGCATACATAAATACCGCTGTAATATTAAATTATCCTCTTCTGTGATGATTTTTTTCACAGTTTTTAATGTCTTCTGCAAATATTGAATTTCTACTCTCTATTCCTGCTACATGATCTTTAATCTGTTAAAAGAGGGCCCAATTCTGACCCCTGTGTGAATCCTGTGACTTAATCCAAGTGTTTCATTATTAACCACCCTTTCTTTTCTAACTGAGCCGATTCATAACCCAATAACACATATTTTTCTCTAGTCCCATTGCTCTCATTTTATGTACCGACCATTTATGTGGCACCGTATCAAACACCTTCAAAGGCTCCAGATAGAGTACATCCATGGTGCTACCCTAGTAGACTCGGAAACTTACCTCCTAAAATCTGATCAAATTAGTTAGACAGGACTGTTCCCTTATAAACCCATGTAGATGCTGGATCATGATCTTATTTTAGGGATATACTCCAGAGTAGCATCTCTTAGAAAAACCTCAAAGATTTTGCCCTCAGTAGAATTTAAACTTCTCTGTCAAATTTCTATTGAAAGTAGCAAGTGAGGGGCTGAAGTGCTAGAGCTCAGCTGTGTACTACAGCCAGTCTCGGCTGTGGATAGCACGGGCACAACTCGTGTGTGTGCGCTCCCTGGGATGTAAGTACATCTGAACAAACAGTTGTGTTCATTTGTGAGAAGAGGTTAAAGGGGCTTGTCTGGGCACAACGTATTGAGGTCCAGCATTCGATACCCCCACTGATTGGCTATTATTTGCTTCAGCCATGGCCGGATGTAAACCGTTAGACTGAAACAGATAGTGTGTAGTGTCCGCTGCTGAGTGCTGCAGAACAGCTCCTAATCTCTATAGTAGGAACTTTTCTGCAGTACTCCACAGCAGCACTACACATTGCAGCTCTGTTTTGCTGCTCTATCCAATGTGTTTCCATCCAGCAGCACCATGCTTAGAGAGTGCCTGCATATCCCCCTGACCCAGGCTTCACATCTTTCCAAGTACTTGGTATAAGAAATGTTTGCTCGCTGCCGTGAGGAGTAATGTCTTTTGTGCCTATCAATCTACAGGAATTACACCTCTAATTTTTATTTTTTATACTCCATATTTTCTTGGCAGCCCCAGAATAAGCCCTTCCGGCGGTGGCTGACTACATTCTCCAGTCCCGATGGTGGATCCCTCATCATTTATTTCATGTGAATTTCCTCTTAGGAGTTTTCTTATTATTATTGCACTGGAGATTATCTGAACTTTCCTGTCTGCAAGACAAAAGTGATTTCCCCAGGATGCCCCCCTGGTGTCATGTCATCACGTCATGGACAATTTCATAATTTTGTGGGGACAACCTGGAGATCGGATGAGGGATCGACTCTCAAGGAATCCTGTACATTAATATTTATTCTTCTTTTACTGGCTGATCACCTAATCCAGACGTGTGAGAATCTCCGGGTGTCAGTACATGCGCGTTCTGATGTCTCGCCCACATTGCCCCGTCTAGCAAACAGCGCAGCGTTCTGAGAAGTAAATCTAGTTTCTTGCAGTCTCCCAGCTCAGAACAGAACATTGCTTTTTAATCTATCATAGTGTTATCAGCATCTGCCAAGAACCCAGACTCCAACATAAGGAATGAATTAGGTTTCCGGACTATTTGTGTTGCTGCAGCTAAATAACTTTCTACCATTAGATTTCAGGAGAACATTGTATTGATCTGGAAAGTGCCGGGATTGTTCTGCCGCCTCGATATATTCACACGGATGATTACCTGTAACTTTCTCTCTGCCGTTCTTGTCGATGCTCCCGGTGTTGGGCTGGAACCTGCACCAACAAAAACTGTAAATGTGGCGATACTGCAGGGACGACTTGTGGTGTGAATATTGCAGATATTTATTTATTTTTATGTAGGTGTCCAATGTTTGTAGATACAGATTACAGGTAATGCACATTAGGAATGGCAATAAAATTGCTTTTTTTTCTTTCTCATTAAATGGGTTTTCAAGGATTTTACTGCCTATACTTAAGAGAGGCCTTTACTAGGCACGTAGTAAGCGTCCACTCCCTGGTCCGCCACAGATGCAAAGAAAAGGGAGCTCAGATATTGCCCCTTTCCTGCAGTACCTGAAACGGCTGTGCCCAGATGTGTGACTTTCTTTAGTACTACGGCCTGGCCCCATTGACTGGAAAACCCCCAGTATTCACACATCAATATCCTAAAATGCCCCAAAAATAGCTTGGGGATTTGGGCAACCTTATTAAGTGGGTTCTGGGAGGTAAAAAAAAAAAAAAAAAAAAAAAAAAAATGAAAACTACATACTCGCCTTCCAGGCTGACACTTCCCATCGGTACTCAACACTGCTTCACAAGTCTATGGCATCCACTTGTGGCGGCGTACTCTACTTGACCACTGCAGCCAGTCGGCAGTCACTGAGTGGAAGGAACAGATTCACAATGATGCTCCAAGTGTAGGTTGAACAGTGTGAGACGCAGCGCTGTGTGAGACGTATCGACCTTTGTCTGAGAGGTGAGTGTACATTTTTTTTTTTTCTACCTTCCTTTGTTCTCCAGTAGTGGATGTGATTTTTTTTTTTTTTCTGATGCAGTTTCATGCAATGCAATTTTTCTTCTATTCCAATCAATAAAAGCCGCTTGTGGACATTGCAGTACCAGTTCCTGCCATAAGGGACACTGTTGTGCACCGCCACCCACTGGACAGCGCTTATAGCGGTTTAAAGCTGGAGTTATTATGGCGACATTCAAATAGTCAATTGCTCATAGTGGCGTGAAATGCTTCCATGCAAGATGAGGATTACTTTTCCTTCATCGTGTCAACCTTTGATGTAGCAGCTGAACAATAATGAAATAGTAACCACATGATATATGGTGCGCTAGGCCGGCAGGCTGCACCCTGGGACCACAGACGCCAAGAGATGCTTTTAATCCAACAGATCGATCCCTTTGTTCTTGCTGTTTTATACCATTACGTATATGATATTTAAAATCGCTCATTGCTATCGGGATCCCTTTCTATAAGCCATCAGCGGAGATAACACTGGTTCTGCTTCCCAAGTCTTGGCCATAGTGAGCTGTTAGACCATACGTTAATGTGATTTGCCTATCATAACCCAATCCTCGGTGTTATGTAATCACCCCCGGTTCTGGCAGCTCTCACTTGGAAGGAATTTTTGCTTTGTCTGTAGTTGACAAGTTTTTGAGATTTACAGCTTTCATATTCAGCTGCCAGGTCACGAGTTCGTTCTCCTATCAAGTCTTGTGTGTATCAGTAAGAAAAGTTTCCCCCTTTTTAAATAATATTTCTCCAACCAACGATAAGATGATAAGGATTTTATATCAGTTTCTGGCTTTTTTGCTACAATTGCCACTTTTATGATAATGAAACATTATTGCTACACAGCAGATACTTTGAGTCTGACACCAGATTTTGCAATAGAAAAACTGCACATAGTACTAAATAAATCCTGATGAGGCTGATGTAGTTATTTCTTAAACCCATGATAGAATGGCTGGCATAATCCTTTAAGAAATGTTATTTCAACCTTCACCCACCTACCCTGAATAACAGCTCCTCAGTGCTCCTCCGCCCTGCTGCCGTTGAATCTTTTCCGACCCAGCCTGATTGACAGCTCCTCAGTGTCCCTCTTCCCTGTTATTGGTGAACCTCTGCCCACACATCCTGATTACCAGCCTTTGTGTCTCCTCCATGCTGCTGAGTCTCCACCTTTAGTCTGATTAACGGTCTCCCAAATCCCTGCAATTGCTCAACCTTTTTCCTGTCTAGCCCGATTGACCCTCAGTGTCCCTCTTGTTGCTGAGATTTCACACTGCTTAGTACAAGCTGCAGCTGACAGTCCAGTTGAGCGGATGGAGATTGAATACACTCGGACTCGAGCTCTTTTATTCAATAGCTGGACTCCTAAAATGTTTGTCTTAATATCCGGATTACACGGCCAATTTGTCATGGTTTTCATACTAAGCACTCCAGCCCCATCTGGTCCAATGTCTGTTTTAAGAATGCCATTTATATTGTGAATTCTGGTGACAGATCCTCTTCAAGGTGCCTGTTACATTTATAAACCTATTGTTGACTTCCCAAGTCATAATCTAGCTGAGGTGTAAAGACTGCAGGTCCCATTTTTCAGTTCTAGTTCCCCTGCAAGGAAGTGTGGAGCAGGGAGGTACCTGTTTTACTGTCTGTCTACCCCCCCCCCCCCCAAGCAATTAGAAAGAGGAAGGACAAGACACAAAGGTAATAAGGGACAAAGCCAATAGAACAACAGGTCCCAGATAGACAAGACAGGTGTGTGGCCAGTAATAAGGAGTCGTCAACAACAATGTACAGGAGTCTTAAGACCTTTGCTTCTGAGGCCATGGATTGACTGCAGTGGTCCCTGGGGGTGTACGGAACATCACCACTGCCACCAGGTAAAGAGAGGACAAGCTGGGGGTACAGGAATAAGGAGGTAAATCGGCAAGAATTAAGTGGGTGAGTGTGTTTTATTCATGTATCCTATTTGTAGTGGTGGCAAATTGTGGAACTATGAAAATCCCTTTAAAACTGCAGTTTTTCATCCTTTTTTTTTTTTAATCAGATACATTTTTATTAAGGAAAAACAATTATAACAAATGACATCAAGCTGTTATTCACAGATAATCATATATTTTATGAACAAAACTCCCCCCCCCATCCCACCCTCCTTCGAGTCCCCTTTAATGCCTTTCCAATTTCCCATCCGATATATTCCCTCCCCAATTCAAATACAATTGTATAGTATGAACATCATCTATACCATTATGCATCCTCCCCACAATTCTAATTCCATTCTATCCATGGCTGCCATATCTTTTGAAATACATCTAGTTTATTTCTCTTAGTATAGATACTTTTTTCCAATAAAATTATATGATCCGCCTGCGTAAGAAAGTCTCGTCTAGTCGGAGGCTCCTCCCTGATCCAGAACCGAGCTATCAATTTCCTTGCTATGAATAACAGTCTAGCAATCGCCAGTTTAACCATAGATACCACTGCTATTTCTTCCACATAGCCTAATATACAGACCAAAGGGTCTCTGGGAATGACACACCTACACTCACCGGCCACTTTATTAGGTACACCTGTCCAACTTCTTGTTAACACTTAATTTCTAATCAGCCAATCACATGGCGGCAACTCAGTGCATTTAGGCATGTAGACATGGTCAAGACAATCTCCTGCAGTTCAAACCGAGCATCAGTATGGGGAAGAAAGGTGATGTGAGTGCCTTTGAACGTGGCATGGTTGTTGGTGCCAGAAGGGCTGGTCTGAGTATTTCAGAAACTGCTGATCTACTGGGATTTTCACGCACAACCATCTCTAGGGTTTACAGAGAATGGTCCGAAAAAGAAAAAAAATCCAGTGAGCGGCAGTTCTGTGGGCGGAAATGCCTTGTTGATGCTAGAGGTCAGAGGAGAATGGGCAGACTGGTTCGAGCTGATAGAAAGGCAACAGTGACTCAAATCGCCACCCGTTACAACCAAGGTAGGCCTAAGAGCATCTCTGAACGCACAGTGCGTCGAACTTTGAGGCAGATGGGCTACAGCAGCAGAAGACCACACCGGGTACCACTCCTTTCAGCTAAGAACAGGAAACTGAGGCTACAATTTGTACAAGCTCATCGAAATTGGACAGTAGAAGATTGGAAAAACGTTGCTTGGTCTGATGAGTCTCGATTTCTGCTGCGACATTCGGATGGTAGGGTCAGAATTTGGCGTAAACAACATGAAAGCATGGATCCATCCTGCCTTGTATGGAGCATCTTTGGGATGTGCAGCCGACAAATCTGCGGCAACTGTGTGATGCCATCATGTCAATATGGACCAAAATCTCTGAGGAATGCTTCCAGCACCTTGTTGAATCTATGCCACGAAGAATTGAGGCAGTTCTGAAGGCAAAAGGGGGTCCATCCCGTTACTAGCATGGTGTACCTAATAAAGTGGCCGGTGAGTGTATATACCAATTCAATCCGATTCAATACAACTGTCCAGAAGGCAGACAATCTAGGGCAGTGCCACAGCATGTGTAACATGTCCGCCTGTTCCTGCGAACATCGTGGACACTCGGAATCAGACCTCAAACCCATCTTGGACAGTCTGTCGGGAGTTCTGTAGGCTCTATGAATCACATATAATTGAGACATCCTCCCAGGTTCGCTCATAGAGATCTTAGTCACATATTCTAAAATAGATTCCCATCTATCATCATTTAACTCTCCCAATTCAGCTTCCCATTTCACTCTAAACTTGATGGGATGTTTGACTAGAAAGGTGAATAACAAATCTCTATACACTTCTGAAATTGCCCCCCTTGTCCCGCTGTTCTCCAAAATAGAAGCCAGTGTGATATCAATCTGGAGCAGTTTTTCATCCTTACCACAGAGCCTCATAATAGTCTGACGCTTCCTATTCTGTAGAGGTCATTTCTCATCATCACAGATAGAACTACATTGGTAATAGCCAAATATAGATAATACAGGACCCACCAATTACGATAGCTGTCACAGCTCACCTTCCCTCCCTCCCTGCACAATGGCCTTTGCACAGAACAATGACTGATAACCTCTATATACAGTAGATAACACAGGATCCACCATTCACAATAGGTGATGTCACAGCTCACCTCCTCCTCCTGTACAATGACTGAATACACCTCTATATACAGTAGATGACAGGATCCACCATTCACATTAATGTCACAGCTCACTAATTCCCCTTTCCTACACAGGTCAGAGTATTCCCACATCATTCTATAGAAGTCATTTATCCCCATACTGTTCTTGCAGTCCACCTGGCAGCTGTATCGCACACCTATAAATGCGATTAATAACAGTTCAGCCGCCCCCATAATCAGGTGCAGGAAATAGAACTAAAATATTTCTCTTCAAAATGTAAAATATTATTCTCTGGTCCTAATTACAGTCGCATATGCTCTTGGCTTTTGGTCTGTGACTTTCTGCCTCTTGCCTTCTTCTGGAGGGTGTTCTTATATTCCGCACAATTCCGGTGTTGCGCTCAGACTATAACAGCCGCCGTACAGTGTAGGGACAGCTGATATATGGCTTCACCTTTGTGAATGGCGGGGTGTGTGACTGCAGGACGCGGCGCGGAGGCCGTGGCATTGTAAAGTGCTGACCCCACAATGCTCCGAGCACTGCAGTAAAAGTGACATACGGCGCTGTACAGTAATCTGTTCTCCAAACTAGCCCTAGATGGAGCAGATGGGGGGCGATCTCTAACTTCATGTATAAAACACACAGAGGAGACTCGGGGTAAGATCTTCGTGGCCATTTAATATGATCCCATTGTTAAGAAATGTCTGGAAAAGAGCGTTCTAAATTGACAATAGTTGTTGCTGTAGGGATTATTATTATCTACTAGATGGTGGCCCGATTCTAACGCATCGGGTATTCTAGAATATGCATGTCCACGTAGTATATTGCCCAGTGGCGTAGTATATTGCCCAGTCACGTAGTATACAGCACAGAGCCACGTAGTATATTGCCCAGTGACGTAGTATATTGCCCAGCGACGTAGTATACAGCACAGAGCCACGTAGTATATTGCCCAGCCACGTATGTCACAGGTTAAAAAATAAAAATATACTCGCCTTCCGAGGGGCCCCTTGTAGTTCTGTCGCCTGTGTGCGGTGCAGGCGGCAGCTTCCGGTCCCAGGGTGTGATGACGTCGCGGTCACATGACCGTGACGTTATGGCAGGTCCTTGTCGCATACCATCCTTAGCACCGGAACCTGACGCTTGCATGGACCGGTCACCGGGGCGTCGCGAGGAGCGGGAAAGGCGGCGGAAGGTGAGTATATAATGATTTTTTTATTATTATTTTTAACATTAGATATTTTTACAATTGAGGCTGCATAGGCAGCCTCAATAGTAAAAACTTAGTCACACAAGGTTAATAGCGGCGGTAACGGAGTGAGTTACCCGTGGCATAACGCGGTCCGTTACCGCTGGCATTAACCCTGTGTGAGCCGTGACTGTGGGGAGTAGAGCGGGCGCCGGGCACTGACTGCAGGGGAGTAGTGAGGGACTAATCGGACTGTGGCCATCACTGATTGGTCGCGGCAGCCAGGACAGGCAGCTGGCGAGACCAATCAGCGACTTGGATTCCATTACAGACAGAGGCCGCAACCAATGAATATCCGTGACAGAAAGACAGACAGACAGAAGGACAGACAGAAAGACGGAAGTGACCCTTAGACAATTATATAGTAGATGATGCTTTTCTTTCGTGGTCATCAGAAACACTGTTTCCATTAATTTTGGAGAAATTCATATTCCCTGGTGTCTGATACTGTACACAGAGGGGTATGGCGGCACTGTATAATAAACCCATTCAGTTATCGTTTTCTGTCTGCTGCTCCTATACAGACCTATGTGGTTCCAAGGTAACGGAACCCTGTGTATTCTGATCCTGCAAACATACTTCCATTTATACCTCAATTTGATATATTAGTTGGAAGCAGGCATGACCGCAGGGTCAGACTACAAAGTGATTGTTTACAACCGAAACAATTCCTCCAACAATAACTATGATCCTCTTCAAATCTAATAACTAAACACCAATAGAGCAAAATGAAGTAGCAACACTATCAAAAATTATATAAAAAATTTAATATTTATTATAGATAATCAACAAATAGAATAAATCTCTCAAGAATAGTATCATGTACAACAATTGACATATATATATATCTCTAATAGATCTGCAGTACCTATAGTAACTATCTAATTTCTATTGCCCAACTAGGGGGCTTTAAAGAGATAGCATAGCCTCTATGGCTCTAAAGGCAACTATATAGGATAAACTCGGTAAATACAGCAATTACCTGCGGCCATGTCTGTAGCAGGGTAACGGTCAGTGGCTACACCTCGACGCGCATTTCACCACCTCTGCAGTTTAAGGCTATGTGCACACGTAGGAAAAGAGGTGCAGAATTTTCTGCACAAAATCCGCATCACCTGGCAGAATCCGCAGCCGCGGTTTTTATGCGGATTTTGTGTGGTTTTTATGCGGAATTGATGCAGATTTTGTGTGGATTTTCTGCGGTTTTTGTCACTGCGGATTTTTAACATGGAGAGGTGCAGAAACGCTGCAGATCCGCACAAAAGCAGTGACATGCACTTCTTTGAAATCCACAGCGATTCCGCACTGATTTTTCTGCACAGCTTTTTTTGTTTTCCATTGAATAACATTATACTGTACATCACAGTGCGGATCTGCAGCGTTTCTGCACAGAAAGATCCGCAGCAAATCCGCATCGTGAGCACATAGCCTTACACAGTGATTGTTGTCTGTTGCCATGGAGATGTCTAAATTTTCATTGGAGCTTTTATACTCAAAACGGAAGAATATTTTGGAAATAAATAAATTATTTTGCAAACTTGCTTTATTTTTCATACATTGGAACTAAATAAAAAATTGTATGAGGGAAGGGGTTGGGAGGACAAGGGAAGGGGGGTAGCATAACCGGTAAAGGTGTTTTTACAAGAAATAGTTATTCACTGTTTATCTGCAACCCCTTCTGAATAGAGTGGAGGTTGAGCATCCACATCTCTGCTCCATTCATTGTCTATGGTACTGCTGGGAATACTTGAGCAGTATAACTGGCTATTGTTTTATTCCGGCCACCCCTTAGACAATAGAGCGGAGGTTTGTGCTCGACCTACTCTCCATTTGGACATGACCTTGCAGAACTGAAAGTCACAATGGTTAGACCCTCAGTAATCAGAATTTATTCCATTTCCCTTGGAAAACCCCTTTAAGCTGGTAATATATTGAATCCGTGTAGGTTTTCCTCTTTAAGGGCTTGTTTTCACATTGCGGTTTTTAATGTATTTTTTGCAGCGTTTTATTGTACCTACAAAGCACATGGTGTTTTTCAAATCACTTGCAAATGTTGCTTATATTTTCCTTGCAGATTCGAAACACTTTCAATTCTGCATCACGTGAGTTTTCTTAGTGTATTTGCAGCATTTTTTCACTCATTCAAATAAGTGGAAAAAAATTCCAAAAATTGGGATGTTTACGCAAAGTTTTTCTTGCCAAGAGCTACTTATTTGGTGCCAAAATGCCTGCTACAAATACGTAAAGGAGTTATTGAAGACCATATTAATTTTTTACTGAGATTCTAAGAACTAACAGGTTGTTGCTTATTACCTGTGTATTTTTCCCTGTGCTGATCGCGGTCACTGACCACCTCTGGCTGCTATTCTGCGGCTTCCTCTGACATCACGTCGACAGAGCCCCTGCTTCTCTTCCTTCTCTGTTGACGGGCGTGACTGCCGACATCATGCTGATTGACAGCCGGCTCCCCACTGCCTAACCGCGGGTATCCGGCTGTTAATCTGCATGATGCTGACAGTCGCACCCTGTCGACAGAGCAGAAGAAGAGGAGCTGCTGTGTTGACTTGGAGCAGCTGCATCGCTGGTAGGAGTGGTCAGTGACTGCGATGAGCCGACACCAGAACCTGCCTGTTAGGTTTTTTTTTTGGCTTATAGTAAAAAAAATATATAACTTAGTCCTGGATAAACCCTTTAATGTATGCACATACCCTAAAAATAAAAACATCAGTGGTCTCCCAGTATCTCTGGCACTTCTTGTCTTTAGGGGAACCAGAGGATTTGTTTCTTTAGGGGGGACCATTTGACAGCCCCCTTCGCCTTGTACTGGGTCATCTAATGGGGAGGTCAAACCTGTGAATTGAGAAGGGAAAAGCTAAAAAAAATATTTACGAGAAGAATTATTAAATGTTCTCTGGTCGCTCGTACATTTTGATCATCCATGTGTTAATGAGCTACTGTATCAAAACAAAAAGAAAAAGAAATCTAAGGTCCAAAAAGAAAACCCTGAACAAAAAAATATTTGTTTTGCAGCTGTGGCACGTTCCATCCCTCCTCCGCTCTCGCTCGCTGGAGTACATCCTGTCCTCTTGGCTGGATGGAGAAGTCTAAAGTTTTCAGAACATTTCACAGCTTTTAAATATCCATCCCGGGTTATGGAGCATGTGTGTTTGATCAAATCTCAATTACGGCACTATACTGCGCTCGGAAAACTTATCTTAACTTTATGAAAGATGACGAAACGCGTTGGCCCTAATTGGTTCAGTATGGCCGGAGCATCGGGCGAGCTCGATGTGATAAATAGCTTCCCGTGTTAAAGGTTTTTAAAGAGTTTATGAGTATCTTGGCTTTACCTCTCGATATGAAGGATAAATATTGGTCCCTAGGAACACTTACATCATTGTCCCTCGTACTTATTCACAGCCCTGGATTTAAAATACTGTAATCATCTTACGAGGGTTTACAATAATGATCGCTGGCGTAGTTTATCATCATGGTGGATATCCATTAACGTCCGGCACGATGGCCCGGCTCATTGTTGGCCTGTAATGAGTAATGGACTTTCGAAGAATAGATTTTTCAATCCCACCCTCCTCTTCTTGAGATTGAGTTATTAAAAGAAGTGTATCTTTTTATTTTCCATTTGTATGAGGTGCCGTGATGGAAAGCATTGCAAGACCTTCACCTGGAAATGACATGAATTTGGAATGGGGTTGTCATAAAGCATTCATCCCGCATGTCCGAGCTCGGCGTAAGCATGAACATGCAGGACCTGTGCACTTCCCATCACTTTGCAGGCCTTGCATTGAGGCTAGCCATTGGGAAAATGTGTTTTTAACAAAATACGCTCAAGATTTTGAAAACTGATTTATTTAAGGCTTCTCTGTCCTTTCACAGAAAGATGTAGAACGGCTTGTTTTTTTTGCCCTTTATCCTTTCACATACGTCATCAATATTTCTAATGTTTTGTTTTGTAACTTGTATCCAACTGCTCTTCATCAGCATTCTTCTAGCACTATAGGTGCTGGAACATTTTTCCTCACTTACTAGTATGCATTGCTTCTAGCATTCTCCATTTTCCTCTCCTAAATGAAAGCATGTCTTTCTGTAATTATTATTATGTATTATTATTATTGTACCATTTATTCCATGGCGCTTTACATGTCACTTCTATTGTTACCTGTATACATTTGTATGCAATAAGCTCCCTCTACCAGTGGCCATATTTAGTTCTTTCACAGCACCATTAATTAAAAATTAATTTCATTCATTTTACGGACGTTATCGGCACTGTCCCCACTGGAGCTCACAACCTAGATTCTCTATCAGTATGTCTTAGTGGAAACCAGACAACTCGGAGTAAACCCACGCAAAAACAGGGAGAACATACAAACGCCTTTCTGATATTGTACTGGATGGGAATTGAACCCAGGACCCCAGCGCTGCGAGGCTGCAGTGCTAAAAACTGAACCACCGTGCTGCCCAGCTATATAAATCTATGTATTTTGAATGGCGTTGCCATAGTGGTAGTTGTGTATAGATATAGGGAGCTTCTTCTAATGATGGCTGTATCAATCTGTATGTAGTGAGCTCCCTCTAGTGATAGTGGTAGCTGTATAAATCTGTATGTAGTGAGCTTCCCCTAATGGTAGTTGTATAAATCTGTATGTAGTGATCTCCCCCTAGTGATGGCTGTCTACATCTGGATGCAGTGAGCTCTCCCTAGTGGTGGTTGTACACGTGTATGTAGTGGTCTTTTTAAAATGGTGGCTGTATACATCTGGATGTAGTGAGCTCCCCCTAGTGGTGGCTATATACATCTAGATGTAGTGAGCGCCCCCTAGTGGTGGCTGTATACATCTGGATGCAGTGAGTCCCCCCTAGTGGTCCAGGCTGTATGTATCTGGATGCAGTGGGCCACCCTAGTGGTGGCTGCAGGTAGAAATAACTAAATGTGTGAAGAAAAGAAAGGGCTTATGTAGCTTTATCTGTGAAAAACAGATCTCTAATGGAGGGATATTACTTTGGTTCTTCTATTGTTGGTTAATTAGACTTAGCTAATACTATGGAAGATTTCTTAGAATTAGCTATCAGTAAGCAACTTTCTCTGCGGTGTCCAGACACTGTTCATATATTTAAAAAAAAGAAATGAATTTTCCACACAAAGTTCTGAAAAGTGCTTTTCATTGCAGATACCTTTACCTTATAAAGCAAATAGAATGTGACTCCAGGCACTTACGCTTAAGCTCTTTTTTGGCAAATCAGCTTTTTTTGTATCGAATCTCGCTTGATTGAATAGCACTGGAACTGCCACAGCAAATGCTATTATCTAAGTACAGTAATTAAGAAAATAGTCCTTGTCACTCCAAGTGTATAGGCTACGTCTATTGTAATAAAGTTAAATGATAAAGGAATTTTTAAATAAAGGGCACCAGCTGATGTGTGGTGACTTCTGACACTGCATAAAAAGCTCCTGGAGTAATTATTCCATCTAGAGCCACCGATCTCTGCGCATTTCAATAAAAAGTCAAGGAAAGTAAGTGATACAGTGTAAAAGTGCAGCTCACGGAACGAAGATCCGGATCTCTGTAATAAGATCGCATTAAAAATGAACCTTACAAACTCCTATCTGAATGCCAATTTTTTTTTTTTTTTTTACATTTTTTTTCTATATATTATATATACTGGGTTTTTTGTGGAGTTTTTTTTTGTCCAGCTCAAGTCCATTGATTTTAAAATAAAATTTTAAAATTGGCCATTAATTATTAAACTCTCCTCCAAGCTTGATACAGTCTCCGTGCTGGTCTATTAAATTTTCACGCACCGTCCTTGCGTTGCTTCTTTGCCGGTATTGAAAGCAAGGATATATTTAATTAATAAATGCGTTATTTAATGCTCGGACAAGAACCCGATTGGCCTTTTGAAAGTTCCGAATTTTAGAAGGTCAACTTTCCGTAAGAGAGAGAGAAAAAAAAAAGTCAAGGAGCAAAAATGTTAACTTTATTCTGCTGTTGTTTTTGTGTTGTGTTGTGTGATTGATGAAGCTGTAGGATTTTCTGCCATAGGTCTATTATTTGGTAGTTTATTCTGCACTGGGCGCTGTCGAGGTACCCGGAGTAAGGTCGTATTGATAGGATTTTATTATTGGCTGTAAGAGGTGGTCGAGGGTTCCACTTTGAAGAAAAACAGATGAAGTACTTGGTAAAACAAATTACTTTTTTCATATAAAAATGGCACCTTGCATTTTGTGGTTCCAGTGTACGATGAAAAGCACAATAAGTGCGGTAGTTAAAATAGTCTGTAAGTGGCACAAAAAAGTCCAATGGTTTCTGTGGATGAGGAATATATTACCTTCTTAGAAACAAACTGTAATAATTCAGAATCCACAGGACATTCTTAAATTGGAGCTATAATGTCAATATACTTTAAAGAATTCTAAAGTGCAAACAACTATAAGAAACTTTCTAATATAAATATGCTTTTTTCTCCACTTATGAGCCAGTTTTTCTCCACTCATCTGCTTCCTGAATACAGATGAACGAATTTGTTCGGATTCGGTTCCGAATAAGATCCGATTTCAATATTGTTTTTGCAATATTCGTCGAACTTCATTAGTTAATGGGAGTAGAAATTGCCGAATATGTTCAGAACCGAACATAAGACAGACATTTTGGCCCAAGTAGTTTTCGAATTTGGCTCGAATATGTAAAGATCAGATTCGGGGCCAAAATCCAAACAAATTCGCTCATCTCTACGAGTCCTGAACTCATCAAAAACTGCTAAAATCATTTTCAGTCAAAACTAAAGAGACTGCCAGCTCACTGAAGGATCAGGTTACAGTTGCCTATTAAAATGTATAAAAAGGAGAGAGATGTTAAGACACATAAATATGGTGTTGTATTTTTCTCGTAAGGGTAATTTTTTTCTTCTTTTTTTGCTCTTCAAGAACGAGCTCTTTAATTACCTGGATGCTGAATGGAAAGTTATGCTTCACTTGTCTCTTGCCCGATTTTTGTTTGGATCAGTAGGCACTTGGCCACTGAGTCACTTTCGCCCTGTTCTTCAGTAATACAACAGATGTGTGATTTGGATCATTGTCATTTTGGAAAAATGAACGTCAACCAAGGTCACCGAGTGATGGTGGCATCTTCTCTTCAATATAGAGCAGCATGTCTGTGAATTCATGATCCCATCAATGACATGTAGCTCCTAACACCAGCAGCACTCAAGCCCCCACATAAGGTCACCTTTACTACCAGGTTTCATTGTAGACATCAGGCAGTAAATTTATTTTCTTTCTCGGGTCTTGTGACATTTCTCTACCGTGTGGTGCCATTGCTGACAGTATGAAATTGGAAGTTGTTTCCTTTGTTATGCTCCAGTATCTAACTGATAAGTAAAATTTTGTTGATCGTCTTGTAGTCTTAACCTTTCTTGTGCAAATACCTTATGTTCCCAGGTTTTGTGACATTTCTCTACTATGTGGTGCCATTGCTGACAGCATGAAATGGGAAGGAGTTTTCTTAATGGGACGTCCATTTAAATTCCCCTGTGTGCTGATCACCTTTGTAATGAATAAGAGTATTTTTTAGCATGGTATGCCATAGAAAATGTTGGTTCGGAATGGAACTAATGGTTTTCTGACAAATCTGTTGGGGTGTACTCATTTATGCTTAGCATCGTATAATGGTCAGAAATAGTTTGACAGCTTTGTTAAAAAATAGTCACCAGAAGTGACAAGTTTAAACTGTTTCTTGCTATATACCAGGCACTTTTTTAACCCATGTAATGCATACAGCTCATACTGCTCCTATTAAACTCTATAAGGTCCAGTGCTCCCTCTAGTGGTGGCTACAGACTATCAGATTTTTTTTGTTTTAGGACTAGGACAGTGTTCCCCAACTCCGGTCCTCAAGAGCCACCAACAGGTTATATTTTGAGGATTTCCTTAGTATTACACAGGTCAATGAATGCTTGCCTGTGCAGGTGATGCAATTATCACCTGTGTAATACTAAGGAAATCCTGAAAACATGACCTGTTGGTGGCTCTTGAGGACCGGACTTGGGGAACACTGGACTAGGAAGAGGCTCTAATTACTATAAATTAATTAGCACAGAAGGTTAAACTTATTCTGATGTAATATACACAAATATCTGAGACACATGACCGAATAATACAAGACCATAAAATACAGAGGGAAAATAAGAAGGGCTGTCATAAAGAAAAAAAATCCAGTAAGTAACAAAAACGCCAATTAATGACAAAACACAAGAGACTGCAGCAGGGAGTCGTCTCTACATTATGTTAAAGTTCACTCCGTCCTTGACTGTATCTTTGGGTGGGGGGGATTTCTTAGCTGCGGAACTTTGTAGGGTGAATTTGCTGATAAGCAGAACTGTGTGATGTATGTAGATGAGATGTGATCAGAAATGTAGTACAAGCAAAAATGTGATATTTGTCATTAGTGCTTGATATAGACTTTGTTCTCAAAATTCGCAGTATTCACTTGAGTGACTTGTTTATAGCCTCCTTAATATTCTTGTTGCATTACTCTGCGCATTGATTTATATTGTAAAAAGTGGCTTTTCCTTAAACGTAGTTCTTACTCACTTTATCATGCTTTATGATGTAGGAATTTGCAGTAGTTCTTGCATATACTTCATATGTCTATGGTAAAATGAAAGTACATTTCTACTCACACAGAAGTCAGGTGTATCTCCAAAATGAAAAATATTTAGAATTGAGAGTCCTCAGTGGTTGATACCTTTTAATGGCTAACTGAAAAGATGGTAACAAATTGCAATCTTTCGAGACTACATACGTCTCTTCATCAGGCAAAGACTGAGACAAGAATATAACTACTATAATACTGCCCCTATGTACAAGAATATAACTACTATAATACTGCCCCTATGTACAAGAATATAACTACTATAATACTGCTCCTATGTACAAGAATATAACTACTATAATACTGCTCCTATGTTCAAGAATATAACTACTATAATACTGCTCCTATGTACAAGAATATAACTACTATAATACTGCCTCTATGTACAAGAATATAACTACTATAATACTGCCCCCTATGTACAAGAATATAACTACTATAATACTGCCCTCTATGTACAAGAATATAACCACTATAACACTGCCCCTCATGTACAGTAATATAACTACGGCCCTTATGTACAAGCATATAATATAACTACTATATTAGTACACCCTGTGGATAAGAACGTGCAATTCTATAATCCGTACGTCTGAGTTAATATAAGATCGATGTGGATATGTCATGTTTTGCACATTCCTGGCGTTGTACGCAGCACGTCTCTATTTATGCAGTGATAACACTTTACTCTCCGCGTTTCGCTCCACATTCCAGGAGAATCACCCTTGAGCTTTGACTATTATATCTCTAGTTAACATGAACATCAACAGCCAACAATTTATAAGATAGTTTGCAATAAATATCCTCCTGCAATATGTTATAAATAGCTGGAGCACTCTGAAAGCCACAAGCAACCTCTGCTGATCCTCCGTTATTAAATCACGCGATGGCAGATGAGAGGTTTCGTGTTTGTATTAACCAGGGAATGTGTTAGGCTGCGGTTCGACTTTGCAAAAATTATACGTTGCGCCAAATATTAACGTGAACAATGGGAAACACAATACATCTGGAGATGGGTATGTTGTAATGAGGTGTACAGTGTAATGCAGATGAGGAATCCATTCTAGGGTCACTAAGGTCATGTGTGCACCGTACAAAGAACGGAACGGTAATGGGTTACAGAAAGGCACCTGTCTTATCAGGACAGATATTCTCGAGAAAGTCCGAAGCTACGCCAGCATAAAACACCAGTGTAACAGTGTATATACTGTATGTGCATACATGCATACCACCGGAGTAATCCACCAGCATAATACATAACATTAGCATAAACCAACATTATTATACATGCATAATACCTCCAGTATAAACTACCAGAATTATTCATACATGTCACCAGTAAAAAGAGAAAAAAAAAAGTGTAATACATACATACCACCAGTATTATGCCTGTAAACATCCCTTAAAATCTGGGCAAAAGGTATTGTGGTACAGAGTCTACAAACGATGTACTACACTGGATCCGATTAAAAATGCATCTTTGATTAGAAACCTCTAAAATATCTTGTAAGAGAAGGAAGTCGAAGAAATCCATCACACACACACGGACAGCAAAGCAGAGACCTAATCACATAGTCAATATACATACATAGTAATCTGCAATGGAATATTCCTTATGAACCAAATACCGGAACTGACAAATGTATAACATGATATTATTAAACTTTCAACATTCCAGTACTGTATAAAAAAAAGTACTTAACAGATAATTCAATACAAAAGCAATAGTTACCCAACCTCTGAGTAGATGGCTGCACCTTGACACACGTTTTGCCTTTTGCTTTGGTCCCCTTGATGAAGCATAAAGCGAAACACTCTTTGGGATGTGGACATCTAATCTAAGGTTATTAGCTATTGAATTAACTATGTACTTTTTTTTATATGATACTGAAGTTGGAAGTTTAATATATTTTTATGTATTTTCTTGTACAATTTTGTAACTTCCTATACTTGGTTTATATTGAATATAACAATGTAGATTATTTGGATGTTTGGTCACTTTGGGATTATGGCTCTGGTTTTGCTGTGTGACAGATTACTTTGATTTTTCTTTTATATGATACTTTTTTTTAGATCTTTCTGATAAAAATAGAATGTTTAACCCCTTTCTGACATTGGACGTACTATCCCGTCGAGGTGGGGTGGGCCCGTATGACCACCGACGGGATAGTACGTCCAGCGCGATCGGCCGCGCTCACGGGGGGAGCGCGGCCAATCGCGGCCGGGTGTCAGCTGACTATCGCAGCTGACATCCGGCACTATGTGCCATGAGCGGTCACGGACCGCCCCCAGCACATTAACCCCCGGCACACCGCGATCAAACATGATCGCGGTGTGCCGGAGGTACAGGGAAGCATCGCGCAGGGAGGGGGCTCCCTGAGACCCCTTGCGTTGCTCCGAAGGTCTCTTACCTCCTCTCCCTGCAGTCCCCGGATCCAAAATGGCCGCGGCATCCGGGTCCTGCAGGGAGGGAGGTGGCTTACTGGGTGCCTGCTCAGAGCAAGCGCTTGGTAAGCCTGCAGCACTGTAAGTCAGACCGCCGATCTGACAGTGTGCTGTGCAAACTGTCAGATCAGCGATCTGTGATGTCCCCCCCCCCCCCCCCCCGGGACAAAGTACAAATGTAAAAAAAAAAATATTTAGTATCGCCGCGTCCGTAACGACCCAACCTATAAAACTGTCCCACTAGTTAACCCCTTCAGTGAACACCGTAGGAAAAAAAGAGGCAAAAAACAACGCTTTATTATCATACCGCCGAACAAAAAGTGGAATAACACGCGATCAAAAAGACGGATATAAATAACCATGGTACCGCTGAAAACGTCATCTAGTCCCGCAAAAAACGAGCCACAATACAGCGTCATCAAAGAAAAAATAAAAAAGTTATAGTCCTCAGAATAAAGCGATGCCAAAATAATTATTTATTCTATAAAATAGTTTTTATCGTATAAAAGCGCCAAAACATAAAAAAAGATATAAATGAGGTATCGCTGTAATCGTACTGACCCGAAGAATTAGACTGCTTTATCAATTTTACCAAACGTGGAACGGTATAAACGCCTCCCCCAAAAGAGATTCATGAATAGCTGTTTTTTTGTCATTCTGCCTCACAAAAATCGGAATAAAAAGCGATCAAAAACTGTCACGTGTTTGAAAATGTTACCAATAAAAACGTCAACTCGTCCTGCAAAAAACAAGACCTCACATGACTCTGGACCAAAATATGGAAAAATTATAGCTCTCAAAATGTGGAGACGCAAAAACTTTTTTGCTATAAAAAGCGTCTTTTAGTGTGTGACAGCTGCCAATCATAAAAATCCGCTATAAAAAATGCTATAAAAGTAAATCAAACCCCCCTTCATCACCCCCTTAGTTAGGGAAAAATAATAAAATTAAAAAAATGTATTCATTTCCATTTTCCCCTTAGGGCTAGTGTTGGAGCTAAAGTTAGGGTTAGGGTTGGGGCTAAAGTTAGGGTTAGGGATGGGGCTAAAGTTAGGGTTAGGGTTTGGATTACATTTACGGTTGGGATTAGGGTTGGGATTAGAGTTAGGGCTGTGGTTAGGGTTACCGTTGGGATTAGGGTTAGGGGTGTGTTTGGATTAGGGTTTCAGTTAGAATTGGGGGGTTTCCACTGTTCAGGCACATCAGGGGCTCTCCAAACGCGACATGGCATCCGATCTCAATTCCAGCCAATTCTGCATTGAAAAAGTAAAACAGTGCTCCTTCCCTTCCGAGCTCTCCCGTGCGCCCAAACAGGGGTTTACCCCAACATATGGGGCATCAGTGTACTCGGGACAAATTGGACAACAACTTTTGGGGTCCAAGTTCTCTTGTTACCCTTGGGAAAATATAAATTTGGGGGGCTAAAAATCATTTTTGTGGGAAAAAAAAAGATGTTTTATTTTAACGGCTCTGCGTTGTAAACTGTAGTGAAACACTTGGGGGTTCAAAGTTCTCACAACACATCTAGATAAGTTCCTTGGGAGGTCTAGTTTCCAATATGGGGTCACTTGTGGGGGGTTTGTACTGTTTGGGTACATCAGGGGCTCTGCAAATGCAACGTGACGCCTGCAGACCAATCCATCTAAGTCTGCATTCCAAATGGCGCTCCTTCCCTTCCGAGCTCTGCCATGCGCCCAAACGGTGATTCCCCCCCACATATGGGGTATCGGCATACTCAGGGCAACTTGGACAACAACTTTTGGGGTCCAATTTCTCCTGTTACCCTTGGAAAAATACAAAACTGTGGGCTAAAAAATCATTTTTGTGAAAAAAAAAAAAAAAATTTTATTTTCATGGCTCTGCGTTATAAACTGTAGTGAAACACTTTGGGGATCAAAGCTCTCAAAACACATCTAGATAAGTTCCTTAGGGGGTCTACTTTCCAAAATGGTGTCACTTGTGGGGGGGTTTAATGTTTAGGCACATCAGGGGCTCTCCAAACACGACATGGTGTCCCATCTCAATTCCAGTCAATTTTGCATTGAAAAGTCAAACGGCACTCCTTCCCTTCCGAGCTGTGTAGTCATCCGCTTATTAGTACTTATGGTTGGAGGGGCGTTTTGCGTTTATTTGTGCAAGTTCTGCTTTTCAAAATGTGACCTCCGTAGGTTAATATATTTTTGGTCTTATACGGACTTCAATATGCTAATACTTATGCGCTCATAGGCTTTGGGCGCCTTCACATTCGCCCAGCTTTTGTTTTCATCACAACTGGGCGCGTGGGCATTATGTCTAGCGCTTCTGCCGTCCAATCATTTGTGCAGTTACTTATTGTGCTTGCCTGATTAGGTTCTATCCTTGCGCCTGCGCATTCGCTTCAGTGTACGTGCAGCCATGGCAACCCTGAGCGGACTGCACGTTTCCGTTCCGGGACGCCGGCGCATGCGCACTGTGTTACACGCCGGGCCCGGCGGGTGCAATAGCATTTGCACATTCTCCATGCGGCGAATCTGGTTGCAGCACAGCTGTTGCAGGTATTGTATTGATTATTTTCTGTTTAAGCAAGAGGCTGGCTATGTGGGCATTACCCCTGACGAAGCCACCAGAGCGTGGCGACACGCGTTGGGTGTCCGCAGCCCGCACTGCAAACTCCACAGGATACACATGCTCCCTTGGCCTCGCTCATGACTGGTGATCATCACAGGATGCTTTATTTAGGGCAGGCCTTGCCACCTTGCACTTTATTCTTTCCAGGTGCCTGGTTGTAGGTTGGGTGTATATTTGTCAGCACTCTATCTCTTGTATGGTGTTTTCAGCCCTGCCTTTATAATGGTTAGCCCTATGCCTTTGATATAGTTTGTTCATTGACGGCATTAACTTGGTGCTGCACACTAGGTCATTTGTGCTACCAAGCTAGTGGGCTCTTATACAGTGTCTTGGCAGGCGAATAGGCGGTTGGGCTGGTCACAAACATGTTATTATATTGCATTTATGTCATGACCTTGTTGGGGACATAAAGGGACAGTGGTCAGAATTGTAAAAATTGGCCCGGTCATTAACGTGCAAACCACCCTTGGGGGTAAAGGGGTTAATCTGATCGTTTGGTGCATATAATCTCTATATAAACCACCATGTAATATATGCAGGTGTAGCCTCCATTATTAACCAACTATGTAATACATGCATAGATCACCAGTATAAACCACTACACCACAATTATAAACCGCCATGTAATATTTACATACCACCATTATAATCCACCAGTAAAATTCACACATTCCACCAGTATAAGCCACCAGTGTTTATATATATATATATATATATATATATATATATATCAGTAAGAAATTACCATTGTAATACACCATATACATAGACCACCAGTATAAACCACCAGTTTCTGTACGTTTATCAGTATCACACATAATAGACAATATCGCACATATGTTTGGATCCACAGATTCAGAGCAGAGTATCACAGGATAGGCTTAGATACATCAGGTCAGCAGATATAATTCATGATAGGCTTAGGTATAGTGACTCGGTGATACACTATTAAAGGCAATCCGTCAGCAGGTTTTTGCTATGTAATCTGACAGCAGCATCATGTAGGGACAAAAACCTGATTCTAGCAATGTGTCACTTAGTTTACTGGGTGCAGCCGTTGTCATACAATCACCGTTTTCTCTGCTGCCGATCTAGCACAGCTCTGAATGCTAATCTGTGCATAACCCCACCCACACCACTGATCGGCAGCTTTCAGTGTATAACTCCGCCCCCACAACTGGCATTTTTCTCTGTATAACCCCACCCCCACCACTGATTGGCAGGTTTCTGTTCACAATGTATATTATCAGAAACAGCAAGCAGCCCAGTAAGTGATACATCACTGGAATCACTCTCTGTTCCTACATCATGCTGCTCTCAGATTACAAAAACCTGGTGACAGATTCCCTTTAAGAATAATGTCTTCTCAGTAGCACTTCCTCGTGTATTTTGCTGGGAGATACATGCTTTTCGTCACTGGTCCCTGTTAATCTTATGGGCATTGTCATGTGTTTTGCTGGTACGTCGGCAGATAGAGAAGCGCATGATGCAGAATACGCCCCGGGCAGCGCTGTTTGTTTGCAGATAGATGATGTATTTGCAGTTGAATGGATTCTTTTAGTGTGGCAGAACTCCGCAGGGACAGAGGAGAGGAGCTCGCCGTGCAATACTCAATCACATCAGCACTTGCTGCAGAGGATCTGTAAAATGCTCCTGTAATGGAAGAGAAATCCTGCAAGAGTCACTCTTCCTGCACAATCCACACAAATTACCAGCATTGTTATATCTAAATGGAGGAAATGGCAGTGAAGGAAGTCCGGGGTCAGCGCGGGACCACCATACACCGCTGCGCACTGATGCGTTTCACAGATGGTTACTGCAATCCCAAAATCAGCCCCCAGCATCTGCTGTAGCACAGGTCACTGCAAATCCACACCACCTCCAGCTTAAGTAAAGGGAAACTTTCCCCCAAAAATGGAAGTCACTAAATCGTTTTCTTAGACTTCGTTATGTCTGTACCTGGGAAAGCTGGATGACCACTTTATTAGAGGAAATCCTACGTCAGATGCAAAGTCCTAACCTCGGGGGCTCCATGGAGGTATTCAGCGAGCAGCTTGTTCAGTGGGACTGCCTGTGCTAGTCCGGAGCTGGGGCTGCTATGATCTGCCCAGGAAAGTGTGAAATCTCTGCACATGCACACAGGTTAAGGGCACCAATCATTTATGTATTTTTTTCTTAGACCCTCCAAAGCACAGATCGGAATAATGTTTCATATGAATGGCTATGGGCCTATGGGGCAGGCTCAGGAGCTGAGCCCGCAGTATACTCAGTGGGTACCAGCTGTGTTATACAGCCTCAAAACAGCAGCAACCGGAGCTAGCTTTGTTTGCTGCTGTTGAAACCCCTTAAATGTAGATCTCTAAAAACCGCATTTAAGGCACGAGATCCTGCCCAGGCGGACATTCAGGGGCCCATTATCCCCATAATGACGAGATTGGAAGGTACCAATGGGTTGCCATTGCAGCCAGAGGGTTTCTGGAGGCCCTTTGTCACAACTAGCTCAGCAACCCTCCTCCACCATCTGAGTCTCACAAGAGACCATCATTTTCACCAAACACTACAATATTTTGCTATTTTTTAAAAAAAAGTAAAGTAAAAAGAAACAAACCCATAAAAAAAAATAATAAACATATTTGGTATCTCCGATTCCGAGAAAGTCCAATCTATGCACATAGAAAGTTATTTAAGCCATATGGTAAGCGCCATAAGGCAAGTTGCAGTTTTTGGTTGGCTGGACCTTCTCATTCTCCCTTCACCAATTAAATAAGAAAAACAATAAAAGCATTGTGTGTACTGCTAAACAGTAGCAATGAAAACTACAGCCTGGTATAAAAAAAAAACAACACTAAGCTCTCACATGGCGATGGTGTTGGAAAAATAAAATTATGACTCTTGTAAGAAAAAGAGAAACGATGAAAGGGCAAAAATGAAAATTGGTCATGGCTAGCAAGGGGCTAGCAGAAACCTGTCAATTGTCCCAGGCCTCCGAAACGTACACACCGTGATATAATGCCATAATTCTGCATTACATTCTCATGTCCTTGATGTCCTGTACTTTTTTCAATATATCTGCAAAAACTCGACACTGCGCAAGTGCGGGATTTTTTAAAGTGGATTTGAGTGACGTCGGTGCAACATCAGGAATATCTTTCAACTAGCGTGGTTGACAACCGTGACTGAATGAAAAGAAGCACACCCCTATGACTAAGTGAGCAGGTACGATCGAATTATATAAAGTGCTTTTTGCATATGATTATAGCGCCATTTTTAATTAACATAACATGATAGTGATGCACTAGCAACGGACTCGGGACAGTTTACATGCTAAAAATTACATGACAGATTCCCTTTAAGATGCCCTCCTACTCTGCACTCATTACCTCTATTAATTGCACCTCTTTCAACTTATCTGTATAAAAGACACCTGTCCACAAACCGAATCATAATCCAACCTCTCCACCATGGCCAACACCAAAGAGCTGTTTCAGGACAACAGGGACAAAATTGTAGACCTCCCCAAGGCTGGGATGGGCTACAGGACCATAGACAAGCAGCTTGGTGAGACGGCAACAACTGTTGGCACAATTATTAGAAAAAGGAAGAAACACAAGATGACTGTCAATCATCTGGGGCTCCATGCAAGATATCGCCTCGTGGGCTAAGGGTGATTATGAGAAAGGTCAGGAATCAACCCAGAGCTACATGGGAGGACCTGGTCAATGACCTGAAGAGAGGCGGGACCACAGTCTCAAACATTACCATTAATAACACACTACGTCATCATGGATTAAAAACCTGCAGGACACACAAGGTCCTCCTGCTCATGCCTGCACATGTCCAGGCCTGTTTGAAGTTCGCCAATGACCATCTGGTTGATCCAGAGGAGGCATGGGAGAAGGTCATGTGGTCAGATGAGACCAAAATAAAAGTTTTTGGTATTAACTCCACTCGCCGTGTTTGGAGGAAGAAGAAGAATGAATACAACCCCAAGAACACCATCCCAACCATGAAGCATGGTGGGGAAACATCATACTTTGGGGTGCTATTCTGCAAAGGGTACAGGACGACTGCACTGTATTCAAGGGAGGATGGATGGGGTCATGTACCGCAAGATTTTGGCCAACAACCTCCTTCCCTCAGTAAGAGCATTGAAGATGGGTTGTGGCTGGGTCTTCCAGCATGACAATGACCCAAAACACAAAGCCAGGGCAACTAAGGAGTGGCTCCGTAAGAAGGATTTCAAGGTCCTGCAGTGGCCTAGCCAGTCTCCAGACCTAAACCCAATAGAAAATCTTTGGAGGGAGCTGAAACTCAATGTTGCCCAGCGACAGCCCCGAAACCTGAAAGATCTGGAGAAGATCTGTATGGAGGAGGGGGCCAAAATCCCTGCTGCAGTGTGTGCAAACCTGGTCAAGAACTACAAGAAACGTCTGACCTCTGTAACTGCAAACAAAGGTTTCTGTACCAAATATTAAGTTCTGTTTTCTTATTGTATCAAATGCTTATTTCATGCAATAAAATGCAAATTAATTATGAACAAATCATACAATGTGATTTTCTATTTTTAATTTTCAGATTGTGTCTCTTACAGTTGAAGTGTATCTACGATAAAATGACAAATCTCTCCATTCTTTGTAGGTGGGAAAACTTGCAAAATCATCAATGTATCAAATACTTATTTTCTCAGCTGTGTGTGTAGTATGCATGTGTGGATATATATATATATATATATATATATATATATATATATATATACATACATACATACATACATACATATACTTCTCATTAAATTAGAATATCATCAAAAAGTGAATTTATTTCAGTTCAATACAAAAAGTGAATCTCCTATATTATATAGTCATTACAAAACAGAATGATCTATTTCAATTGTTTATTTCCGTTAATGTTGATGATTATGGCTTACAGCCAATGAAAACCCAAAAGTCATTATCTCAGTAAATTAGAATATTTTATAACACCAGCTTGAAAAATGATTTTAAAATCTGAAATGTTGTCCTACTGCAATGTATGTTCAGTAAATGCACTCAATACTTGGTTGGGGCTCCTTTTGCATCAATTTCTGCATCAATGCGGCGTGGCATGGAGGCTATCAGCCTGTGGCACTGCTGAGGGGTTATGGAAGCCCAGGTTGCTTTGATAGCAGCCTTCAGCTCGTCTGCATTGTTGGGTCTGGTGTCTCTCATCTTCCTCTTGACAATACTCCATAGATTCTCTGTGGCTAAGGTCATACGAGTTTGCTGCCAAACAAGCCCAGTGATACTGTTGTTTTTACACCAGGTATTGGTACTTTTGGCAGTGTGGACAGGGGCCAAGTCCTGCTGGAGAATGACATTTCCATCTCCAAAAAGCTTGTTGGTAGAGGGAAGCATAAAGTGCTCTACAGTGTCATGGTAGACGCTGCACTGACTTTGGCCTTGATAAAACACAGTGGACCTACACCAACAGATGAGACAGCTCCCAAACCATCACTGATTGTGGAGACTTCACACTAGACCTCCAGCAGCTTGGATTGTGGCCTCCACTCTTCCTCCAGACTCTGGGACCTTGATTTCCAAATAAAATGCAAAATTTACATTCATCTGGAAAAAACACCTTGGACCACTGACAACAGTCCAGTTCTTTTTCTCCTTAGCCCAGGTAAGACGCTTCTGGCGTTGTCTATTGGTCATGAGTGGCTTGACATGTGGTGGCTCTTGAAGCAATGACTCCAGCAGCAGTCCACTCCTTGTGAATCTCCCCCAAATGTTTGAATGGCCTTTTCTTAACAATCCTTTCAAGGTTGCTGTTATCCTGGTTGCTTGTGCACCTTTTTCTACAACACTTTTTCCTTCCACTCCACTTTCCATTAATATTCTTGGATACAGCACTCTGTCAACAGCCGGCTTCTTTAGCAATGATCTTTTGTGGCTTCCCCTCCTTGTGGAGGTCAGTGACTGCCTTCTGGACATCTGTCAAGTCAGCAGTCTTCCCCATGATTGTGGAGCTACTGAAACACACTAAGGGACCTTTATAAACTCTTAAGGAGACTTTGCAGGTGTTTATTGTTAATTATTCTAATTTACTGAGATTACTGAGACTTTTGGGTTTTCATTGGCTGTAAGCCATAATCATCAACATAAACAGAAATAAACACGTGAAATAGATCACTCTGTCTGTAATGACTCTATATAATATGAGATTCACTTTTTGTATTGAAGAACTGAAATAAATGAACACACACACGAGAAAATATGTATACTGTTTTTCATCTGTTTTCTGTCATTGTTTAAAAAAATATTTTTTTTAAAGGAAAATGTTGATAGGTTACCCTGGAATAAGCCCTTTTCTTTTATTAATCATATTTGGAGCGGGGTTTGATTATTTGTGATCCGTGCAGTTTCTTCCAGCAATGGTTTCCAGCAGGCAGGGAAACACGTTTTAGCCATCGTGTAGCACACAGGTTCCCGCTCTCCAGATGATGTGTATTTGTATCAGGTTATTGAACTCAATTAAAAAATAAAAGGGGGAAAAAGAAGTTTGCTTCAAAGTTTGTCTGTGAAATGCTGACACTGAGACTTCTTGGAGACCCCAGCACACATCCGAGGGTCTTACTAAGCTGCGGTGAACGGCCAACTTTAGTTTGCTATGGAAGTTGTGGCTCTGTCACTTTACTACATGATGACTAGTGTTGGCTGTCATTTATGTGCAGTATGTATGTACTCTTTATGGATTAAAATAATTGTGTATGTAATTATACAGTCCTGTGCAAAAGTTTTAGGTAGGTGTGAAAAATATGGTGCATAGTGAGAAGCTTTCAAAAATAGAATTGATTTGTTTTTAGCACTTACCGAAATGCAAAGTGAATGAAGAGTAGAGAAATGAAAATCCCTTGGTGTGAGCAACCTTTTGCCTTGATTTATTCTTCTCTGTCCCTTGCACACAGTTTTTGAAGGATATCAGCAGGAGATTGTCCTAAACATCTTGGAGAACTGACCCCAGATCCTGTGTATGAGGCTTGTGCGGATCCTTTATGTGATCCCAGACATACGGGATGATGTGAGATCAGCTGTCCAGGGCCGGATGGTCACCTCCAGGACTCCTCTTTCGTCTTTACCCTGAAGATCGGTCTTGATGACATTGGCTGGATATTTAAGGTCTTTTTTTTTCCAGCTGTAGAATAAATTTGGAACCGATCATTCACCTCCCCAATGACATTACATAATAATAAATAAGTACAGCAGTGCTGGAACTTTTAGGAACCTTTCATCATTTTCCATATTTCTGCATAAATTTGACATAAAACTACTGGAGATGATCACACAAGTCCTACAAGTAGATAAAGAGAACCAAATTGAATTATGTAAAAAAAAAAATATTAGAATTTTATTTTTATTTTTTTTGTGGGAAAAAAAAAAGTAGAAAATGCTGCAATGTCTCATCAATCAGTGACAAAGGTTTGTAATCCTTTAGAATTAGCAGATAATTTGAAGATGAAATGAATTACAGTCTGGCGTTATCAATCAATGGGATGACAATCGGGTGTGAGCGGGGGTGAACTGTTTTATTTTAAGAACAGGGATCTATTAAAGTCTGATCTTGAAAACACATTGTGGAAATGTATCAAAGTATGAACAAAATGGCTTTCTGAAGAGGAGGTTCAGAAGCCCAGACAGTGGGCTATTGGACAGGTGAGGTGAGAATTATTAGTTTATTTTATTTTTTACACCCTACGTTTATTATGCACTGGGACCTGGAGAGACTCTAAGCCATTTCACCTTGAATATCTTTGATGTGAATCGCATTTCAATGATCAATTCACATGATTTGGCTAAATTGGCAAATCTTCTCAAATCTAGTTAAAATAATCATCATTTTAATATATAACATGAAAGTCATTAACTGAAACTGCTTTGTAGGTTGCATAAAACTTGCTGAGGTACAGCCATACTCTGCTACAAATGTGAAGTTCTGGAAGACGGTTTTATGTCAAAGGTTCTATACAGGGTAAGACTGAGCACAGCAACAAGGTAGTTATTCTGCATCAGCAAGGCGTCTCCCAAGCAAAGATTTCAAAGCAGACCGCGACTTCATGATTTGTGGTTCAAGCTCTTTTGAAGAAACCGCAATAAATGGGAAACGTTGGGGACCGTTTAAGCAGTGGTCTGCCGAGAAAACTTAGTGCAGCAGATGAAAGACACATCTGCTTCCCTTCGAAATCAGTAAATGTCCAGCAGTGCCATCAGCTCAGAAACAGCAGCAACCAGAAGTAGCTACACCCATCTATTGTTCAGAGAAGACACTACATGGGAGAATTACAGTCGGGGCTGCCACTAGGAATTTTGGGGCCCCATACTGGCAACATTTTCGGGACCCCTTCTTGCTTGTCCAGGTGATCTTCAGCAATACTCGCCACCTTTGCAGAATCCCGTTGTCAAGTCCTCTGCACTTCTTCATTTCACTGTTCATAGTTCGGTGCATGCTTTTCAGTTGGGAGAAGGCGAAAAGAAGCAGCATTGGGGTCCAGATGGCAGGCTGCAGATGGTTGGGGATGGGACAGGTGAGCGGTGAGATGTCTTAGTAGTATTTTATTTTTTTTTAACCTGTTCTGGCCTCCATGGTTTCGCTAAATGGTGTCCATTTCTTTGTTATTTTGCTGAATTTTCACAAACTGTATTGCAAAAAATTTTGATCCTTGAGAATAATTTTTTTGTAAAATTTGAGAATTCAATTCCCTTTGAATTAATTTTCCAATTACCAATTCTCATCTGTTTGGTTTTAATTGGTTACTCAAGTGAACCTGGAAGAACCGATGCTGCTTTGTAGCCAAAGGGCGGTCACCAAATATTGATAAGATTTAGATTTGTGTTCATTCACTTTTGCCTTTTGTTGCTTGATAAATTTTTTTACAAACTATTAACACTTGTATGAAAGCTTCTTACCCTACACCATTCTTTCCACCTGCCTAAAACTTTTGCACATTACTATGATTATGTGTGTATATATATTTTTTTTAATAGATTTTCAAGTTATTGTTTCACCAAACTTAGCACAAATCAATAGTACAATTGAATAAGAGAAGTTTGATAATATATCTCGTATCATTGAAGTCACTTGCTTTCTCCACCTATGAGCCTCTTCTTCCCATCCATCTACTCCAACTTCTCATATTCACTTGTACTAAGGTATTTGTTGACAAAAGTGAAAAACTCCATATTGGTCCAAATCAGATGAAGTGCCAGCTCACTGAGAGATCAGATTACAGCTGCTTATTGAAGTCTATGGATAGGTATAATGGAGGAGCAGAGGGAGAAGCAAAGTGAAAGACAGAAGTACAGACCTAAAGAGGTGCTTTCTAGTAAGTATTGTATACTATCCTTGATGCTGTTGCTTCTGCACGTGCTATATAAAGACAAGCGAGCAGGAATCCTTCATGTCTGTGTGAGCTGTGTATGAGTCATCCTAGTCTGGACCCACCAGCTCAGAGACAACTGAAAATTAGACATGGAGCCAGCAGAAAGGAAACTGGTGACAATTTTCAGGATACAAGTAATCTAATAACAGAATATTTTGAAATTTTTTTTAAAAGACAGGCTTTAAATTCAGTGCTAATGCATTTCATAATCTATGACCTCTCCTATCAGGGCTTGAGCATTATTATTGTGATATAGAGCTCCAAATCCCTGGCATAGATACAGTATATAGTAAATGATAAAATGATTCCTACCTGCAGCCACCACAAGGGGGAGCTCACTGTATGGAGGTTCATTACTAGAGAAGGAGCAGTGCTTCTCATGATCTCCCCCTAGTGGTGGTTGCTGGTTGCCACGATTGTATCATCGTCTACCTGCAATTCGCATAGGTTATAGCAAACCATGCAGCAGCCAAGGACTCCGTCTCCCATCTCATAATTTATATGCTAATAACCAGGCAGCTTGGTAGTTGTGCACTGGACTTTGGTAAGTCTAGTTCTATAGAATAGTACTGCTATCAAGCATGAGACTGCATATATTTTTTTTTTCTTTTCATTTTTTTATTTTAATGTATGTTAAATATTATGCTCTCTCAATATGTCTCCACACCTTTCTCCGTGCATCATTCCACAGCACACACTGCAGCAGAGCATGGGTTACCAGGATCAGGCTCTTTCTGTATAATGTTGTGGTTGTTTTATGGCCGGGATAGTGCACTGGAAATTCAATGCTTGTTCCTGAATACTTAACCCGGTCATTGTGGAGATTTGTTTAATATGACTTACATCAGCAGACACAGGAAGAGACAAGCCAAGGATCCCTCCCCGCAGATACACCGCACACGGGATCATGACTCTGCTTTCTGTGCCCATATCTATATAATTTCTATTGAACACAAACTTTATTGTTGGCTTTAAATTTCATATTAAAAATGCACAATACTGATTTCCAGCACTTTATAGTCAATATATAACATTTATCCACATAAGACGTTAAGTCCTTGTGAAAATACATTACTTGTCCTAAACTGACCCTGAGTTACCTCCTGTATTATACGCCAGAGCTGCACTCACTATTCTGCTGGTGCAGTCACTGTGTAATAATAATAATCTTTATTTTTATATAGCGCTAACATATTCCGCAGCGCTTTACAGTTGGCCCCGATGGGGCTCACAATCTAAATTCCCTATCAGTATGTCTTTGGAATGTGGGAGGAAACCGCAGTACCCGGAGGAAACATACAAACTCTTTGCAGATGTTGTCCTGGGTGGGATTAGAACCCAGGACTCCAGCGCTGCAAGGCTGCTGTGCTAACCACTGTGCTACAGTCACTGTGTACATACATTACATTACTGATCCTGAGTTACATCCTGTATTATACTCCAGAGCTGCACTCACTATTCTGCTGGTGCAGTCACTGTGTACATACATTACATTACTGATCCTGAGTTACATCCTGTATTATACTCCAGAGCTGCACTCACTATTCTTCTGGTGCAGTCACTGTGTAAATACATTACATTACTGATCCTGAGTTACATCCTGTATTATACTCCAGAGCTGCACTCACTATTCTGCTGGTGCAGTCACTGTGTACATACATTACATTACTGATCCTGAGTCACATCCTGTATTATCCTCCAGAGCTGCACTCACTATTCTGCTGGTGCAGTCACTGTGTAAATACATTACATTACTGATCCTGAGTCACATCCTGTATTATCCTCCAGAGCTGCACTCACTATTCTGCTGGTGCAGTCACTGTGTAAATACATTACATTACTGATCCTGAGTTACATCCTGTATTATACTCCAGAGCTGCACTCACTATTCTGCTGGTGCAGTCACTGTGTAAATACATTACATTACTGATCCTGAGTTACATCCTGTATTATACTCCAGAGCTGCGCTCACTAGCCAGTAGCGTAGTTCTTGCACTATATAACTACTCACCACTGTGCCCCTATGATATAGCCCATTTCCCCCTTCAGGTCTCTTCACTGCTGATTTATAACTTTACAAGAACTACACCGTGAGCAGCCAATCAGCAGAGACCTCGTGCAGCCATCACTACTTGTTTTGGGCTCTAATGAAAAGATCACAGGTGTGTTGCATTCTGGGAAGGTGTCTGTGATCAGTGCCGGCTTCATACTTTATATACTGTTATACTTTTGGCTTCTGTAACTTTCTTCTGCCTTTCCAGTAATTTAGAATATTTGACAATGCGCAGCTGGTGAAGAGCTGAATTAAAGCAATTTTTCATTATTATGATAGTGGTCTGGTCAGGGTGTGCGCTCCTGTTCCACCACTAGATGGCAGCAGATTAACTATTTAAATGCCAGAACTATGCATCTTGTCAATCATTTCAATTGCATGTGTCAGTATGTCAATGATAGATTTGTGAGGTCCCGCAAGTCCATGTACTACATTGAAGCTCAGTCCCAGGATGGGGGAGGGGTGCTGCATATTTATCAAGCCAGAGTAATGAACAGTTCAGCGGGGACATGTATAATCAATTCCCTGGGGGGCACTTTGGAGGTTTCTATATATTTCTTTTAATTGAAGTTAAGTTTATGGCTGTGATTGATCTCTGTACATGAACAAGAGAGCGAAACGTTCCAGCGAGAAGGAAAATATCGTTTGATAAGCAGAATACAATGTTAGCGCCAGTACACAAGTATGAAGAGCTCACACTCTAATCGTACGTAACCCAGGGTACGGATACACTAAAGGTAGGGCCTCAATTAGGAGAAATGCTCACGTTATAGACGACTAATAATGATTAATATTTATCTTTACAGTAAATCTAAAATAGCAACAAAGTAACAAAACAATAGTTTTGTCCTAAAAACCTTTGGGAATAAAGTCCATTTTTTTTTTGTTTTTTTTTTGTTTAATACATTTTGTTAATCACTTTTAGATTGCCACTGTAACTGGAAAATATCACTACTAATATTAATAAACTGCTATAATACTGCCCCTATGTACAAGAATATAAGTATTCTAATACTGCTCCCTATGTACAAGAATATAACTACTATAATACTGCTCCCTATGTACAAGAATATAACTACTATAATACTGCTCCTATGTACAAGAATATAACTACTATAATACTGCCCCTATGTACAAGAATATAACTACAACACTGCCCCTATTTACAAGAATATAGCTACTATAATACTGCCCCATGTACAAGAATATAACTACTATAATACTGCCTCCTATGTACAAGAATATAACTACTTATTGTGGCCCGATTCTAACGCATCGGGTATTCTAGAATATGCATGTCCCCGTAGTATATGGACAATGATGATTCCAGAATTTGCGGCAGACTGTGCCAGTCGCTGATTGGTCGAGTCAACCTTTATGACATCGTCGCCATGGCAACCATTATGACATCTACGTCAATACTGTGCCCGTATCTGATTGGTCGAGGCGAATTCGCGGCAGACTGTGCCCGTCGCTGATTGGTCGAGGCAACCTTTATGACATCATCGTCGCCATGCTGTGCCCGTCGCTGATTGGTCGAGGCCTTGTGGCCTCGACCAATCAGAGACGCGGGATTTCCAGGACAGACAGACAGACAGAAAAACCCTTAGACAATTATATATATAGACTAGATTGTGGCCCGATTCTAACGCATAGGGTATTCTAGAATATGCATGTCCCCGTAGAATATGGACAATGATGATTCCAGAATTCGCGGCAGACTGTGCCCGTCGCTGATTGGTCGAGGCAACCTTTATGACATCATCGTCGCCATGGCAACCATTATGACATCTACGTCGATACTGTGCCCGTCGCTGATTGGTCGAGGCGAATTCGCGGCAGACTGTGCCCGTCGCTGATTGGTCGAGGCAACCTTTATGACATCATCGTCGCCATGCTGTGCCCGTCGCTGATTGGTCGAGGCCTGGCGGCCTCGACCAATCAGAGACGCGGGATTTCCATTATGACATCTACGACGATACTGTGCCCGTCACTGATTGGTCGAGGCCCAGGCGGCCTCGACCAATCAGAGACGCGGGATTTCCAGGACAGACAGACAGAAAAACCCTTAGACAATTATATATATAGATAATACTGCCCCTATGTACAAGAATATAACTACTATAATACTGCCCCCTATGTACAAGAATATAACTACTATAATACTGCCCCTATGTACAAGAATATAACTACTATAATACTGCTCCTATGTACAAGAATATAACTCCTATAATACTGCTCCTATGTACAAGAATATAACTACTATAATACTGCTCCTATGTACAAGAATATAACTACTATAATACTGCTCCTATGTACAAGAATATAACTACTATAATACTGCTCCTATGTACAGGAATATAACTACTATAATACTGCTCCTATGTGCAAGAATATAACTACTATAATACTGCTCCTATGTACAAGACTATAACTACTATAATACTGCTCCTATGTACAAGAATATAACTCCTATAATACTGCTCCTATGTACAAGAATATAACTACTATAATACTGCTCCTATGTACAAGAATATAACTACTATAATACTGCTCCTATGTACAAGAATATAACTACTATAATACTGCTCCTATGTACAAGAATATAACTACTATAATACTGCTCCTATGTGCAAGAATATAACTACTATAATACTGCTCCTATGTGCAAGAATATAACTACTATAATACTGCTCCTATGTGCAAGAATATAACTACTATAATACTGCTCCTATGTGCAAGAATATAACTACTATAATACTGCTCCTATGTACAAGACTATAACTACTATAATACTGCTCCTATGTACAAGAATATAACTACTATAATACTGCTCCTATGTGCAAGAATATAACTACTATAATACTGCTCCTATGTACAAGACTATAACTACTATAATACTGCTCCTATGTACAAGAATATAACTACTATAATACTGCTCCTATGTACAAGAATATAACTACTATAATACTGCTCCTATGTACAAGAATATAACTACTATAATACTGCTCCTATGTACAAGAATATAACTACTATAATACTGCTCCTATGTGCAAGAATATAACTACTATAATACTGCTCCTATGTACAGGAATATAACTACTATAATACTGCTCCTATGTGCAAGAATATAACTACTATAATACTGCTCCTATGTACAAGACTATAACTACTATAATACTGCTCCTATGTACAAGAATATAACTACTATAATACTGCTCCTATGTACAAGAATATAACTACTATAATACTGCTCCTATGTACAAGACTATAACTACTATAATACTGCTCCTATGTACAAGAATATAACTACTATAATACTGCTCCTATGTACAAGAATATAACTACTATAATACTGCTCCTATGTACAAGAATATAACTACTATAATACTGCTCCTATGTACAAGAATATAACTACTATAATACTGCCCTTATGTACAATAATATAACTACTATAATACTGCCCCTATGTACAAGAATATAACTCCTATAATACTGCTCCTATGTACAAGAACATAACTACTATAATACTGCCCCTATGTACAAGAATATAACTACTATAATACTGCTCCTATGTACAAGAATATAACTACTATAATACTGCCCCTATGTACAAGAATATAACTACTATAATACTGCTCCTATGTACAAGAATATAACTACTATAATACTGCTCCTATGTACAAGAATATAACTACTATAATACTGCCCTTATGTACAATAATATAACTACTATAATACTGCCCCTATGTACAAGAATATAACTCCTATAATACTGCCCCTATGTACAAGAATATAACTCCTATAATACTGCCTCCTATGATTCTGCCTTCATATACCCCATGCATTGTGGGTCCAATGACTGGAGGCTTGGGACTGTACTGAGTACGGGGTGCCTCTTTAGTGTCTCTCAAGTTCTCTGTAATAACGTTTTATTAGGTTAATTAAAAAAATATATAAAATCAGATTTTCAGTGGTGAGAGGGAGATAAAATGTAAGGCAGAAGATGAGGTGGAGGAGCCTTCTAATGGTAATAGCCGTGCAGCGGGGGACATGTATCACTTTATGGGATGAATGATAAAAGCAGCTGTCTGTACTGACTCTCGGGTGATTTATTGGTCGCAGTTAACCTCTCGTCTCATTCGTCTTTCATTCCAACGTGCTAAGACTTGACTACAGCAGATCCACAGATATACTACATATAAGCAGATACGCCAAACGCGTCTAACATATGTTCCAATAGGAAATTGTAGCAGTCATCCCCGAGCGATAGGCTTTGGACCACACCAGCGCTGCGGTCAGGATGTGGCCAGGAGTAACATCTATGGTGTGGAGCTGTGACCTGGGGTCAGCCGTTCCTACAGGAGCTGACATCCCCTTGTCACACCCTAGTGTGAGCTATAGGAGAACACTGCCAGCTATGGAGACAGGCGGCCATCACTGATCTCTGCTACACTTGCAAACAAGATCTAATATTTGGCTTTTGATATGGACAACAGTAGTAGAGCTGAAAAACATGACCTTCATTTACCTATGGTGTATATACAGAGCTGATCAGCGCCTCCTAGCGTATTCTGTATCTTCCAATCCCATCTACACAGAGACATCTATGTCTACCAACCCTCTCCATATAGATCTGGCCACATCAGGGGTGGGCAATTAATTTTCTCGAGGGGCCACATGAGACCATGACTGTTGTAAAGGGCCAAACCAATAGGCTGAAATTTATTCTGCTCATTGTTAATGTTAGCATATAATTATTGTATCACTTAAAGTTGAGCAGAATTAAGTATGCGGACATCCCCCTATATACCATATGAGCCAACACACAGTCCTCTGTATACAGAATGAGCACCCAGACTCCTATATAAAATATGAGCCCCCACATAGCCTCCTATATAAAATATGATGCTTCACATAGCCACCTATATATAATATGAGCCCTCTCATAGCTTCCCATATACAAGATGAGCCCCCACATAACCACCTATATACAACATGAGCCCTCACATAATCTCCTATATACAATATGAGCCCCCACATAGCCTCCTATATAAAATATGATGCTTCGCATAGCCTCCTATATACAAGATGAGCCCCCACATAGCCTCCTATATACAATATGAGCCCTCACATATCCTCCTATATACATTGAGTCCCCACATAGCCACCTATATACAACATGAGCCCTCACATAATCTCCTATATACAATATGAGCCCCCACATAGCCTCCTATATAAAATATGATGCTTCGCATAGCCTCCTATATACAAGATGAGCCCCCACATAGCCACCTATATACAATATGAGCTCTCACATAGTCTCCTATATACAAGATGAGCCCCCACATAATCTCCTATATACAATATGAGCCCTCACATAACCTCCTATATACAATCTGAGCCCTCACATAGTCTCCTATGTACCATATGAACCCTCATAGCCACCTATATGAGTCCCACATAGCCTTCATATATACAGTACAAGCTTCACATAGCCTCCTATATACAATATGAGCTCTCACATAGGCTCCTATATACAATGAGCCCTCGTAACCTCCTATATACAATGAGTCCTCACATAGCCTTCATATATACACTGTGAGCACCAGGTAGTCTCCATATATACCCTGTGAGCCCCACGTAGCCTCCATGAATACGCTGTGAGCCCCACGTAGCCTTTGTATATACACTGTGAGCCCCACATAGCCTCTGTATATACTCAGCCCCACGTAGCTTCCGTATATACTGTGAGCCCCATGTAGCCTCCATATATAAACTGTGAGCCTCACGTAGCCTCTATATATTTAGCGTGAGCCTCATGTAGCCTCTATATATACACTTAGAGCCCCACATAGCTTCCTATATACATACAAATATCCCACACACAAAAAACCACATACTCCCCTTGCTCATGTTCCCCTGGTGGTCTGCTTCTGTCTCCTGTACACTGAGTCACCACGCCTGCTGTCTCACATGCTGATTGGAGATGGAGCCAGTGGCCCCGTCCTTCACCAATGCAGTGACAGTGAGCGGATGGACGTCGGGCGCAGGAGGGCGTGGTGCGGCCCATGGGCCATTGTTTCAGCCCTTCTACTGTCTCAGTCCGCGAGCCAGACTGGAACAGTTAGGCCAGCGGGCCACAATTTGCCCAGGTCCGGTCTTCATTTAGATGGGGACACATCTTAATCATTGAACCCTGGTTCCTTATTCTGTCCCATTGCCCCCTGTGTGTAACATTTAGCCCTCTTGCTCTCAGATGTACGTCATCTAGACCATTGCCACCCCCCAATGTAAAACATCCGGCCCCTCATCTTCAGCACATAACACCCGGTTCCCTGCCATGTCGTCAGCCTTTCATAATATGTGACAGAGCGACCGGTGGTGCGGAGCTCAGTGATACCAGGCGGTCCTGTGATAGGAGCCGCTGGGGTAACAAGTAGAGATGAGCGAATATTTCAATATTCGGTTCGGATTACGATCGCCGTATTTGCATTATTTGCCGAACGCCATTGGAGTCAATAGGAATACAGATGAGCGAATATGTTCGGAAACGATCGTCAATTCCGCACGAATATGGAAAATTCAGATTCGGCCATCGTTTTTCAAACATATTCGCTCATCTCTAGTAACAAGTCCGTTCATGACATTTCTTCCTCCTAAATCTTCCCCCATCACCTGTGAGTTGTCTTACTGAAAAGTGGAAGGAAACGCAGAAACTCAGCCACAAAGTGGAGACCCCACAATGTTACAAAGCAGAGAACTGAGGAGCAAAGAGCAGAAAAGTCACCACCGCTCTGCTGACCCCATAACGGCAGAGTCCAGACCTCCCGTGGTATCAGCACAAACACTGCGCCGCCACCGGGAGCTTCATGGCTGAACAGCTGCATGCAGCCGTACATCACCAAGCACAATGCCGAGGTTCGGATGGAGTGGTGTAAAGCCATCACCCCTGGTCTATGCAGTGATGGATCACACTTCTCTATCTGCGTCTGATGGAGGAGTCTGCATTTGGTGATTCCAGGAGGACGTTACCCCCTGACTGCACTGTGCCCACTGTACAGATGGTGGAGGGGTATAATACTATGGGCTGTTATCAGGGGGCGACCTCGGACCCTTAGTACTGTACTAATTAATGGAAATCTTGATCTTCAGCACAAAACATTGTGGACAATTGTAGCTTCCAGCTTAATGGGAACAGTTTGGGGAAGACCCTTTTCTGTTCCCATGACTGTGCCCAGTGCACATGCTCCATACAGACATGGAGGGGAGAACATGAGGGGCCGCACAGAGCCCAGACCTCAGCCCCATCCTATAATGGATATTGTGAGTCCGACCTCCCCCCAAATATCAGTGTCCGACCTCACAAATGATCTTCTGGATGAAGGGGCAAAAATTCGCACAGACTCCTCCAAAATCTTCTAGAAAACCTTCCTAGGAAAGCGGAGGCGTTATATCTGCAGAGGGCGACGCCATATTACTAGGAGGTCAGGAAAACCCTTGGAGGTGGATGTGGACGGGCACATACTTTTTTTCCATGTAGTGTTTATCTCTACCCTGTCCATACAGAGCCACTTATATTTTCCTATTACACCCAGACAAAGCCTACTGTATCCATCTATATAGTCCTGCTCCCAGCTCCTGTTCATATTAATCCATCTAATTGTCTTCTTTCTGTAATTAGCTACATTTACTGTATATAATATCTGCCATCCCCCCTGTGCCCTCTGCAGATCCAGGGAATGACACAATTGCTGGGATTCTTTATACTGGTATAATGTTCCGTCACTTATAGCGGTCACCGTATACTTCCCTGTTTTTCCCCACAGTCCGCAGATACCCGGTGGCGCGGCTCCAGTGAACATATCCTATATCCCAGCCATGTGCTGTATAAACACAGTGCAGCCCAGGAACCCTGCTGGGACTGGACTGACACTTCACCTCTCATTCATGCCTTGGCACTACTGCAGACACTAAAAAATCTGGGCTCCCTGCCTCCTGTCCCCATCCCAATGTGCCAGGTTACTCACACCTCTGCTGAGTATCGACCGAGGGGCCAGTACTAAGATGGGGGGACACAAATGTAACTGACTGGGCGAGGAACTGACGCATGTCCTTCACCAGCTTTCACTGCTTTGTTTTTGGAGCTTTGTGTCTTGGTCTTGGTTCTGTATTCCGTGCAATGATACATTGTCTCCTCCAAGAAGTAACATTAACGAAAACACTTTTGTTTGTTTTTCACCTCTTGGCATTTCAGTGATCACATTTGTTTTTTTTACGGTTTTAGTTTTTTGTTTGTTTTTGTATAAATATATTTTTTTATATTTGTTTTATTTCCAAATATTTTTGTTACATTTGCTCCAACCTTTCAAAGGAGTTTTCTTTCCAGGCTTACATAAATTATCTTGTATCTTTCCAATGTATTTTGGGCTTCAGTAAATCATCATTTGTTATGTACTCAAAGAAAAAATGGAGTTCTATACGAAATTGTTATAAAGTCAGTATTTTATTTCAAAAAGTTGTTAAAAACACGATATGATACAAAAATACGTATATAGAAGAAAGGAGACCCTAGTGCAAGAACATCCTAGTCACAGGCACAAAAAACTGTATATATCACCATGGTATGTAGATACGCACCAATATTAGCACACAATGGTATAATATAAAGAATTATGTGATACTAGTTTCCATATGGACAAGTGTTCCTCCATGTATGTAAACAGAGAAACAATTGTAGTGCATATCAGTTGCAGAGTTTACCCATAGTGAGGTGACCGGTGCCTGGGACTCTGGAATCCCCCTATTTGTTATGTGTCTGTTTGCTGTCAGTGAATGAAAACCGTCTTGTTGAAAGCCTGTAAATGGCCCCTGATACTGTAATGACTGAATAGCGCTATGATCTAGTCCCTTACCTCAGTATTAGGCTGTTTTCACAGATCAGACTTTTTGGTAACTTGTCTGTTTCTATCTTACTTTTTAATGGGTAGAAAAAAAACGATGCAACAATGATTGTAAATGCTGACACATGGGCCAAAATTGGAGCCGGAGAATTAAAAATATGAACTATTTTCCACGTATACGAAATACAAAATTTTGTGAAACCAATATATGGGCCCTGGAGGGGAGGCAGGGTGTTCAGTTCAACTCTTCATTTCTTGATAATAAAATTAGTTTTACCTTGAGAAGCCACTAGGGGGTGCTCACTGCATATAGACTTATTCATAAGCCCCAAATTATGAGCTCCCTCTAGTGGCAGCTGCAGGTAGTCAGAATGTTAGAATTAAGCTCTATAGCTTGTCAGAGGATTTGGAACTTTGTATCAGAAGTTATTGTCAAAAGAAATGACATTTATCAGCGGAGACTTTTTGACGGATATCAGGTTCTGTATCATTTGATTAAAGAGATCATACACTACTGATTATCTATCCCCTATGCAGAATAAAGTAAAACCTCATACCTCCTGGCGCCGATTCTACGATATTGGCACTGTGACATTTAGGTCACTAGTAATAGGCTGCTGGCTATTAATAATTTCACACCCCCTTTTTTTTAGCATTCTTATGTATCTAAAATAAAAAAAATTGTGAGTTTGTAAGAATTAACAGTTTTGAATGCAGAGGTCCTAAGCAGAAAAATGTGTCTCCATAGCTACAGAGTAGGATAAAATCCAACAAAGTCCAACTATGTGGCGAACTTCCATCTTCTGAGTGTAGGTTATGTAGAACAGGGTCGGTTTCAGTGAAGTAATGCAGGATCAGACTACAAAGGGATTGTTTGTAGTCTGTAACCATGGAGACATAGAACTTTCCATAGGGGCAGCGTACACAAAACGGCATGTTAATTTCTCATCAAAGCTACAGTAGTTGCAAGGGTATAGAGCCTGGGGCACCAGGTTTTTATTGGAGCGGATTCCTTGTTACATTGTATTTACCTCGCCGTCGTTCGTCAGTGCTTGCTGACAAGCGTTTGTAAAGGCGCCATCTATTTCTTTGTTGATATGCAAAGGCAGCAAGTAAAATGATTTATTTATGTTATAATTAAAATTTCTGGATGGACCAGTGAGTCTTAGCTGCACCTTTTTCTAATTTGTCGGCTGCAGGAAAAGGAAGAGAAATCAATAATCTGATACCACTTATGTTTTTATGGTTACCTTGGGCTCTCCGTAATGCAAAACTGCCAGTCACCTGCCTCCTGTGCAGAGCGGGCGCGGTATAAATCTGGCACATCAGAGCGGCATTTTTATATCTCAGTCACTTGCACTCTCCTTTAGCATCTCCAGATATGTGATGTCCTCGATTCTGGTGTCAGGTCTCATGCTGCACCTAAAAACGGATGATGTAGGGGATGGGAAACCGCCAGTCAGTCGCAGGTAGAAGCGCCGATGGATTAAAGGGAAGCTGCCGAAATGCATTTCTGAAACGTGAACATCATCTGATACTTTACATCATCTGTTCTGCTCTAGTTACATCCAGAGCAGCATCCAAACTTAATATCTTCTTTGGTACTAGATCTAATAAAAGGTATTTAGTGATCGAAGTGCGATTCCTTCAGGGTTTTTGGACTTTGGTAACTACGGTATATCCCCAAAATGCTGAGATACAAAGTCCTATATGCTGATTGCTATAGGATCGTACATCTGTTACCCCTTCTGGTTCAGGGTCTGTATCAATAGTTATTTGCGGCTTTGTAATGGAGACGTTGAAAAGATTTAACTGCGACCCCTTCCAGTTCAGTGTCTCTCCAGGGTAATTTGCTGCATTACAATGGGGGAATCTTACTGCAACCCCTTCTTGTTCAGTGTCTGAAATAAGAGCGGTTTGCTGCATTGCATTGTGTGAGATAAAGGGATGTGACTATGACACTTCTTGTTCAGTGTCTGGACTGAGAGTGATCCTCTGCACTGCATGGAGAGAAAGGATCTATCTGCAACCTCTGCTGGTTCAGTGTCTGAGCAGAAAGTGACTTTCTCCTTGCATTGTGGACAGTGAAAATATCTAACTGCAACCTCTTCTGGTTCAGTGTCTGCATAGAGATATTTTTTTCTGCGTTACATTGTGGAAGACAGACAAAGGGGCTCTAACTTTAACCCCTTCCAGTTCAGTGTCTGGACAGATAGATTTTTTTAATTTTGTTTGCTACAGTTCATTTTGTTATATGCAGAGTTTGCACCAAACGTTTTGACAGCTGCTCCTCCCTAGTATAGTGATCTAGGGAGTGATATTCTGCAGGACAGTGGTCCCCAACTTGTAACTCTGGTTACTACTTTTCTACAACCTGCAACATGCTGGGAGTTATAGTTATGCAACGCTCTGAATGTGAAAACACGTCCTGACTTATTCCTTTTCATAGCTGAGGTTTTCTGCAGTTTGTCAAAATGTAAGTGAGTAAGCCAAAATCCTTCTGGGAAAAGCATCTTGTGGACAGATGAGACCAAGATAGAGCTTTTTGGTAAAGCACATCATTGTACGGTTTACTGAAAACCTAATGAGGTCTACAAAGAAAAGAACACAGTCAAATATGGTGGAGATTCAAAGATGTTTTGGGATTGTTTTGCTGCCTCTGGCATTCAGCGCCTTGACTATGTGCTAGGCATCATAAAATTTGAACATTACCAAATGATTTTGGGTTGCAATATAGTGTCAGAAATCTGGGTTTGCGCCCTAGGTCATGGGTCTTCCAGCAGGACAATGACCCCAAACATCCTTTAAGAAACCCCTAGAAATAAATGGAAACAAAGCTCTTGAGAGTCTGAAATGGCAGCAATGGGTCCATTGAACACCTGTGGAGAAATCTTAAAATTGCTGTTGGGAGGAGGCGGCTTCACATATGAGACCTGGAGCAGTTTACAAATAGTTGTCCAAAATTCCAGATGAGAGGTGTAAGAAGCTTGTTGATGGTTGTAGGAAGCGATTGAAAAAGGCACAAATTAAAAGAATAAGGTGCAAATCAAAGTCAGACAAAAAATCACATGAAAAAAATAGACAAAAGGAGTAAATGTGATAATGAATTCAGCCCTAAATCTATATCCTTCCTGTGAATTGTCACAAGCAATAATACAGAATTTGTCTTGTTTTTGGCATTTAATGATATTGCTTGTCAAGCTGGCATTATTTTGTCTTCATGTAGCACAATGTGTCCATTTCTTACCCAAGCAAGAAATTACAAGTGGTCTGAATTAATAAAGTCCCATGATTACTGCAGCATCTGCATTTATTCATGCAAATCAGTGTAAAAAAAAAAAGAAGGGAGCAAGCAGTAGAAAGAAGGATCATGACCAGCTGCAGCTACAATGTATCTGTAATGTGTCCATGATTTCTTCCTTGGGGTGCATTTACATTGCACGATTATTGGGAGCGAGTGTTCCTAGAAATGCTCATTTCCCCATAATTGTGCAGGGCATACAGGATGCCAATTGCCTCACGAACAAGCAAAATGCTCATTCGTTGGGTGAAATGTTTCTAAACCTACTTCCAGATAATGTATCCTTCTCGGCAGCACATCGTTCTCGGCAGCACATGTGATAAAATTATTTTTCTTTATTTTACGCCATTGGTACTTTTCTTTAAATTTCATGGAGATGGAAAACTCCTTTACATCAACCATGTGAGAGGAGGAGATGAGTCATCTGAGTGACCAAGTGACGAACAAAACAGCCCCAGGAGAACCAAAATAGGCAGAGACAAGAGAGTGGCTGTAGTTTGCACGACACGATGACTCCCAGTGACTTCTTGTAAGGAGGCAAGTCTTCATATTTGGCAGGAGGAACGTCTCGGAGTCCATGAGGTTTACAGATCTAACGGGAAAATGGAAAATAAATGGTCTCGGTCATCGGCTTTTTATCTGTGATTAGATACATTATGTTCATGTTCCACAGCAACTTTCTGATACATATCTTTACTCCAAGGGGAATTGTAATCCGGAAAAAGGGGGTCTTTTGAAAAGGGCAACCCATTTAATGCAAAGCAACTGTCTCCACCAAATGTAAGCGATGGGTCCACTTTAATGTAGACAGAGACGAAGGTCCGATAATGCATTGAGAGCCGAGCGAGTGGGGGACCCAAATAATGTGTCCATTTAAACTTTAGAAGTTACTTGATCTACAGTTATCTTAATCCACGAGAGCCAAAAAATCAATACGTTGTAATTACAAAACAGTCATCCATCTGCATTGTAATTGATTTATACGTGGGGCCGGTGTTTTAACATTAAATATATATATCGGCTGCTGTTATGTGGACATTAATAATATACTTAAGCACCACGATCAGGACTGTCCTGTGATGGTCCATGAATCTTCATCAGGTTTCATGTCGATGGCTTCCCGTCCGCTGTCGTAAACCATGAACCTATAGAACCTTTCCTGCATCTTTATTGCCGGGCGGCTCTGGTTATGACAAGGTTTGTGTAATGTTTATAGCAATGTAAACATAGACAAGAAATCCATAGTTCAACACAACTTGCGATAGAACATGAGAACTAAATTATTTACAGCACTTAGATCCCGGTCCTCTGGGACCATCTCGGGGTGGATGGTCGGGAAGAAGAACCATTGCGTTAGCTCAGTACATTTGCTAAAGACTTTGGACATTTCAGATATCAGTGAAGGTCTGAGTAAAGTGGTGGCAAAGTAGGGAAATATCATGGGTACAACTCGACTTTGTCCCTTAATAGGTACGCAAAGTATAGATGGCGTAGAAACCTACGGAACATTTCCATAGTCAACCCAAGAGTGGAGGGATTGGGGCTTGTTTTTCTTAATTGTAGGAGGGAAGTGTGGTATGAATTTAGACCAGCTTCTCATTTGCCAGTTTTGTTGGATCTGTGTGCTGGATGACCCCTCTCCATTGGCCCCATTGAAGTGGTCTCCAGTATGGGATTTGTACACCAGAATATTAGAGGTTCCTCCATTGGACCCATGCTCTAGCTTTAAAATTGGTCTCAAAAGTCCAGCTAAAGACAGCCCCATTTGGAGGTGATTTTGGGTTCCATCACTTACCCTGAAGTTCTACTTCTTATAGGATGATTCAGAAGTATGTTAATAGATCTCTTTAGTGGCATGTCCTGTGTGTGCAATGATGGCGCCAAAGATTACAAGTAGACGAGCTCCTGTTCTTTATAGATGGAGAGGGGTAAGGGAATATTTCCTCTGGTGGAGCCAAGGAACCCCAGTTTGGCACTGGCTACATATAGAGTATATATGAACCCACCAAAAATAATTTTCCTCCAGATCCAAACTGAAAACAAACCATATCTACTGCAGGTACAGCCTTGGCATTCCAGTCTCCTTCTCAGCCCACAAGCCACCAGGTGACATCAGCAATGTTCCCTCGCCTCTCATCTTTCTCCCTTTGTCACTGCCCTGCTGATTCCGGTTGGGAAAGGCAAGACACCCTGTACCAAGCCAACAGGAGAGGAGGACCAACTGGGTCGTTAATGAATTTGGCTCGAGTCTAAAGGATGATGTATTCTTTAATACCCAACCCAATGCAAAGTGGCATCGACTTTCGAAAAGGAATGAAAACCCCCAGAAAAGTATCCATTAGCAATGGTTGACTTGTAGAAGGACGGAGGGCACCTAGTTGCAGTATCAAGAATGGGGCACATAAACGGTAGTCAGTGCAAAGGTCAAGGAAGGTAGGGTCAAAGGTCAGGGATGAGCATTAAATAAGACTTGGTCAAGTATGGAATCCTGGTGATGCTAAATGGAACAAGAACAAACTTTTGGAACCAAGTGAATCCTATGACTTGGGCAAGAAGTGATGGGGATACAGTCTTCGAGAAATCGGAAGCATTTTGGGTATTTGCGGAAGTCATGAGGGATTGGCACCCATTGGTTCTTTGGGATCGGAGCTGCTGCTGTTGGCGCAGGTGTGGGACCCACAAGAAGAAAGGGGCAATGCAGAGTGGTAGCTGGGATCAGAACGCCGTGTACCACCATAGTTCGGCCAGTGCGTTGCTGCACCAAACGTTCTCACTCTCAGCGGCATTCAAACTGTATGGAGACTTTGTCCAGAGACCGGTCCTCTTGGTGTAAGTCTTCATACTACTTTGTCGCCATTTACGCTCGGTAGGCTCTTCAGTTCAGATGTTCGACACTGATTACATAATGGGAAGTTGTCCTTGTTGCCACCCGGCTCTACACAAATGGGCAAAGCTAATGGCGATGACCCCAAAATATTCTGATCACATTGAAATCCTAACGAAGAAGTAAAGTAGTTCAGATCTTAACTTTCATTCATATTAAAATTATTCAATTCATTGCAAAAACAAGAAAGAAAATGTCATCTGTTTTTGGAAGACACAACAGATGTATAAAATATCATTAATGCCATGAATAGCAGCCGCCCCTCCCCCACCCTGATATCGCTTCCAATACTTGGATACCTCCAACCAATACACCAAATGGAATTATTTTCCCTGATTTTCTTATTGTGAAAAATTGGAACATTTGTGGAATTATCAATTCACCAAACTCCATCCTGGGTTTGGCAAGCGGCGCTGACGTTTCCAGATACTGACGTCCATTGTAATAACAGCTATGCAATGTTTTTCCTTGACGCGCTTCCATATTGCCCGTGTGCGTAGGTACAAGCGCAGATTGGGATGAGATTCAGTGTTCTTCACACAGCCGTCATATGGTGACAAACAGATGTACAGCAGTAAATAAAAGGAACTGTCACATATCCAAGACAATAATATATATATAAAAAAGCTCAAACTGCCAAAAAAATATGGAAAATCAGCATGAAAACAAAGTGAAAGAATTCAATTAGGATTGTTTTGGCATCGGGCAAATTTCACTGGGTAGAAAAAAAAGACAAATTTAAAATCCATTTGCTCTTGAAGGGGTTGTACAGATTTAGTAAAAGGGTCTTGTGTTTTTCCAGAAACAGCGCCACTCTTGACTGTTGGCTGTATTTGGTAATGCAGCTAAATCAAGTACTGTAATTATTTGGATGGCTCCATTTGTATTATTTAGGTGATGCGATAGTGTTTTTGACCACTGTGTGTAGACGCTGTATGTAGGTAGTATAGGCTCTACTAATATTCCCCTTGTTATCTGTAACTATCGCACGCATTATATAGCGGTATTATTCTTGTAACTGCTGTCTGTTCACTGTATGACATATAGCTACAGTGTTATATAATGCATACCGTCATCCTGTTCGCACAGTACGGTACTATATAGTGGGACTAATCAATGTTACTCACCTGTCCTGGCATCGGCGCTGACTCCTCCACCCACTGGCGGACTCAGACAGAAAAGGGCCCCTGTGCAAGAACAATATAAGGGCCCTTTCCAGACCAAGAGCTCCTAAAAATGCAAAATTACACTTGCTTTGGAGGTAGAAATGGGCCCTCTTACCTCTTGGGCCCCTGTGCGGCTGCACAGGTTGCACCAATGATATGTCCGCCCCTGCCTCCACCTGTGTTTTCAAGTGGTTGGTGCCCATGCTGCTGCTGTGGACTGACTTTCTGGTTTTTACATCCATAGTACTAACTGACAAACCCACCTCTGCTACATTGCAGGGTTACTCTTTAGCTATGCTAGCTTTTCCTTGAACTCTGTGACAAACCCAGCTCTGCTATATCATTGGGCAACTCTGATATACCGCTAGCCAGTTCTGCCTTGGTCTTTGTGGCTAATCAAGCTCTGCTGCATTCTTTGGTAACTTTGCTATACGTCTGGTCAATTCTGCCTTGGACTCTGTAACAAACTTTTGTATCACTGTGTCAACTCTGAGGTACCTACCCCTGCCAACTTTACTTAGGACTCTGTGACAAACTCAGCTCTGTTATGTCGCAGAGTAAACCGTGCTGTACCAGTGAAAGCTCTGCACTGGACTCTGTCATATATTACTCTTCTCTATCGTTCTGCTACTTGGGTCTAATTTAGAGGCTCTGCTACGATGAGTTACTTGAGCTACAGCGCCAGACCAGGGTCTATATAGTACCTGCATTTATTCACTATATAAAAACTTTCTATAGGAACCATATATTACTGTAATACCGTATAGTGATCTTATTTAGACACAAACATATTGTGTGAATAAGGGTGCAGTATGCGATATCGCTATACCCAAGTAGTAATGGCGCCTGGTAAAGCAACGTGGGACCCATAGAAGATAAAGAGAAAACAGATTCTTCATATGTCCCAGACATCTATGCGCCCGATCCGTCCCCTTTCCCACCATCGCTCTCAGACACCATGGGCTTCAGCTGCTCCGTCTCACATCTGGGGGAGAACAGATGTTTGGGAAAAGGAGACGTTTCTCCAGATTTAACATATTTCTCATATCAGTATACAATGGGTGTATTTGTTCCACCATAGAAGGTTCAGGGCGAGATCCCTTCTAAGGGCAGATAAGATTTATGGTTGCCTGGCATTGTAATAAAGGACAGGGTCAGATTTGGGGTCTACACAATGTTCTCCAGGGATCGGGTAAAGAAATGATATATTTTCCATCACAGACTGCATTTCTACAGTCATAGATACATAAGTAATGCACAGTAATCGGGGCGCCGGTAGGGTGACTGGTGCCGGATTATCGGATTTTATGGAATGTTCGAACTTCATACAAAAGTCTGTGAACTGAAAAGGGAAGTCCTCAATGCTGAAAAGTACCAGATTATGAGGTGTTCTGGATTATCAGATTTTTTAAATACTAAAATATCAACATTTTCTTAAATACATGACCGTGGGTAAACAGTGGCATGTAAGTTTGTGCACCCCTGGTCAAAATTACTGTTATTGTGAACAGTTGAGCAAGTTGAAGATTAAATAATCTCTAAAAGGCCTCAAGGTAAAGATGACACATTTCCTTTGTATTTTAGTCAAAAATATATCAAATTTTCATCCTTTTACATTTTAAAAATTACATAAAAGTAAATGGGCTGATGCAAAAGTTTGGGCGACCTTCATGGTTAGTACCTAGTAGTACCCCCTTTTGCAAGTATTACAGGTTGTAAACACTTTTTGTAGCCAGATAAGAGTCTTTCAATTCTTGTGTGAGGGATTTTCATTCATTCTACCTTGGAAAGTTCTCGCTCTGTGAGATTCCTCGGTCATCTTGCATCCTCTGCTATTCTGAGGTCTAGCCACAGATTTTCAGTGATGTTCAGATCTGGGGACTGTGAGGGGCTTTGACTCCCCTGGAAGAAGGCCCTGGAGGCGAAACGCACGTAGGGGTTCCTGGTAGCACACATACCTTTTGGATTAGTGTTTTTCATACTATGCCTTGACTGTGAGTTTCTCTATATAGGATACTGATTCACAATGGTTACTGCACATTATTCAACTATACTACTTGTATAACGATGTTCCTATAGACGGTGCTATATGGTCACTCTCCTTGATTGTTTTATTTATTTGCTCATACCAAATCTATTGTATATTATATTTATTTAGCTGGTGCTGGCATGTGGTGCCAGTTTTTGGCTAACTTTATCTACCCTTCTTAATGGTTTTCAATAAAAAAAAAAATTTTTCTTCTAAGAGCATGTGATTTTTCTACACCATTTTTGTCTATATTATATGTTGTGATGGTGTATAACCCTTCACTACGGTCCCGGATATTGAACATACACCTAGAGCACAAAAGATGATCAAAAGGCCAATATTCATATAAAAGTAGACAAAGCTTTATTTAAATATAGTACATGTAACAGGTAGAATGGTGGACACGACCACAGTGCATATAGACAATTCAACACAAAGCGACGTAGGGACCCGGGCTAATGTAGTACAAACATTACCTTTATAATGATAATAAATAGTAAAGGTGGAAAGTCATAATGAGAACCTGCTGAGAACCCCATACATGGACATATGTAAACCTAATCATAGAAATATCATTCCCAGGACTATAGATTATGCCTAGTACAGTAAAGTAATATTAGACCGACAGTAAAAACCACCGAAAAATAGAATAAGTTCACAAATGAATATAGGCATACCTAGATCCAAGTCCAGTGGGTCACCAAATATAGAGAGGGGAAGCAATACAGCAGAAGCCAGAGGTCGCCACGTCACCCCGACGCGCGTTTCGGCGGAGCCTTCGTCAGGGGGCATGATTGCAATCAACAATGTGGGGTTTAAAAATGGGACCGGAGCCGCCAATCAACACGAACCCGGAAGTAATGCAGAGTTTACTATGACAGCGCGTAGCGTTATCAAAAAGCACCACTAAATGTCCGTATACTTAACTATAAGACTTCGTATATAGTACATATATGAAAAAGGCAACTGTGGGTCACGTATAATATATAACAATATATACGTCGGAAATAGAAATATCGCGCACCATTGATGGCGCATGCGCGGCTAGAACACAGGCGTCATCAAACAGTGGTGATGACGGATAGAGGAATGGGGCAAGTCCATGATACTGTCACCTGACAGGGTATAAGTTCAAGAAAATACAGGAAACCGTCAACCACTACCCGGAAGTGTTATATCATAGATACACTTACCGCAAAATAACACAATGTATATATATCTAACAGAAAATCTACATGCATTATGAATATAGAAATAACGTAGCATAAAGTTGGCGTATGCTAGAAAACACTACGAAAATATACATATGTCACTCCCAACAAATGACGCATGCGCGGCCGGGACACGGACATCGCCGATCGGCGACCGCATCAGGAGGGGGCGAAACCAAGCCCCTGGGGTGTGACGCGGCATCGCATCCCTGCAAAGACACCGAAAGCCGAGGGGCGAGGCCCGACCAGGCGCGCATGCGTACAAGGCAAAGACATTAATTAACTGTGTCACAGACGTGACTACAACACAATAAGAGAGATCAAATGTGTGAAAAGTTCAAAATGGAGTGTACCACATACCTATATTTTAAAGTATAGTTAAACCAACTGAAATACAATATACAAAGAGAAAAGGCTAACAAAATATAACTTAGATAGCGATACATTAACTATTAAGACAGTATATAAAGATACATCTTAATATAATGCATAAATAGTGGAAGTATGGACAAGAAATCTTCATAGCGGATGCATGTTGCAAGAAGATATGGGCATTATTCGGGAAGTGACATGGAACTACAGATCCTATGTTTAAAATAAAAAGTAAAAAATACAAAATTAGAAACACAATTAAAACAAAGTGAAAATTGTTATAGCACAGATGGAAAACAGACTCAAAGAGAGGCTGGCGTCATAGGAACAGTACAAAGCTAATCTGCTCATTGAGCCCCTTGGGATGTAGTGTATCTAATGTCCACATCTAGCGTGCTTCGAGTTGAGCCAATCGCTGGGATATCCTACCGCCACAGATGTTAGTCACCAGGGAATCTATTCCCCTAATTCTAAGAAGAGTGGCATCGCAACTATGGTGCTGCCATAAATGTCTGGGGATGGTTTTAATGGTAGAAGGATCAGTAGCATCAGAGGCGGCAAGGATACCTAAGACATGTTCTCTAATGCGAACCTTGAAGGGGCATGAAGTGAGACCAATGTAGATCAGTCCACAAGGACATATGGCAAAATATATTACATTGCAGGTATTACAATTGATGGACTTCCTAATTTCAAAATTTTTAGATCTATCACAATTGAAAAAGGTATCGCATTTGTCTACATTGAGACACGCCACACAACGTCCGCACGGAGCACAGCCTAATTTTTTAAAATATTGGTCCAAAAATGTGGGTTTAGAATTGCCAATGTAGTGGTTATGTACAAGAAGGTCTTGAAGATTTTTGGATCGTCTAGTGGTGATTGCAGGCCTCTTGGGTATATACTTCACAAGAAAAAGGATCAGCCTGGAGAATAGGCCAAGATTTAGTAAGGGCATCCCTCACTGCTGGAAACCGATCATGATAATCGGTAATGAATCTGATCTTATTGTCCGGTAATTTGGTATTTGCTTTATAGACGAGATCATGTCCGGAAGATGATCTAGCGCGGTTATAGGCCCTTTTTACCATACGGCGACTGTAGCCTCTTTCATAGAATCTATTTTTGAGGTCCTAGGCCTGTCTTTCAAAGTCTCCATCATTGGAACAAATCCTTCGGAGGCGAAGGAATTGTCCAGTCGGGACAGATTGAATCACATGTCTCAGATGTGCAGAGGAAGCGTGCAGAAGTGAATTAGTCGATGTGGGTTTTCTAAAAATATCAGACTGTATAGTATTTGTGCCATCACGTTTGATTAGGACATCCAAAAATTCGACACATTTGGGAGTCATGATGGAAAGTAATGCGAATATTGACAACATTATTATTTAGAGAGCCCATGAATTCATGTAGGGAATCAATGGGTCCCTGCCAGATCAGAAAGATGTCGTCTATGTACCGTGTCCAAAGAGTCGCGGTCCATAGACGAGATTCAATCTGACAGGAAGAGGTCCCTCTCCCACAGCCCCAGGAACAGGTTAGCATAGGACGGTGCAAAGGCCGTTCCCATGGCTGTCCCCTGGAGCTGTAGGAAGAAGGACCCCTTGAAGGTAAAATAGTTATGGGTTAAAGTAAATTCAAGAATCTCTAGAACCAAATTCTGGAAATCAGAGAAATTAGACATATTTAAATAATATTTGGTAGCCCTGAGGCTGTCGGCATGTTTGATGCTAGTATATAAAGATTCAACATCTGCTACAACCATAACGGCCCCTGGGTCAATGTGTAGATCGTCAATTAATCTGAGGAAAGTACCAGTGTCTTTCAAGAAGGAAGGAAGGAAGACTCTCCACACATGGTTGCAGGATAGAGTCTATCCAGAGATTGACGTGCTCCAAGAAGTTCCCCCCTCCCGAAATTATTGGGCGTCCAGGTGGGGTACTACTGTTTTTGTGTATTTTTGGTAAAAGATAGAACGTAGGAATTGTAGGTTCCGTAATAATAAGTGCAGATTCCAAGTCTTTCTGAATTATCTCATCATGAACGGACCGGTCAAGAATAGTTTTTAACTGTGATTTAAAGGCCGACAAGGGGTTATAGGTAAGTTTTTTATAGCAGGTTTCATCATTAAGTTGACGATAGGCATCTTTTTCATACATGGATTTTGGCCATATAACTATTCCCACCCTTATCGGCAGGTTTTAATTCAATATCGGGGGAGTTTTTGAAGTAATTTAAGACGTTCCCGTTCATGATGAGATAAATTGTCATTATTTATAGATCTCGGTATCTGCATTAGATCTTTTGTGACAATCTGAACAAATAGATCAACATTGGCACAAGTGGATAGAGGAGGGAACTTCTTGGAACGTGGTCGAATCGACGGAGGTATCTTACCCTGATCACCTCACTGTCAAATAACCCTAAACGTCTCTTTGACACTTTCCAGTCCCTACTCAACCCAAGAGAGCAGGCCCCAACCATGGATCTCCGCGCTGACGATCTGGCCAATTACTTCAAAGAAAAAATTGACCACATTCGACAGGAAATCATCTCCCAATCTCTTCATACCATGCACTGTCCTCCCTCCCCCACTGCATCTAGTTCACTCTCTGACTTTGAACCAGTTACAGAAGAAGAAGTAGTCGGGCTCCTTGCATCTTCTCGCCCGACCACTTGCACCAGTGACCCCATTCCGTCACATCTCCTCCAGTCCCTTTCCCCGGCTGTCACCTCTCACCTAACAAAAATATTCAACCTTTCTCTCACTTCCGGTATTTTTCCCTCCTCATTTAAGCATGCCATCATACATCCATTACTTAAAAAACCATCCCTCGACCAAAACTGTGCCGCTAATTATAGACCTGTCTCTAATCTTCCCTTCATCTCTAAACTCCTCGAACGCCTGGTCCACTCCCGTCTTACCCACTGTCTCTCAGATAACTCTCTTCTCGACCCTCTTCAATCTGGCTTCCGCTCTCTACACTCTACTGAAACTGCCCTCACTAAAGTCTCTAATGACCTACTAACAGCTAAATCTAATGGTCACTACTCCATGCTAATTCTCTTGGATCTTTCCGCAGCACTCGATACTGTGGATCATCAGCTCCTCCTCACTATGCTCCGCTCCATCGGCCTCAAGGACACCGTTCTCTCTTGGTTCTCCTCCTATCTCTCTGACCGATCCTTCACTGTATGTTTTGCTGGTTCCTCCTCCTCTCACCTTCCCCTTACTGTTGGGGTTCCTCAAGGATCAGTCCTAGGCCCCCTCCTCTTCTCTTTGTATACCGCCCCTATTGGACAAACAATCAGTAGATTTGGTTTCCAGTACCATCTCTATGCTGACGACACCCAATTATACACCTCTTCTCCTGTTATCACGCCGACCTTTTTAGAAAACACCAGTGATTGTCTTACCGCTGTCTCTAACATCATGTCCTCCCTCTATCTGAAACTGAACCTGTCAAAAACTGAACTCCTCGTGTTCTCTCCCACTACTAACCTACCTTTGCCTGACATTGCCATCTCTGTGTGCGGTTCCACCATTACTCCAAAGCAACATGCCCGCTGCCTTGGGGTCATCCTTGATTCCGAGCTTTCATTCACCCCCCACATCCGATCACTGGCTCGCTCTTCTTATCTGCATCTCAAAAACATTTATAGAATTCGCCCTTTTCTTACTTTCGACTCTGCAAAAACTCTTACTGTTTCACTTATTAATTCCCGTCTGGACTATTGTAACTCTCTACTAATCGGCCTCCCCCTTACCAAACTCTCCCCGCTCCAATCTGTCCTGAATGCTGCTGCCAGGATCATATTCCTCACCAACCGTTACACCGATGCCTCTACCTTGTGCCAGTCATTACACTGGCTACCCATCCACTCCAGAATCCAGTACAAAACTACTACCCTCATCCACAAAGCACTCCATGGCTCAGCACCACCCTACATCTCCTCTCTGGTCTCAGTCTACCACCCTACCCGTGCCCTCCGCTCCGCTAATGACCTCAGGTTGGCATCCTCAATAATCAGAACCTCCCACTCCCGTCTCCAAGACTTTACACGTGCTGCACCGATTCTTTGGAATGCACTACCTAGGTTAATGCGATTAATCCCCAATCCCCACAGTTTTAAGCGTGCCCTAAAAACGCATTTGTTCAGACTGGCCTACCGCCTCAACGCATTAACCTAACTATCCCTGTGTGGCCTAATAAAAACAAAACCATAATCAGGTTCCTCTCATCATGTTCTCATACACTTTATGCAGTCAATAGCCTCTGTGTCTGTACTGCTACATACTTAGGCTGTTAACTGGTTCATGCAGCTTTACATGAACACCCGAGCCTTACACTATGGCTGGTCCAAATAACTAAAGCAATTGTTACCATCCACCTCTCGTGTCTCCCCTTTTCCTCATAGGTTGTAAGCTTGCGAGCAGGGCCCTCATTCCTCCTGGTATCTGTTTTGAACTGTGATTTCTGTTTTGCTGTAATGTCTATTGTCTGTACAAGTCCCCTCTATAATTTGTAAAGCGCTGCGGAATATGTTGGCGCTATATAAATAAAATTATTATTATTATTAATGGGAGTATGATGTTCAACATAAAGTTCCTCCAGAACTCTCAAAGCTGATTGTTCCCGGATATTGAGTATAAAGTAAATTACAGTGAATATTATACACTATATATATATATACTTTTTAATACTCGTACAAGTTGCTGATTTATGTTCTAGATACTAACCATGCAGGATGCCCAAACTTTAGCATGTTATATGTGCTGTATGTCTGCTGTGTACTGTATGGCTTATAAATACTGTATGAGTGCTGTGTGTCTGCTGTGTGTGTACTGTATGGCTAGTATCTGTACTGTACGAGTTCTGTATGTCTGCTTTGTGTACTGTATTGCTGGCATATGTACTATATGAGTGTTGTATGTCTGCTGTGTACTGTGTGGCTGGTATATGTACTGGACAAGTGCTGTATGTCTGCTGTGTGTACTGTATGGCTGGTATATGTACTGTATGAGTGCTGCATGTCTGCTGTGTACTGTATGGCTGGTATATGTACTGTACGAGTGCTGTATGTCTGCTGTGTATACTGTATGGTTGGTATATGTACTATATGGGTGGTGTATGTCTGATTTGTTCTATATGGCTGGTATATGTGCTGTATGTCTGCTGTGTGTACTGTATGGCTGGTATATGTACTGTACGAGTGCTGTATGTCTGCTGTGTATACTGTATGGTTGGTATATGTGCTTTATGGGTGGTGTATGTCCGATTTGTGTACTATATGGCTGGTATATGTGCTGTATGAGTGCTGTATGTCTGCTGTGCGTACTGTATGGATGGTATATGTACTGTACGAGTGCTGTGTGTCTGCTGTGTACTGTATGGAAGGTATATGTACTGTACGAGTTCTGCATGACTGCTGTGTGTACTGTATGGCTGGTATATGTACTGTATGAATGCTGTATGTCTGCTGTATACTGTATGGCTGGTATATGTGCTGTATGTCTGCTGTGTGTACTGTATGGCTGGTATGAGTGCTGTATGAATTATGTATGTCTGCTGTGTACTGTATGGCTGGTATACGTGCTGTATGTCTGCTGTGTGTACTGTATGGCTGGTATATGTACTGTATGAATGCTATATGTCTGCTGTGTACTGTATGGCTGATATATGTACTGTATGAGTGCTGTATGTCTGCTGTGTACTGTATGGCTGGTATATGTACTATATGAGTGCTGTATGTCTGCTGTGTGTACTGTATGGCTGGTATATGTACTGTATGAGTGCTGTATGTCTGCTGTGTGTACTGTATGGCTGGTATATGTACTGTATGAATGCTATATGTCTGCTGTGTACTGTATGGCTGGTATATGTGCTGTATGAGTGCTGTATGTCTGCTGTGTGTACTGTATGGCTGGTATATGTGCTGTATGAGTGCTGTCTGTATGTCTGCTGTGTGTACTGTATGGCTGTTATATGTGCTGTATGAGTGCTGTCTGTATGTCTGCTGTGTGTACTGTATGGCTGGTATATGTGCTGTATGAGTGCTGTATGTCTGCTGTGTGTACTGTATGGCTGGTATATGTGCTGTATGAGTGCTGTATGTCTGCTGTGTGTACTGTATGTCTGCTGTGCGTACTGTGTCTGCTGTGCTTACTGTGTGGCTGGTATATGTACTGTATGAATGCTGTATGTCTGCTGTGTGCACTGTATGGCTGGTATATGTACTATATGAGTGCTGTGTCTGCTGTGTGTACTGTATGGCTGGTATATGTGCTGTATGAGTGCTGTATGTCTGCTCTGTGTACTGTATGTCTGTGTGTACTGTATGTCTGCTGTGCGTACTGTATGTCTGCTGTGCTTACTGTGTGGCTGGTATATGTACTGTATGAATGCTGTATGTCTGCTGTGTGCACTGTATGGCTGGTATATGTACTATATGAGTGCTGTGTCTGCTGTGTGTACTGTATGGCTGGTATATGTGCTGTATGTCTGCTGTGTGTACTGTATGTCTGCTGTGCGTACTGTATGTCTGCTGTGCTTACTGTGTGGCTGGTATATGTACTGTATGAATGCTGTATGTCTGCTGTGTGCACTGTATGGCTGGTATATGTACTATATGAGTGCTGTATGGCTGCTGTGTGTACTGTATGGCTGGTATATGTGCTGTATGAGTGCTGTATGTCTGCTGTGTGTACTGTATGGCTGGTATATGTACTGTATGAATGCTGTATGTCTGCTGTGTACTGTATGGCTGGTATATGTGCTGTATGAGTGCTGTATGTCTGCTGTGTGTACTGTATGGCTGGTATGTGCTGTATGGCTGGTATATGTACTATATGAGTGCTGTATGGCTGCTGTGTGTACTGTATGGCTGGTATATGTGCTGTATGAGTGCTGTATGTCTGCTGTGTGTACTGTATGGCTGGTATATGTACTGTATGAATGCTGTATGTCTGCTGTGTACTGTATGGCTGGTATATGTACTATATGAGTGCTGTATGTACTGTATGGCTGGTATATGTACTGTATGAGTGCTGTATGTCTGCTGTGCGTACTGACTTGATGATGTGTTGCTGCTGAATAGAGACGTGAAGTTAGGGGCCATGGTATAGACTGCTTTGCTGGTTACAGGCCGTCCTCTGGGCAATATGTCCTGTGCTCAGACCACAGCTCATTAATAAGGTAAAACAAGCATCTAGCAGGTAAATAGACTCCATCCTCCTGACGGCCGCATTGACTCCTCTGAGTTATGCTCATGAACTAACAAGCTGCTGAAAGTGGTAATTTACAATTATTTGTGATCCAGGCAAGGATATTTCTCCACTAAATTAAGAGCCGAATGAAGATGTTATAGGAAGCGGGCTCCGGTTCCTGACACCATATTAAACCTGTGTAACAGACACATCGTTTATGAGTCCAGAATGCTAGAGCCACTAATGTGTAGGCTGTAATTAATGTAAATGTCTCCTGCAGGCTGCCGTCACAGAAATCGGCATATCATAAATCTGTCGGCCGCCTCCTCACATGGTTTGATGGATGCGAACTCTCAGGTTAAATATCTGGCAATCCATAATTCAGATACCTGCCCGTTCTATTAAATGTGTCATGTTTATAAATAGGAGGACGACGCTTTCAAGCCCACGGTACATTTTACTAAAAGGAAAAAAAAAACATACAGAGCCCCCCCACCCTAATACATTCCATCTTGTGAAATAAATATGTTAAATTGATCGCTTCCTCTAGATGTCTGGTCTGGAAAAATAATCCCCCCTCCCCAGCTTTGATAATCTAGAAGAAGTCACTAAGACAACATTAGTGCCACAGCCGCTCTGGTCAAAGCCAAGCTTCCTTATCAAGGCCAGACAGACAGTTTTGCAGATGAAATCTTACACAGTATTGAATGAAACCGTGAATTATTTACATAGAGCCCTCAAGGCTTTTGTGCCACAAGACAAGATCACCTCTCCTCGTGAAATCTTAGACTTTTTTCTCGTCTGCCCCTTGAGAGAATCGAAGTACAGGCTGTAAAAAAAAAAATATTTGGAATACAAAAATATTCTAAAATAGAATTCCTAATCACTGTGGTTTTAGAATCTTACAGAATGAATGTATCAAAGCTTTGAAACAATGTATCAGTTAGCGGAATGTTTCCCTTGTTTGCCGTCATCACATCGCCTTATCATATTATATAGGAGTTCAATAGGGGCCGGCGGTGTGAAGGATGCGGCTGGGAGGAATCTAGACTAATGCTGTTCTTCTAGCACAGGCCACAAGGTGACCTTCTGCTAATGAACATGTGAAATAAAGAACCCACTTTTCAATTGATCTAAAAATACCAGCAGTAAGACTGTAAATGGTTTATGGCAGGTCACAGAGAGTTAAAGCAACGCAAGATTTTTTTTTTATGTCGTTGACTTACTACAGGAAGAATGGGAGATGGGGACATGACGGTATAGGACTGTAAAACCTAATCAGTTGGACGCACTGGTGAAGCAATACGGCTAGAGAGGTTACAAGTGAAGTCGGGCATCATGCCAAGACCCCCTCCTCTAATAACGCTGCTATAAGTGACCAATGCAGAAGTAATGGCTTATCAGGATATCTGCACATGGATATAGCAGAGCTCATTGTATACATACTGTATATGCTTTATTATAATACTGCAAAACCAAAAAAATGAGCTGGACTATAAGCTGGTATCAGTGCAAAGAGTAAGAGCACATTCACACTGTGGCCATTTCACAGAGAAATAAACTAAATGAGCATATAACCTTCAACAAGTAGGTAAATCGTAGTAGTGCATGTAAAAATAACATAGGTGTCATGGGTTTACGGTGACAGAGAGGAGCCAGAAGACCACAGCATCTGATTTACCCTACTTCTGCACTGAGAATAAGCACGTCACCTTCATATTAAACAGTGTTAATTTATTTTAGCAGTGCAGTGGTTAATCTTCCCAGTTGAGAGATCCTGGAAGCTTTCCTGCATTAAGGCTCTCAGCTGTTCATTGTTAGCCACTCCCATCTCCTATACATTCTGGGCCCTGGCTAACAATCATTGTCAGAGCTAACTTATGCTGCATAGTTAGAGGTTGTTGGTTGTGTGAAGAATTCGTTTGGTGGATATATCTGTGTTTTGAGTGTGTGATTCCCTTTTTTCTTCTACTTTTGTTAACCCCATACTCTACTCTTTGCTGCATTCCTCTGTTGTTTGTGTGAGTATATTTGTGTGTTTGGTATTTTCCTTTATCCCTGTTTGCATTACCTTGTTAGTTTGGTTGGTGTATTACAGTACACTACTACTCGGCACTTCCCTGGGTGGGTGAAGGGAACAGACGGAGGGCGGATTCAGCGCCTAAGGCAAGGTATGTGGCCCCTGCGTCTTCACCATTAGAAGTAATCCAGGGAACAGGGCAAGCTAGGGTGCCCTTAGCATTACGGACAGGGAAGGAGACCTTGGTCCTGGGACACCCGACAACAAAGTCGTGACAATATAGTACTTGGTAAACATTATTTTGATCAACAAAAAATAAAAGCCATCCCACCACAACAAGGTGTACCCGTCAGGATAGTCCTAACCTGTCTAGTATTAAAACCTTACCTTGTGTCAAACCACATCAACGTGAATGGCAGAGCAGGACAGGGCCCCGACTGTTTGGACACCCATCCATGAGAAGCTATATAAATGAATTACTTAGCTCAGAAAGGGGGCCATGCCGCTGTTTATACAAAGCAAAATAAATTATAGCCGAACCAAAGAAATGAGCTAAGTATTTCATCTGCATAGCTTCCCACGGATGGGTGTCTCAGTTGGGACCCTGGTTAGGACCATCCTGATGGGTTCACCTTCTCACGGTGGAATTACTTTTTTTAAATCAAAATAGCATTAACAAAGTGCCCGATTTTATTTACATGTGCTATTACTATCTACTTGCTGTAGGGTCTTTGCTGATTTGGTTTTTCTTGGGTTTTGTTCATTATAATACTGTACTAGATGGTGGCCCGATTCTAACGCATCGGGTATTCTAGAATATGCATGTCCACGTAGTATATTGCCCAGTGACGTAGTATATTTGCCCAGTGACGTAGTATATTGCCCAGTTACGTAGTATATTGCCCAGTTACGTAGTATACAGCACAGAGCCACGTAGTATATTGCCCAGCGACGTAGTATACAGCACAGAGCCACGTAGTATATTGCCCAGTGACGTAGTATACAGCACAGAGCCACGTAGTATATTGCACAGCGACGTAGTATATTGCACAGCGACGTAGTATACAGCTCAGAGCCACGTAGTATATTGCCCAGTGACGTAGTATATTGCCCAGTTACGTAGTATACAGCACAAAGCCACGTAGTATATTGCCCAGCCACGTAGTATACAGCACAGAGCCACGTAGTATATTGCCCAGTTGCATAGTATATTGCCCAGTGACGTAGTATATTGCCCAGCGACGTAGTATACAGCACAGAGCCACGTAGTATATTGCCCAGTGACGTAGTATATTGCACAGCCACGTAGTATATTGCCCAGTTACGTAGTATATTGCCCAGTGACGTAGTATACAGCACAGAGCCACGTAATATATTGCCCAGTGACGTAGTATATTGCCCAGCGACATAGTATATTGCCCAGTTACGTAGTATACAGCACAAAGCCACGTAGTATATTGCCCAGTGACGTAGTATACAGCACAGAGCCACGTAGTATATTGCCCAGCGACGTAGTATACAGCACAGAGCCACGTAGTATATTGCCCAGTTGCATAGTATATTGCCCAGTGACGTAGTATATTGCCCAGCGACGTAGTATACAGCACAGAGCCACGTAGTATATTGCCCAGTGACGTAGTATATTGCCCAGCGACGTAGTATACAGCACAGAGCCACGTAGTATATTGCCCAGTGACGTAGTATACAGCAGAGCCACGTAATATATTGCCCAGCGACGTAGTATACAGCACAGAGCCACGTAGTATATTGCCCAGTGACGTAGTATATTGCCCAGTGACGTATATTGCCCAGTGACGTAGTATATTGCCCAGCGACGTAGTATACAGCACAGAGCCACGTAGTATACAGCACAGAGCCACGTAGTATATTGCCCAGCCATGTATGTCACAGGTTAAAAAATAAACATATACTCACCTTCCGAGGGGCCCCTTGTAGTTCTGTCGCCTGTGTTCGGTTCAGGCGGCAGCTTCCGGTCCGAGGGTGTGATGACGTCGCGGTCACATGAAAGTGACGTCATGGCAGGTCCTTCTCGCGCAGGCCCTGTGATGATGTCGCGGTCACATGACCATGACGTCATGGCAGGTCCTTGTCGCACACCAACCTTAGCACGGGAACCTGCCGCTTGCATGGACCGGTCACTGGAGCGTATGGAAGGCGGCGGAAGGTGAGTATATAATGAATTATTGTTTTTTTTTTTTAATTTTTTTTAACATTAGATGTTTTTACTATTGAGGCTGCATAGGCAGCCTCAATAGTAAAAACTTGGTCACACAGGGTTAATAGCGGCGGTAACGGAGTGAGTTACCTGCTGCATAATGCGGTCCGTTACCGCTGGCATTAACCCTGTGTGAGCCATGACTGCGGGGAGTAAGGAGCGGGCGCTGGGCAGTGACTGCAGGGGAGTAGGGAGGGACTAATCGGACTGTGCCCGTCGCTGATTGGTCGCGGTAGCCATGACAGGCAGCTGGCGAGACCAATCAGTGAATGAATATCCGTGACGGAAGTTACCATGCGAAAGACGGAAGTACCCCTTAGACAATTATATATATATATATATATATAGATGTGGATCTATTGGTGGTCAGGGAAGACCTTTCTCTGTGATCCAGGATATGTCCCTGCAGTTATAGGAATTACAACAATGCCTGTTCCTGGCATGGGGTGAGATAGTAAAAGGGGGCACGTGGCCATTTGGTTGAAGTATAGGAGTGATTAGCCCATGAAACAGGCACTTTGATTTATTGGTGGGTTGGTTCTTCCAAGATTGAAAGCTTATGTTCGGAGGTCCTAGATTTTATGAAAGTTAAGAATATCTGCCACAAGTGGTTGGGACTCAAAAAAACAGCCAAAATGGTCAAGCTCAGCATATCCCTTTAAGACTTTATTTAAAAAAAATAGCCTTTGTGGTGTTCATAATCAGTCTGAGCAGGATTAAAAACATGATTGTATTCTTCTGTAAGATCCAGCCATGATTTCCTTCCTCCCATATTGGAAAGATAATGATATTGGCCGACAGACCAGTAACAGATTCCAGCCGCAGCGTTGTCCCTTACTGTGCCGTGCCCGGCCACGGACATATTTTATATTTAGTGCTGGAGCCTTAAATACTTTTTACTAAGGCAATTTATTGTCTACATTCTTTGTGCTCGCTCTGCACAGACAACACTATACCTTTCATGAGATTATAAAAGGGATTTCTCATCCTAAAATGGGACTTTTATGATCCTGACAGCTCATACATAATAATGTCCATAAATAAAGCTCATACGGTTCCGACAACATAACGAGCCGCAGAATGATCTGAAAAGTGAAGACCACGCTTCCCCTACTTATCAGTTTTTAGAGTAGCGGATCAGCCATTGCTTGTCATACAAAGTATGATGCCCCACAGCCCCCCACATATTATATGATTCCGCCACATCTTCCTCACGCACAGTAAGATGTCCCCCCACAAAGTATAATGCACCACACAGTATGATGCCTCTGCATCCTCCACACACTGTAGGACTCCACAGCTCTGCACACAGTATGATGCCCCCACAACTACCCTCACATAGTATGATGCCCCCATAGTATGATGCCTTCACATTCTCATGCTCAGCATGACGCCCTACAGTCTCCCACACAGCACAGTATGATGCTCAACTGTGCCCCATACGGTATTAATGTCATCACAGTGAATTCCTACCAATACTATAGTATGATTCCTCCACAACTTTATCCCTCAAAGTATGATGCCACACACACAGTATGATGCCCCACACACTGATAACCCACATCTCTTCACAGTATGATCCCACGTACACCTTATTATGCCCCCACTTAACCACACACAGTATGATGCCCCATAGCTCCCCACCCATACTGAGTATGGGGACATCATAGTATGTCTTCACAGCCCCCCTATTGGTATTATGCCTCACAGTCCCCCACACAACACAGTATGTTGCCCCCACAGCTCCCCACTCACAGTATGATGCCCTCACATTCACTCACACACAGTATGATGTTCTACACACAGTGTGATGCCCTCGCATCCACCCACAATATGATAACCCACAGCCCTCACACACAGAATGATGCCCCAACATCTCCCACATACGCGGCATGATGTCCCCACACAGTATAATTCTCGCACTGCTCCACATACACTATTATGCCCCCATGGCCCTCCACAAAGTATGATGCCACCACAGCTTTCCCACCCAGTGATATCCCCACAGTCCTATTCACATATTATGATATCCCACAGCCCCCCATACACAGTATACCTCCCATGATGTGTAATACCCTCACAAAATGATGCCCCCCAAAGTGCACACACAGCTCTGCTACATCAATAAACACACAGCTACACTACACTACATCACACACCTACCTTACCTGTGTCCTGCTCCTCGTCCCCTCGTTCTAGTCATGCGACCAGTCTGTACCTACACTGCAGTTCCAACTTCAGCTGGTGACCTTCCTCCTTTAATATTTGCCCCACTTCCCACAAAGCAGAGGGGAGAGGATCCTGCTGCAGCCAGCTGTATTACAGGTATATGCAATACAGTAAGGAGGAGGCATGTAGCCGAGCTCCCCAGATACAGAGATTTCCTTTTTTTTTTTTCCTTTTTCATTGAGACACAGCAAGATGAAAAAACGGTCATTGGTAATTTTGTAAATTATTTTTAATTGTTCCTAAATTAATTTTCAAAGTTCTGCTAGTAATCTGCTCGTCTAGTGCAGAACATTGATGTGGGTGAAAGCTACAAAGTTTCTAACCTGTAAAGTAACATGACCGAGAGGAGGAGAGAGCGGCTTACTCCACCCGGACACCATCAATAGAAATGTGCAGCTTTGTATGTAAAGAGAGGACAAGTGTAAGATTCGGTGGTACCCCAAACTCTGCTACTATGGGGCTGTACTGAGAAGGGGCCCAGCGTTTACATGCTCACCCCATTACAGATTTTTACACTGTCCATAGTGTTAAATTCTAGCTATAGACACCAATATTTAATGTGATCCTCCTAGCGGTGACTGGAGACAGCAAGAATTGTAACCATATTGATTGAGCAAAGTTCTACAGTTGAAAAATGCAACTCCTTCCTTCCTATGTGCAGGCAGCATATATACAAGTGGAGCGGACTACATTTCTGCAGAGAAAAATCAGTATAAACTGAAATGTATTCCTATAAATCTCTTACTCTGAGTCCAGTGGGTGGTCCTACTCTGTGACTGACAGCTACAGTATGGAAAATAAGTATTTGATTCACTGCCGATTTTGCAAGTTTTTCCACCATCAAAGAATGGAGAGGTCTGTAAATTTTATTGTAAGGTACACTTCACCTGTGAGAGACAGAATCTAACAAATTAAAAAAAGAAAATCACATTGTATGAATTTGTAAATAATTAAATTGCATTGCATTGTATGAAATAAGTATTTGCTCACCTACCAACCAGCAAGAATTCTGGCTCTCACAGACCTGTTAGTTTTTCTTTAAGAAGCCTCCTGCTCTGCACTCAATACATTAGTGTTAGTTGCACTTGTTTGAACTCGTTACCTGTATTAATTGCACCTGTCCACACACTTAATGACACTCCAACTCTCCACCATGGCCAAGACGAAAGAGCTGTCTAAGGCCGGTTTCACACGTCAGTGGCTCCGGTACGTGAGGTGACAGTTTCCTCACGTACCGGAGACACTGACACACGTAGACCCATAAAAATCAATGCATCTGTTCAGATGTCATTGATTTTTTGCGGACCGTGTCTCCGTGTGCCAAACACGGAGACATGTCAGTGTTCGTGGGAGCGCACGTATTACACGGACCCATTAAAGTCAATGGGTCCGTGTAAAACACGGACCTCACACGGACATTCTCCGTCTGGGGTCCGTGTGCGTGCAGGAGACAGCGCTACAGTAAGCGCTGTCCCCCCCACATGGTGCTGAAGCCGCGATTCATATGTTCCCTGCAGCAGCATTTGCTGCATAGAAGATATGAATAATAGTGTTTAAAATAAAGATCTATGTGTCCGCCGCCCCCCCACCCCCTGTGCGCCCCCCCGCTGTCCTGAAAATACTCACCCGCTCCCTCGTTGGCTGTCACTCCTTCCTCTCTGCCCCGCGCCTCCTACTGTATGCGGTCACCTGGGGCCGATCATTTACAATCATGAATAGTCGGCTCCGCCCCTATGGGAGGTGGAGCCACATATTCATGACTGTAAATGATCAGCCCCACGTGACCGCATACACTAGAAGCCGCGGCCAGACCAGGAAGCAGCGAGGGAGCGGGTAAGTATTTTCTGAACAGCGGGGGGGGCGCACAGGGGGTGGGGGGGCGGCGGACACATAGATCTTTATTTTAAACACTATGATTCATATTTTCTCTGCAGCAAACGCTGCTGCAGGGAACATATGAATCGCGGATTCAGCAAGATGCAGAGTGGGTACCACACGCTCCGTGTGGTACCCACTCGCCATACGGGCGGCACACGTGTGCCGCACGTATGGCCTACGTGAGTTCCCAGGCACACGGACACGGATAACTCCGGTACCGATTTATTCCGGTACCGGAATTATCTGGACGTGTGGGACAGCCCTAAGGACACCAGGGACAAAATTATAGACCTGCACAAGGCTGGGATTGGCCACAATAGACAAACAGCTTGGTGAGAAGCCAATAACTGTTAGTACAATTATTAGAAAATGGAAAAATATTTAGAATTGAGAGTCCTCAGTGGTTGATACCTTTTAATGGCTAACTGAAAAGATGGTAACAAATTGCAAGCTTTCGAGACTACTCCGGTCTCTTCATCAGGCACAGACTAAAGCAAATTCTTAAGAATCACATATTTATACACAACACAGCACAGAACTGTCATTATAGGAGAGTGATAAGTGATAAACAGTTGTGTCCATAAATATTGGAAAGTTCCTAGATTAGGAGTGAATGTTTTGTTGTCCTCTGATTGGGGTCTGGTTCTGTTGTGATGACCCCACATGGTCTGAAGTGCAAATTCCTTAATTGATGTAAAAAGACCATCCATGCGACACATTCATTCCTGTACTGAGAGTGTCAAAAGTGGTCATAAGTTTATACTCCCAGATTCTCCTGTCTCTCTGAGATTTGAAGTTACCTTTCAATACAAGTAATTTCAGGTCCATGGTGCTATGATCAGGCATACAAAAATGTTTGGCCATGGCCACAGGTAGATCCATTCTTTTTTCTTTTATTGTATGGCGGTAAGAATTTATCCTTGTTCTCAGTTTTTGCCCGGTCTCCCCAATATACAGACCCCCAGTTGGACATTTAGTACAAATAATTAGGTACACCACATTAGATGTGATGCAGCTGAAGGTACCTGGGATCTTGTAATCCTGATGTGAATTGGGGATCTTTATCTTGTCCGTGGTCATTATAAATGGACAGGTTTTACATTTTTCTGGTTGCAAGGAAAGGTACCTGCAGCTGTTGGAGAGGACAGGGAGCTTCTGACAATGATGCTTCTTAGATTTGGGGGCTGCCTAAAACACAGTAGTGGGGGGGTCTGGAAAAATGGATTGTAAGCGGGCATCTTTTTGTAGTAAAGGATGTAATTTCTGTGCAGCTCCCCTTAGCACCTCCAGATTTGGATTGTAGGTAACTACTAGAGGTACCCGGTTATTTGCATAGAAACTACAACCTTTACTACAAAAAGATGCCCAATTACAATCCATTTTTCCAGACCCCCCACTACTGTGTTTTAGGCAGCCCCCAAATCTAAGAAGCATCATTGTCAGAAGCTCCCTGTCCTCTCCAACAGCTGCAGGAACCTTTCCTTGCAACCAGAAAAAATGTAAAACCTGTCCATTTATAATGACCACGGACAAGATAAAGATCCCAAATTCACATCAGCACTACAAGATACCAGGTACTTTCAGCTGCGTCACTTCTAATGTGGTGTACTTAATTATTTGTACTAAATGTCCAACGGGGTCTGTATATTGGGGAGACAGGGCAAAAACTGAGAACAAGGATAAATTCTCACAGCCATATAATAAAAGAAAAAAGAATGGATCTACCTGTGGCCAAACATTTTTGTATGCCTGATCATAGCACCATGGACCTGAAATTACTTGTATTGAAAGGCAACTTCAAATCTCAGAGAGACAGGAGAATCTGGGAGTATAAACTTATGACGACCTTTGACACACTTAGTGCAGGAATGAATGTGTCGCATGGATTTGTCATTTTACATCAATTAAGGAATTTGCACTTCAGACCATGTGGGGTCATCACAACAGAACCAGACCCCAATCAGAGGACAACAAAACATTCACTCCTAATCTAGGAACTTTCCAATATTTATGGACACAACTGTTTATTACTTATCACTCTCCCATAATGACAGCTGTGCTGTGTATAAATATGTGATTCTTCAGAATTTGCTTTAGTCTATGACTGAAGAGACCGGAGTAGTCTCGAAAGCTTGCAATTTGTTACCTTTTAATGGCTAACTGAAAAGATGGTATCAACCACTGAGGACTCTCAATTCTAAATATTTTTCTATCTACTGGCTAACACGGTACCAAGTTATTTACCTTTCCTGTAGAAAACGGAAGAAATACAAGATGACTGTCAATCTTCCTCGGTCTAGGGCTCCATTCGAGATCTTGCCCCTTGTGGGCTAAGGATTAGTGATGAGTGAGTGTACTCGTTGCTTGGGTTTTCCCCAGCACTCTCGGGTGACCTCCGAGTATTTATGACTGCAACCCCCACATGTACTCAGCCTGGCTAGTAGCTGTAAATCATTCAGCTGCCATGATGAAAACTAAATCTCCAAGCAGTCATAAAAACTCGGAGGTCACCCGAGCGTGCTCTGGAAAACCCGAGCAACAAGTACACTCCCTCATCACTACTAAGGATGATTCTGAGAAAGGTCAGGAATCAGCCCAGAACTACACTGGAGGACCTGGTCAATGATCAGAAGAGAGGTGGGACCACAGCCTCAAACATTACCATTAGTAACACATTACGCCATCATGGATTAAAATCCTTCAGGACACACAAGGTTCCCCTGCTCACGCCAGCACATGTCCAGGCTCTTTTGACGTTCGCCAGTTACCATCTGGATGATCCAGAGGAGGCATGGGAGAAGATCATGTAGTCAGATAAGGCCAAAATAGAACTTATTGGTATCCACTCCATCAACTGTGTTTGGAGGAAGAAGGATGAGTACAACCCCAAGAACACCGTCCCAACCGTGAAGCATGGTGGGGCAAACATACTTTGGGGGGTGCTTTTCTGGAAAGGGCACAAGACGACTGCACTGTATTGAAGGGAGGATCAATGGGGTCATATATCACAAGATTTTGGCTATCAACCTCCTTCCCTCAGTAAGAGCATTACAGATGGGTCATAGCTGGGTCTTCCAGCATGACAGTGACCTCAAACACACAGCCTGGGCAACTAAGGAGTGGCTCCGTAAGAAGCATTTCAAGGTCCTGTAGTGGCCTACCCGGTTTCCAGACCTGAGCCCAATAGAAAATCTTTGGAGGGAGCTGAATCTTAATGTTGCCCAGCGACAGCCCCGAAACCTGCAAGATCTGGAGATCTGTATGGAGGAGGGGGCCAAAATCCCTGCTGCAGTGTGTGCAATCCTGGCTAAAAACTACAGGAAACTTCTGATCTCTGTGATTGCAAACAAAGGTATCTGTACCAAATATTAAGTTCTGTTTTTCTATTGTATCAAATACTTATTTCAGGCAATAAAATGCAAATTAATTATGTAAAAATCATACAATGTGATTTTCTGTTTTTTTTTTAGATTCTGTCTCTCACAGTTAAAGTGTACCTACGATAAAAGTACAGATCTCCCTATTTTTTGTAGGTGGCAAAATCAGCGGTGTATCAAATACTTATTTTTCCCACTATATATCTGGAAGCATGTTCACACCTTGAAAGTTGTAGGAACGCCTCCTGGACTCTTCATTTATTGACATAGATCTGCTTTGAGCTTTAAAGTTTTTCTGAAACTTTTTCTGCAAAACTATATACTAATTTGCTCAGCTTCTGCTGACTTATAACATGTACATCCCTCTTTTCCATATCACTTAAGTAGCCACATATCATTCAGGACTTAAGAAAACATAGGTGACCACCCTCACAGTGTGCTGTCATGGCAGCCATATTGGTTGCAATCAGTTTGTTTCTTTTAAAATACATTTACAAATTTACATTTCAACATTCATGAAAAATTAGGTTTTTATGTGTAGAAAATGCTTTTAAAGAGTTAATAGACAATAAAATATGACTACTGGGTAAAAAAGGCAAATTTTGCTTTTAACTGGACAACCCCTTTAAATTATAGGATGAAAATTGAAAAAGTCACATCAGCGGAGGGCAAATATAAAAGCCATTATTAGGTGCCATTTAATAAAGGTGAGGCATGTCTTAAAATAATCCTGACACAGTTTAATAAAGGGCAGTCTCCCGGAGCAGACAATGCTTCCCATGAGTTACTGATCCGCGCTCAGCCCGAGAGCGCCTACAGGCCACCGCATGACTTACTATGGAATAAATCTCCGACACAAATTTATGGCCACAATCTATCAGCTCATTCTGCTGAACGGCCAAGTAGTTAATTCTAAAATGAAGTGCTGCTATTTTCATTAATACCCAAGTGCTAACTACCCATCAAAACTCTCAACAATTAATACCATGCACCGGACACCTGCAGCCGATAAATACTGCAGTTTTGGCTCACGGTTGGCAGGTAAAATACATTAGGATTTCCCATTCCTTTCATAATGTTTGCCCACTTTGATTGTTGCCATATTGTAAAAGATACATAAAAAATAGAGAAGATTAAAATGTTTGGGAAATTATATCTTTAGTGCTTGTAAGGGTATTCTCACGGCTTCATCACTTTATATTTTGTGATAGTACTGAATCATACATATAGATACAATAAGGATGTTTATATATTGTTCAATAGAGCATGAGCACAACGAAGCAATGAGTCAATACAAAACGTTAAGTTACTTTATTTAAAGACATGCTTATCCTAAATTATAGCTTGCATTATACTTAACAGCTGCACTCACTATTCTGCTGGTGCAGTCACTGTGTACATACATTACATTACTGATCCTGAGTTACATCCTGTATTATACTCCAGAGCTGCACTCACTATTCTGCTGGTGCAGTCACTGTGTACATACATTACATTACTGATCCTGCACTGATCCTGAGTTACCTCCTGTATTATACTCCAGAGCTGCACTCACTATTCTGCTGGTGTAGTCACTGTGTACATACATTACATTACTGATCCTGAGTTACGTCCTGTATTATACCCCAGAGCTGCACTCACTACTCTGCTGGTGCGGTCATTGTGTACATACATTACATTACTGATCCTGAGTTTAAACCTGTATTATACTCCAGAGCTGCACTCACTATTCTGATGATACAGTAGTGGTCTGTTTGGCTGTTCTTCTGAGATATGTTGCATCCTCGCGGACGTGTTGAGACTATTTTCTTTGCAAGTAACTATAGAATATTCAGTACTATTCTTCATATTTCTATGATTGACGTTAATGACTTTCTGTAGTACATTGTAGGCTGATTTCAACAACATTTTCCTGTACAAACCTGTAAGCCTTGGATCGGTGATGGTGCCAAGACTTTGGTTAAATGGATATTTTCATTATCAGTATAGGAAAACAATAACATTGAGCCTTACGACTCTGGAACCGTTCATTCAATGTCCATCTCCATATGATGTGCATGCGATGCCATTATAACTCCCCTTACCTTACTACTGGTATATAATGAATTCTGAAAGAGTACTGCACCAATCCTCTGATCAAATTAAGAAAACAGTGTCTTCTTGATTCCAGTTTGAAAAATTGAGACGGAATCTTAAAGGGGGATTCAGATGATATACAACTATAATATGCTGTCACTTTCCCAAAGATGGGTAATGACTCGAGTTCAGTGAATATGTTCGGAATCGGTCGCCGATTCTGAATTTTCCATATTCAGAATCTGTGATTTCCACTCCCATTGACTCCAGTGACATTTGGCTGTGTTTGACGAATATTGCAAAAACAATATTCGCTTCGTATCATAATCGGAACCGAATTTTGAAAACTTCACTGAACTCTAGTCATGACCGCTCAGATCCTAACGGGAATGTAGCACTAAACCAGTAAATGCAGCAATGGTAAAGTCAGGGATTGGCATTTGAAAAAAAAAACAAACCACGTTGAAGGACAGTCTGGAGATTTTTAATTCTCGGAATCAGTTGGGAAAACCAAGCAATGGCCATGTCTCTTCCCAACAAATGACATTTGTTTTCCATATCCCCATAAAGAAGAGAAACAGAATTGTGACTATGCCATTAATGTCAAATCGGTGTGTCGAGAATTTGTGTCTCGCCTCAGCTGTTTATATAACTTATATAGGTGTAAATATTGAGCATTGCCCACATGCATGGCCACCTCTCCATTCTTTCTTCACTTGGATGACAAGACCGATGGCCGCTTCGCCATGTAAACAGAGGATGGATGACCCCTAATCTGGACAGAGATGCTGGACCTACAATCTTTTCGATATACCACAAGTTTCCCTTCTTGATGAGTACATGCTTGTTCCATTTTTATATGATACATTTTTTTTTTTCATTCAATGTTCGCTAAAAATATTTTTATAAATTTCCTTCCACCAATATAGTCATTTCCACCCATTGGGGGAAAAAAAAATCACCTTCCTCAGAAGGATCTACAGCTACTCCATGTCTAATGTTAAGACCAGTCATTGTAAAGCCCAAACCATATTTCCAGGAACCTCCACCTTCATTACGAAACCTTGATCCAAATCTTTTTTTTTTTTTTTTTTATTTGTAGTCTTTCACCAAACCTTTAATATTTCCACATTTTTTTTTTTTTAAAGAAAAAACTCCAGGACGAGGCGTTAGCATTAGCAATTTTTTTTATTTTCCTTTTTTGTTGCATAGGAAATGCAGTATTCGTTTCCAGTAATTGTATTGTAATGTAAGAGTTGGTTGCACTAATGGCTGAGTACAAGAGTTAACTAATCCACACACCAGCTCAAAAAAAAAAAAAAAAAAAAACCTGCAGAGATTTAGTCGGATAACAATTTATACCCACAGTGATTCTCAACCAATTACATTTTTTTCTTTTTCACAGAACACAGTAAAAAATAAACTGATAACAAGCATGAGTAAATACATGGTAGGAGAGGCACGGAGAGCCTGATTCATAAAACAAGTGACTGTATTAACGCAGGCACACAAGGATTTCGTTGAAGATCATAAAAACACCCATTATGGGGCGATTAATTAAACACAAAGATAAGGGTTTAACATGGTCAAGAGCCAGCTTGGCTGCAGCGCGGTATTCAATGAAGAGCCCGGGATTGTGAGAAATGAAGAGATAAAATAAATGGGGGACAGGAGATTCCCACGGCTACCAAATAGATCCCACCTCGTCATGCAAACAAAGACCCAATTCCTAGCGCAATCCCGAGCTTGTAAGGATGCCCGTCTTCACCTGCTGTCTGCACCCTTGACTTATGCCAACAATGTATGGTTGTGTGATTTTGTAAAGAATGGGGGACAAAGAACCCATTCAATGGACTATATGTCCCAGAGCGCGCACAGCTGAAGGGTTGGTGCGACACATGGTGCGATGTGCCGAGTCTGTATTGCATCGTGAGATTAAGGGCTTATTATTAGGATTATTATTACACCTTGCATAAATATCAAATATAAAACTGGATGTGAGTCTCATTAGATAAAAGCCGAACTGCACCCTACAAAGGCCTGGCCATGAGACCTGTAGCTAAAATGCACAGATATTGTCCTCAAAAATGTTTATTCGTGTCCATATTCTGCAATCTTCTGGGTTATAACATAACATAAAACGTTAAGATAAAAAAAAAATACATATAGCGAACTAAAAACATAGAAAATTGAGGAAACCTGCACTTTTTTTTAAATAATGTAAAAAATTACAAAATAAAATTGCACAAAAAATTATTACTTTTTTATTCCTAGTTGCCTAAAGACTAGATCAGATAACGTGCAGATTTCCTCATTTTAATATATTTTTAATTTCATTCAAACCCCCAAAACAAATTAGGAATAGAATGATGGTAAATATATATTTTTCGATCTCTTTAATTTTTTTTTTTTTTTTTAAGTGGATAATTAAATGTTGGCTAAATAATTTCCATACCATTTGAGGTTTTAGTTTAAATTTTTTAAAGTTTTATAGATATTTTATGAGTTTTCTGAGAGCAGCTGTCAAGACAGGAGCATTTCGGCACTTTAGTGGTGACTCGATAGCAAAAAAATAAAAAATAAAATAAAAATTCTGAAAGTGATAGTTGATGAAGACCAGCTTGCGCAGACGACAAAACTTTGTAAAGGAACTCTTGTTACAAGCCATAAAATATAAAGCGGTTGAAAATTTGCAGACCCGAGGATTTTCAAACTTAACTTGATGCTGTACATTAACTTGATCTAGAAAGGTTCACATTAATGTAATCACTATGAAGAAATGAGCTGTGAGATAACACATTTATTAAAACACTGATGTCCGGTCCATCCGCCACCTAAATTTCACAGAGGGGAGGAGCAGCATAGAAAAATTTGATCAGGTAGAAAAACCATCACACCCGTGTACTTGCATTGTGTAATGATACATAGGTTCATATATTTCATGAATCAGGCCCAAAAGGTTGTACAGAAGAAAATAATTTGATTAAAAACACACAAGAAAAACAAAAACAAAAACAGGTACATACAGTATATATAGAGCTTGCATGTGAAACCAATTGTCAAAATATTTTTGTACAGGAATTTTTTTTTTTTTTTTTTTAAATGGAAGGTCTGGTGTGAAGATGGGAAATTGTTGGCTCACCATCTGTTTCAACCTAGAAAAATCAAATTTATGAAATGACCTAACAGCTGATCAAACAACTTTTCCATAATAAGTAATTTTTGGGAAAAAAATAATAAAAAAGAAATCAATTAAAAAAAATTGTAATACTGAACTTAAGTAAGTTGTAAGATGTATACCTCCAAAAAATACTGAAATACCTCCAGAAGAAAAAAAAAAAGTAAAAAATTAGAATTTGTGACGTACAATAAAAATTAATGGGCAAAAAAAAAAAAATTCAGGCTAAGATAAGGAATATTTGTAAGATGACTGAGCAGCATGGGATTGCATGCATATTTATGGTTATTTTACATCAGACGATTCTGACGGACAGCAAAAGGCTCACGGTGTCGAAATTTCTTTCTTTAGAAGAGCATATAATACAGGTTTCACAGGCACTACAATTCAGAAATCAGATATTTTGCTGGTTTTTATCATATATTTCATTCTGTCCTAAAGCTGGCATCTTAATAAGAATGACTTAAAAAGGCAAGGACTGAAAGTTAACGGAAAAGGTTTTTTGTTTTAAAGTTGATCGTGTCTGGTCTCAGGTAGGGTTAGTGCATAGTTTCCATGCAGAGAAGAACACTGCTATGCTTTTACATGGATGAACAGAGGAGCTGATCAGCCGAACTAGATACATAGGCCTCAATCGGTTCGCAGGACTATCTTAGCACCATGTCATGAATTTATTAGTTTTCCAAAACCCAGTGGTGGCATGTTGTTGGGCCATACACAGCAGTCCCTTTATTATCTGCACATTAGAAAAATTCTCATCCATTAGTCTGGGATTAAAAAATCATATACGGATGTGTGTTGAGGCCAAAAGACAACGAAGACCTGGCCTCGACCCACGAGCACTTAGTAGTGGATAGCCCCAGCAACAACAAAAAAAGTGGTCATGTTGCCTCACCGATCCCCATGCCACTGGACCTCTCCTTTCTTTGTTCTTTGAAGGCTTTGAACCCCCTCCCCACACAAGGAAAAAAAATCCTAGTTTACCAGAGACACAATGCAAAGTACAACATTGATCGACTTTTTGTTAGAGAGTCATATATGTATATCACCACAAGAAAATAAAACTATGAAGTTGAAGCTTTTGTGTTGATCTTAAAGAAAAAATATATATATAACACTGTTACCCCAATCTGGAAAAATCTAAGAAAAGCAAAAATAATAGCAAAGAATAAACTGCCTTGGGTTCTGCATATTGTTACCGGTTTGCACAGTAGTGAATAGAGGAAGTCTTGTGTGTGTATCTTTTAATTTCTTCGTTACGGAAGGATAGCTTTAATCGAACAACAACAAAAAAAATACTTAAAAAGTTGCAAAATCTGTCTCGAGTGTGCAGCAACCTGACCAATGGACTTGCCATATACCGGTCAATGGAGAAGACCTTCCTTCATGACCCTGTTCTTCTTCAGAAAAGTGACATCCTTTTACCTCTTCACGACCAAGGAGCATAGAACGTGTGCTTTTGACAAAGTGCATTTCAGAATAAGGGATCCTAGGCAAAGATCACTATGTAGTGTCGTACTAATCACAGCTTATGATCCAAGGAAGGGAAGAGAAGGTAATCCTTAATTATCACGATGGAATTAATTACAGGAGCGCAGTAGTCCGGCCTATCCTATGTAAACCCTGTGCTAGCATGCAAGGGACAAATGCCCACACTTACTAAATATATGCTTCTTTCTTGGTTACAATACAGATATAAATTAAGGAGATGGAAGAGTTAAACTTTTATAGGGTCAGGAAAGAAAGATGGGTTCTTCCCTATTTAGTATATGATCACTTGTTGCAAAAAAAAATAAAAAATACTGCATTATATAAAGTTTAGAATTTTTTTTAGTGATGGTGAAGACTGGAAAAGGCCAAATTTAGGAATAGAGATCATCGATATACCTTTTGCAAATTTTAAAAAAAACTTATATGAATTAATATTTAAATGAAATATAAACTTTTTAAAATTTGAGGATTCAAAAAAATAATTAAATGGCTAAGAAAAAATCTACAAACTAATTGGGCTGGATTTTCTCAGGAGGGAGGTAAAATATTAATGCGGCGTATTTTATTTTACGTATATGTAGAGAGAGAGAGAGGGCGATGGAAAAACAATCAATCAATGGCCACAGTGATATATAATCTACAAAATAAATGTCATTGCTTTTGTTAAATATATATATTTTTATTTAATGATTAAAAATTGTATCAATTTATTGTTTTTGTTACCCCGTTTGCTAACATATGTTACAATGGAGAAGGCCTCGTAGTTCTCATTATTCACACTGCATATTTGAAGTTTGCTAAATTGCACTTAATTATGGATATTTTTCTAGGGTTCTTTATGTATAGTGACATATCTATTATTACGCTGCACACCCAGCATTACTGCTCATGTGTCAAATGTTGCAATTTATAAAATAAAAATAAAGTGGATTTGAGCTTATATATGATTTCTTGCTGTATATTAAATATGGTGGTCGGGTGAGCGCAAATAAACTTCATGAGTTCCATACTTGAAACAAGTTTGTTGTTTAACGTCCTCGACTGCCTACGTCATGTTTTAAAGCCTATAAAACATTTTTTTTTTTTTTTTTACACTATCTGACAAAGTCTTCAGACATCCTCAACCTTAGAGTCAGACCTTTAAAGTGATCACTTGAAAATACAGCATACTTTTAATGTCCATTTAAAATGGTTATTTAGTGGCCCATACTTCTCAAGTATAGGAATATGCTATACCGATGCGAGAAGAAACTGACAAGAAAAATCATTGTATTTAAATACATACAAGAAAAAGGAAACAGGCAAGTTTTAACTTAAATCCAGTTCCTGGAAGGAAAAAGAAAAATTAAAAAAAAATCCCACCGCCCACCCTCCTGCCAAAAAAAAAAAAAAAAAATTCTAAGAGCGCTGCCATTTTAATAAACAATCCGAAAAATCTGCAAAGCTTAATTGACAGAAAATTGTCCTCATTTAAACATTACAAAAGTCCTGCATTATAAAATAGGGTAGAATAAATCAGTGTACTCATTAAAACTATACAACATACAAATTACATATCTGAGCAGGCAGTTTGCTCTTTTTTTTTCTCCGTTATGTCTACACAACACAATCAACAAAAAAAATACTAAAAAAAAAAAAGAAAAAACAACAACAAAAACCCTACAACTGCCCAGATCTATTGCTTATTTTGCATGTTTATAAAAGGGTGCGTTCGTATTGTATGTACAACCAATTTACTGGTAACGCCTTGACTTATAGCAAGGTTCTGACAAAATGTTTGTCTAGGCTTTATTTCCCTTCACTGTGAAGCACTGCAAGCTGCTGTTTTTTTTTTTCTTTTTTTTAGTGCACATATGTCAAAAGGTAATGCCCAGCTAAGTGCTATAGGAAAGGCAAAGGATGCTGGCTACAGAAAAATGGACACGATTCACTAACACTCACACAATACAACTACTCAACCACGTATCAGACACATATGAAAAAATCCAAAAAACATTTGTATTCATTTATTTTATTTTTTTTTTAATTTTTTTTTCTTAAATAGAACCGGTAAACAATGCTTTTTTTTTTTTTTTTTTTCCGGAAGTTGGAAGTTTTAAAAACGTGCATATAAAAAATGGGCGTTAGAACCTTTTCACTATTGAACGTGGGTTGATTGCTGTCTGCTAATAAAAATGGGTTGTGGGGGGAATTTTTTTTTTTTCATAAGGAAAAAGGAAGTCAGTTTTTTTTTTCTTCTTTAAGGCTTGCTTGTGATAGGAACGGTTGTAACAAACACACACAAAAAAGAAACAACAAAATAATAAAGTTGCTCAAAGCAGGGTACAGCTTAGTGCTTCACAGTCTGACTGCTTCTCTAAGAGGCCCCTCCTGCATGTGCATTCGTAGTCACAAAGGATACAATGATTAAACACCTAAACACACTGCGTCAAGTACAGCACCAACTTTGGTCAAATAAAAAAAAAATAAAAATAAAATTCAAAAAATAAAATTCTAATAAATTCGCTAAGCTTTGACTACAGGATATAAGCAGGTATTGCATATTTTCATTGATCAGGGAAAAAAAAAAAAATAATAATAAAAGGAAGACTCTACCGTAAATAAATTGTCACAATGCAGCAAACATCCCCCCAAAATACTGATCTCCTACGCAAAAATAGCACAGACACTACACGACTAAGCACGCTACTCCTACTGGTGGGATATAACTAAAATATCTACCTACATGGTGAAGCCTGCAACGTCTGACGTAAAAGTCACATTTACAAGAAAACAAAAATAAAAAGTGTCTCCAAAAAAACGCGTGACCGGGGGAATTCTCCTCCCCCCGCTATCTATATAGGAACATGTGCAACAATTTCACAAATAATCGCTATCCAGGGCAAGGCACATTGATATGGAATTTATTTCATCTTCGTGCAAATTAACCTATTGGTTGCTAGAGAGGCCTGCGATGTAACTGCAAATGCATCCCCAAGCCGTCCCCTCGCACCCCAAAAAAGTTAAGAAGAAAATAAAAAAAAGTATTTATTAAAAATTAAAAAAAAATAAAAATAAAATAAAATGAGGAGCAAAGTGTCTTCCCAAGAATTTCATGGACTTGATTGTACAGGACAGTAGCAAAAAGCCCTCCAATAGGGCAGAACACGCAGAGTTTAACTCCTTCACTGCCAATAAAAGGGGCAAGAAAGCCCCCATTACAGCTGCAAACATGGGGGGAGAGGGAAAAAAAGGCAAGTGCCTGGAATAAGGATTAAAATGTCTTGTCTTAATGCACTCTACTTTATCCTACTTAAGTATATAAAAATGAGATACTAACACTAAACATGCAGAGACTTTTTTTTTTCTTGCGAGCAAATCTGTCCGCCAGAAAGTATATAATATATGTATAGTATAGGAAACCTCCTTTAAAAGTTGCATGCGAAGCAAAGGGATGCTCCGCTGTCTGGTAGAAAATAAATCATGTGAATTCTGTTTATTTTGCCTTTTGACTTTTTTTGTCCTTTTTTTGCTTTATTCTCCAAGTACATAACATACATAAAATCTATAATTTAATTTCATTTTAACTTTTTTTTCCCAGCAATTGCTGAAATCCCCTCTTGATTGATCAGTATTTATAGTCCAGAGAATAAAAGTGATGGAATTAAAAAAAATTAAATAAAAGCTGAAAATAAAAATAATTTTTTTTTTAAATGGATAAAATCTGGACATTTATAAAGATCCTGAGGCGCCCGACTAAATCCTATCTTGGGACATTTTAGAATTTTTTTTTCTGAATTGGCATAACCACTAATAGTGACTTTAGCTTATAAAATTAACAAGTATTATGATTCAGTTTTAGTTATGTGCTTTGATAAAAGAAAATGATTACTTAGCATTTAATGTAGTTAACATATTGTGGTAAAAGCACCATTATGTTTTATAATATATATATATATTTTTTTTAGATTTTCTTTTTTTACCTTTTAAGGGATACAAGTTTTAACATTAAAAAACATAAAAAGCAAAAATAGCTCCCCTTTCTTTTGCAAGGCTGTTTTTTTTATTTTTTTTTTTTAAACCCCCATAATTTAGAGTCCCGGGGTGGTAGGACTTGAAAAAAAAACAAAAATAGAATTTTCAACAATCTCTATCTTACAAAGATATTTACCTATCCAATGAAATTGCACTTTACTCAATCCAAACATGATTGTTTTGATTGGTTCCTGTCAGTTTCTGTCAAAACAGACAATCTTTTCCGCTTCTGTGTTTCTGTGTCATTGTTGAAAATTTGTCTCAGAAAAGCTTATTTTTGTAAGTGCAGCATTTTTTTTTCTTACATGAATAATAAAAGTTCTGGACAATTTTTTTTTTTTCTTTTTTTTTTTTTTAACATTGCTCTGCAACTCGAATGAAACTATATGTTAACAGCTTCCTCGTGGGTGGGGTCATGGATGTGATTACTCCTTGAAAGAAAGAAGAGCGGACGTGTTGTTGATATGTTAGTGAAGCATCTTGTCGCCCTTGTGTCCTTTGATACAACTTCATCAATCCCGCAGTGAGGTGGGGGGAGGGGTCGTTAAATTACAAAAAAAGGGGGGAAAAAAAAGTGCAGTTTGTGATTATTGACATTACACATTTCGTGGGTTTTAGCAAATCCTTTTTAGTTGAAGTAGCACTCAAATATTTGCAAAAAAAAAAAAAAAGAAAAATGTGGAGGCTCTGGACCACGAGAGGGTAGACTTCCATGCTATCTGAAACAACTGTAGTGTGGTCTTAGTCATAGTAGAAGGTTCATCTCGCATGTCATTTTGCATGTATGTTTAAGAGTGCTTTAAGTCCTTTTTTTTTCTTTTAAAGGGGGGGCTTCTCTTCCAAAACTTCTCAAGAAGTTTCACAACCATGGACGTTAAGGAGTGGCATTGCAGAAAATGCTGGGCTTCATGAAGAATGTGTTTGACAGCAAGTTGGTAAGAAAAAAAAAAATACAAAAAAAGAAGCATCAGACTAAGGCTACCCAGACCCACCTAATGGTTACACTACCAATGAAACACTTCAAATGCCACGATGCCCAGCTTTTCCCGGCAAGAACTTTCTTCGGACCCCAAGAAAGTAATCATAAAAAAGTAAGGGAAGTAAGGCTGATTATAGAGGGTCATTGCCATGCGACCACATAAGATTCTTTTTTTTTTTCTTCTCATTCAACGTTGTTCTGCTGTTGACACAAGTCTTCCCCTTCCGTTGGAGCGAAGCAACTATGCCGTGTTCTCACCGTTTTCTTCCATGTAACAGAGACGGGAAGGGCCAGGTGGTCTGTCATGTCTTTGATAGAAATCTGTGACCATTATCCCAGGTACCAGGACTGAAAAGACACAAGAAAAAATATATATATTTTAGATATTTGTTTTTATACTTGGCAATTTCTTTATCACAGTAATTTAATGTCAAAGTCAACCAGATTGGTAATCTCCAAGACATTTCGATGAGTAGAGGAACATGTTTGAGATGACCACACAGGATGTTATTCTACTCTGGTCATTTCTATAACAATATGAATGGGGGTTATATTTTAGCGCCATAAAAAAAAAATTTTTCAGAACTGTTACTAAGTATTTCATTATAAAGTTTTTCCATTCATTTTAACCCCTTTCTACATCGGACAGAATAGTATGTCCGATGGCAGAACCCCCGCTTTGATGCGGGCTCCAGGGGTGAGCCCGGATCAAAGCCGGAACATGTCAGTTGACATGTACCCGCAATAGGCGCGGGCAGAATCGCAATCCGCCCACACCTATTAACTAGTTAAATGCTGTTGTCAAACTATCAGCGGCATTTAATAAGCGCTTCCGGCCATCGGGCTGGAAATGCACGCACCGGTGACCCCCGTCACATGATCAGGGGTCATCGGTGCATCGGCATAACAACCAGAGGTCACCTGCAGACTTCTATGGTTGTTGATGCCAGATTGCTATGAGCGCCACCCTGTGGTCGGCTCGGCGCTCATAGCAATGCTGCAATTCTGCTACATAGAGTTGATCTGAGCATCGCCTCTATGTAGCAGAGGCAATCGAGTTGTGGCAGCTTCTAGCCTCCCATAGAGGTTATTGAAGCATGCCAAAATAAAAAAAAAAAAGTTTTTAAAAATATGAAAAAAATAAAAAAAAATATATAAAAGTTTAAATCACCCCCCCTTTCGCCCCATTCAAAATAAGACAATAAAAAAATCAAACCTACACATATTTGGTATTGCCGCGTTCAGAATCACCCGATCAATAAAAAATTATTTTTACCTGATTGCCAAACGGTGTAGCGAGAAAAAAAAGTAAAAACGCCAGAATTACTTTTTTTGGCAGATCGTATCTGCACCAAAATGGTATCATTAAAAACGTCAGCTTGGCGCACAAAAAATAAGCCCTCACCTGACTCCAGATCACGAAAAATGGAGACGCTACGGGTAATGGAAAATTGCGCAATTTCTTTTTTTTTTTAAGCAAAGTTTTTAATTTTTTTTTCACCACTTAGATAAAAACCTAGACATGTTTGGTGTCTATGAACTCGTAATGACCTGAAGAATCATAATGGCAGGGCAGTTTTATCATTTAGTGAACCTAGCAAAAAAAACAAACAAAAAACAAGTTAGGAATTGAATTTTTTTTGCAATTTCACCGCACTTGGAATTTTTTTCCCGTTTTCTAGTACAGGACATGGTAAAACCAATGGTGTCATTCAAAAGTTCAACTTGTCCCGCAAAACATAAGCCCTCAGATGGCCATATTGACAGAAAAATAAAGCTCTGGTCATTAAGGGGTTAATGCTTATATATGTCACGGTTTCACTTTTTATGAACCAATTTGGAGTTTAGCTCATGAATTTTTGTACTTTGTGTTGGATATTTAACTGTACGATGTTTCCACAAAATAACAGATAACAGATGAGGTGCACAAATCTTTTAAACCTTAAATTCGACAGTTTTGCAGAATTTTACCCCAAAATTAGAGATTCATGGCATACTGAAAGTACTGCACAGAATCCGTTTGTCTTGAAAAGATGAGTGTAACGCTTGGAGGTCCCCTAGGGCTGTATCCAAACCCTTTCAACCTCTTTAGCGCAAACAGCAGCCTTGACAATATCCAAGTGACCTCATCATATATGGCTACAGGTAAACGGATGGTAACTGTTCTTTTCTGTGCAGTCACACACTATCTATACAGTTTCTACAGTGTTTTATAACTTTTACTTCCTACATCTATAGCTAGTGACAGCCTCTCACTATCCGGATTCACTATACAATGGCTGCTGCATTCCCTACTTCTGCTTTTATACAGGCTATGAATAGTCTCTCCTGATTGGCTGTACTATACCATGTGATGTGATAGCTGCAAAGCATTATGGGACAACCTGCCTGTTGATGTCGAATATCATGTGAGCCTTCTCTGGCTGATCCAATCTTCTACAGTGTGTAAAATAGTGGCGGACATTATAGGCAAATTGCCGGAAGTAAATCACGCATTGTTCGAATTCATTAAGTTCAGAAAATTCCTAATAATTTGACCTAAATTTGATTCGCTGGATAAAACAACTAGTTTATAAACAGTCTCTGAGAATACTGAAAATGTCATTAGCACAAGTCAATTTCACTACAACACTTCCTGCAAATTGCATTAAACTTCCAGAGAGACAGGGGAACAAGCATACAAGACAACGGGGTGGGTGTCCAGCGATGGCTCCATCATTTCAAAATGGCTGACTCTAGCTGCCACTTCCTCTCCCTTGTTATACTGTAAGAAAATTAGCTCTGAAGTACAATCTACAATTCTAATAAGCATCCAAACACTTTGGCTGAAAAAGTTTACAGCGGGCTCAATGTTTATTTTCCTCTAATTTTTATATAACATCGAAAAGATATGGAGTTGACCTAAATTATTCAGTAGGCGATTGTTAATTTTTCTTTTTGTACCCATCTTTCAAGGGCCCTAACTGGCGCTGGTGCTCTGGGTTCAAATCCCACCAAGGACAACATCTGCAAGGAGTTTGTATGTTCTCCCAGTGTTTGTGTGGGTTTCCTCTGGGTTCTCCAGTTTCCTCCCACATTCCAAAGACATACTGATAGGGAATTTAGATTGTGAGCCCCATCGGGGACAATGATGAAAATGTGTGCAAACTGTAAAGCGCTGCGGAATATATTAGCGCTATATAAAAATAAAGATTATTTTAATAATAATAATAATAATTTTTATTTATATAGCGCCAACATATTCCGCAGCGCTTTACAACTTATAGAGGGGACTTGTACAGACAATAGACATTACAGCATAACAGAAATCACAGTTCAAAATAGATACCAGGAGGAATGAGGGCCCTGCTCGCAAGCTTACAAACTATGAGGAAAAGGGGAGACACGAGAGGTGGATGGTAACAATTGCTTTAGTTATTTGGACCGGCCATAGTGTAAGGCTCGGGTGTTCATGTAAAGCTGCATGAACCAGTTAACAGCCTAAGTATGTAGCAGTACAGACACAGAGGGCTATTAACTGCATAAAGTGTATGAGAACACGATGCGAGGAACCTGATTATGTGTTTTGTTTTTTTCTATTTTTAATAGGCCACACAGGGATAGTTAGGTTAATGCGTTGAGGCGGTAGGCCAGTCTGAACAAATGAGTTTTTAGGGCACGCTTAAAACTGTGGGGATTGGGGATTAATCGTATTAACCTAGGTAATGCATTCCAAAGAATCGGCGCAGCCCGTGTAAAGTCTTGTAGACGGGAGTGGGAGGTTCTGATTATTGAGGATGCTAACCTGAGGTCATTAGCGGAGCGGAGGGCACGGGTAGGGTGGTAGACTGAGACCAGAGAGGAGATGTAGGGTGGTGCTGAGCCATGGAGTGCTTTGTGGATGAGGGTAGTAGTTTTGTACTGGATTCTGGAGTGGATGGGTAGCCAGTGTAATGACTGGCACAAGGTAGAGGCATCGGTGTAACGGTTGGTGAGGAATATGATCCTGGCAGCAGCATTCAGGACAGATTGGAGCGGGGAGAGTTTGGTAAGAGGGAGGCCGATTAGTAGAGAGTTACAATAGTCCAGACGGGAATGAATAAGAGAAACAGTAAGAGTTTTTGCAGAGTCGAAAGTAAGAAAAGGGTGAATTCTAGAAATGTTTTTGAGATGCAAATAAGAAGAGCGAGCCAGTGATCGGATGTGGGGGGTGAATGAAAGCTCGGAATCAAGGATGACCCCAAGGCAGCGGGCATGTTGCTTTGGAGTAATGATTGAACCGCACACGGAGATGGCAATGTCAGGCAAAGGTAGGTTGGTAGAGGGAGAGAACACGAGGAGTTCAGTTTTTGACAGGTTCAGTTTCAGATAGAGGGAGGACATGATGTTAGAGACAGCGGTAAGACAATCACTGGTGTTTTCTAAGAAGGTCGGAGTGAAAGCAGAAGAGGTGTATAATTGGGTGTCATCAGCATAGAGATGGTACTGGAACCCAAATCTACTGATTGTTTGTCCAATAGGGGCAGTATACAAAGAGAAGAGGAGGGGGCCTAGGACTGATCCTTGAGGAACCCCAACAGTAAGGGGAAGGTGAGAGGAGGAGGAACCAGCAAAACATACAGTGAAGGATTGGTCAGAGAGATAGGAGGAGAACCAAGAGAGAACGGTGTCCTTGATGCCGATGGAGCGGAGCATAGTGAGGAGCTGATGATCCACAGTGTCAAATGCTGCGGAAAGATCCAATAGAATTAGCATGGAGTAGTGACCATTAGATTTAGCTGTTAGTAGGTCATTAGAGACTTTAGTGAGGGCAGTTTCGGTAGAGTGTAAAGAGCGGAAGCCAGATTGAAGAGGGTCGAGAAGAGAGTTATCTGATAGCGGGTAAGACGGGAGTGGACCAGGCGTTCCAGGAGTTTAGAGATGAAGGGAAGATTAGAGACAGGTCTATAATTATTTTTATTATTATTATTATTATTACAACCCTAATAGCACCCCACAATTGCGTTGAGGATGAAGGGAGCTCCTGTGGCATCCAAGGCTGTGGAGTCTGAGTCTGTTTTGGGTTTTGCCGGAGGAGGTAGATATATTCCAACGCCAATTATTGTTTCAAAATAAAACTCATTAATATTGTTTTATCCATTTCCTAATTGCATAGCCAGTTGCATATTTACTTAGGAAAGTTGACAAATTTTAATTAAGTAAATATGCCAAGCTCTATCAATCTAATTAACATTTTACTATGTAGTTATTACTAATTCTTATACATGAGCCATTTAGGAAGAGTCTGATTGTGGGAAAATAGTCGGAAGTTTGGCCGGGATTGGAGTTATCCATACGCGGCCATTTTCTGCACTTTGCACATGCTCTGCCTATTACTTCTGCTGTACATATATGGCTGATGTCATCAAGAAGTTAAAGTTTTTGGGGAGCCAACTAATAGTCACCCTTAAAACTTTGTGCCTTTAGTGATGTAATTCTGGTGGTCCCTGCTGGATAATTTACTTTTACGGTTGTGATGACACGCCGTTCATCCATGTGAAAACTGCAGCCAATCACTGGCCTCATCGGATGTACACTGTGTTTCAAATTATTATGCACAAAGAGTTTAGGAGTGATAAGGTTAGAATTTTTTTGTCATTTAAACTCATTGATGGTGATGTGTGTCAGGGCTCTTTATATCACTGAAAGCAATTGCAGAGACCTGTGCACATTAGTTTGGCAGGTGTGTCCGAATAAAGGCAAGACTACTTAAGAAGGCTGTTCCACATTATTAAGCATCCTACATTTTTTGCCAAAATGGGAAAGAAAAAGGATGTGTCGGCTGCTGAGAAGCAACAAATTGTGGAGTATTTAGGTCAAGGCATGACTACAATCAACATTGCCAAGACACTTCATCGTGATCATCGCGCAATCAAGAAGTATGTAGCTGATTCCCAGCACACACGTGTGCGTGCTGATAAGGAAAAATTGAGGACTCTTTCCAACAGGCAATTGCGTAAGGTTAAAAGAGCAGCTGCAAAAATGCCTTGTCATAGCAGCAGACAAGTTTTTGAAGCTGCTGGTGCCTCCAACGTCCCAAGAACAACAAGATGCAGGGTCCTTCAGAGGTTTGCAGCTGTGCGTAAGCCATCCTGTCGACCACCTCTATCCACTGCACACAAGCAGAAATGGCTCCAGTGGCCAAACGATACATGAAGACTGACTTCCAAACTGTTTTATTCACCGATGAGTGCCGTGCAACGCTCGATGGTCCAGATGGATGGAGTAGAGGATGGCTGGTTGATGGACACCCCATGAAAACACGGCTAAGGCGCCATCAAGGAGGAGGTGGAGTAATGTTTTGGGCTGGAATCATGGGGAGAGAGATTGTCGGCCCCTTTATGTTCCCTGAAGGGGTAAAGATGAACTCCATAATCTATGTGGTGTTTCTAAAACAACACTTCCTGCCATGGTTCAAGAGGAAGAACCGTGCTTTCCGCAGCAAGATCATTTTCATGCATGATAGTGCACCGTCTCATGCTGCAAAAAATACATCTGCATCTCTGGCTGCTATGGGCAAAAAAGAGGACAAACTTATGGTGTGGCCACCATCTTCCCCTGACCTCAACCCCATTGAGAACCTCTGGAGCATCATCAAAAGGAGTGTCTATGATGGCGGGAGGCAGTTCACATCTAAGCAACAGCTCTGGGAGGGTATTCTGTCCACATGCAAAACAATTGAAGCAGAAACCATCCAAAAACTGACAAATTCAATGGACGAGAGGTGTTGTGAACTCTATTTTTGGGCTCCCTCTAGTGGTCACAAGCGGTACTGTGTAGTGTTGTCTTTCTGCAGGTTGGCTTCATCACCTGGTTCGTTATCCTTGGTTGGTTTCCTATTTAGCTCACCTGGATACTCAGTTCCTTGCCTGCTATCAATGTATTAAGTGCTCTTCAGATTCCTGGTGACTACCTTGCTCCCAGTCTCTCCAAGACAAGCTAAGTTTTTGTTTGTTCAGTTTCTGATTATCAGCGTTCATCATGTTTTTTGTCCAGCTTGTTAAAATGTGATTTCTTACTTGCTGGTTGCTCTAGGGGACTGAGTTTCTCCCCTCACACCGTTAGTTGGTGTGGGGGTTCTTGAAATCTCAGTGTGGATATTTTGTAAGGGTTTTTTACTGACCGCATAGACCCCTTTTCTATTTTCTGCTATCTAGAATTAGTGGGCCTCTTTTGCTGAATCTGCTTTCACCCCTGTGTATGTGCCTTCCTCTTACCTCACCGTTATTATCTGTTGGGGGCTTCTATATCTTTTGGGGATTATTTCTCTGGAGGCAAGAGAGGTCTTTCTTTCTTTCTCTCTAGGGGTAGTTAGTTCCTCAGGCTGGCTCGAGACGTCTAGGATTTTAGACACGTTCACCGGCTGCCTCTAGTGTGGTTGGATAGGTTCAGTTTTGCGGTCAGTCCAGTTTTCCACCTCCCTAGAGCTTGTCCTATGTTTAGTCACCTTGCTGGAGTAATTTGTGATCCTCAACCACTAAGGATCATAAAAGAGAGAGTTCAGAAGCTTCTTTCGAACAAGAGGTCCTAGGTGCAAATGTAACATCACCTAGAATAAAGTTTTCACTTGAAAACTGTTTGATTTCATTTTGTAATAAGCTGATAATGCTTATAACTTCACAATTGACCATTTTTTTGTTCAAAATAAAAAAAAAAAGGTTGAAAACTCTGCTGTGCATAATAATTTGGAACATGCATTTTGAGTGTTTATTTTTTTTAAAAAGATACGGTTTTCATAGGCAGTTTGTTCCAAAACATTGCAACTATACTAGAATAGTAGATGACTGGAAAATAACAATGACTGCAATTCAGATAGGTAATTTAGAGAAAATATGAGGAAATATTATTTGCATAATAATTTGGAACACAGTGTACAACACACAACAGCTAAGGTCAGTGATTGGCTGCAGCGGTCACAGGAATGTATGTGATGTCACTGAAGTAAAATTAAACACAGATTGACAGACCACCAAAGCGTCATCTCACTGCCATCTGGTAACAAGACAGTTACTCTAAATCTTGGTGGATCTACTCGAGACCTCCAACCTTGGGGTAACAGACTGCATAGAAATTATTATTTTTTTTAAATTCCAAATCTTGTTTTTTGTAACTTTTTCCCCCAAGCAAAGTTGTAAATCAATGAGAACAGGATATTCCTCCTGAATAAGTAACATAACAGTGCTACAATAATGCAAGTTATCATATAACTTTATTGTAATCCCACCAGCCAATCGGAGCAGAAGATTTTTACGATTCCTTTCTATTTCAGGAAAAAAATAATAATGATCTGCAATTGGTTGCCATGGGATACAGAACATTTACATCCTGTAATTAGATTTAAAGAGGTTTCTTTCCCAGCGCAGTCAGTCAGTTCTTGGCCCAGGCACCAGACTCTTATTACAGACAATGCTTTTCGGCTACCTTCCATGACCCAAGTTCCAGAGCAGCTGTGCACATGGCTTATGAATGAACTTGCCATGTGTAAACAGCTGGTGCATTGCCATTCTCTTGCATGGTTTCAGACCTAAAGCTGAGAATTTGCACAATGAAAAAAAAAAAATCCAAACTCGTGGCCAAAAAATGCACTAAAAATATATTAAGCACTTACAACAAAAATGCACTAAAAAAAAGTTTTCTTAGGCTTCATCTTGATTCCTGCAGACAAGGTTACCCCAGAGCAGATCTGTAATCCTTCACTGAAATAGGCATTATTGATTACTCTGGTCTATTGTTCCCATTTCAACTCCCCAAGTTCAAGTTCATCGTGGTGTTACATCATGTCTGGTTGTTAGGAGCAACCAGACAGAGCCAGACGTGACTATCATTAGCAAGAAAGTCCCGGCTCCCCTCCCACCAAACCTTCCCCTTTTCTCTGACGTTGCAAATCCACTGCAAACACATTGAAGTATTCATTCGGGGTAATTTATGACCCAACTACGAGAATGGGACCCCACACTCCAAAAACAGTCTTGTGTGTTTAATTAATCGGCCCTTCCCTGGTACTTGGGAAAAGTTAGACAAAGAAGCAATTATTAGGTTTTTCACTTTGCACACTTCTAATAGTCGGAGGGTTGGGGTGCGATTGCATGAGGATCTTCTTTAAGATTTCTCCTTCTTATTGACGTTCTTGTGAAATATTCCGGCTGCTTAGGGAAATTGATGAGAGGGTGACGCCTATGGAGTTGGTATTCTGTAACACAAATCAACTTCATGACATTCCTAAATTTAAATGCTAACCACACACTCCGAGAGTTACTTTAAAGGTTAGTTTTTAATCAATAGAAGGTGCTGAGTCGGGAGTTTTATTTTAGCTGTGCAGCAAGACTCTCAAGTCTTTGTCTGGTAATTCAGCTTTCAAACTTTCTTCCCACCTCCCCTCCCCGTCTTGATGACCGCTCTTGCAGTGCTTTGCAGATACAGCTCACTCTTGGAATTTGCCAGTACAGGAGTGAAGATTTTATGATGGAAAGCGTAAGCTGCACTCCAGATTTTTGGTTGGAGTAACAATCTTGGAACTGATTATTATAGTAATGGACGGTCTTAATAAATAAATACATTAAAAAAATGCAGTAAAAATTAACCTAAAATTCTCTTTGCTGCCCCAACCACTTCCTGTATCAGACTACATTTTCCAAATTTAGTTTTTTTGTGATAGTTGCATATGAGTTAAAGAACCACAGAACAGGGAAAATTTTAAATAGGTCGCAAGACCTTAATATCACGAGGGGCTTTTCCGGGACCTCAAAAGCTAATGGTCTGTCTACAGGCCATGCCACCCATGTCAGATGGGGAGGGCCCGTACATTTTGTAGTTGCTGCGTCCGGTACATCAGCTTTCTTAAAGTTAAGGCCCAACAGTTAGCCAAACCAGCCGAACATTTAGTGCCCAAATATGTAACACAGAGGCCAAAACCATCGACACCACAAGAATAAACCATGTTGGTTCCTGAGAGGCTTCAGTAATGGTCTAAGGGTATGTTAACACAGCTTTTTTAAAGAGCATCTGTTCCAAAATCCACGTAAAAAAACAAAACTTACCCTAAGGCAGAATAGAGGATGTCGAACACACACATTACTATCAGGTTTTGTTGTTTTTTTATAACCACTAGGGCTGGGATATAGTCATAACTGGAGGTAGAGCATAATGACTGACATGATTCCTTTCGTGGTCTATAGGGGAGCAGTTAAACACTAGGGGTCTTAACATCTTTTTTTCCTCCAGTGCCAATAAATATTCAAAAAAGATTGACTATAGAATCATTGCTCCACCATTATCTTGGCTACAATCCATCAAGAACCAGTGAGTCCGGCTGGATCCTGGGATGGTCTAAATGGCAACTAAATTCCATGTTTTTTTGTTCATCTATGTTTTATGCAAAGTGGTGATGAAGGGGGATAAGGATTATTTTTGCACTTCATATCAGTCTATTTGAAAAACACTAGCGCAAGCTTCTCCCAAAAGGGTTGTAAGACGTTTAATACCCTTTTTCAGATGCCTTATTACAGAATTAAGTTAATTAAGGGAAGTTCTTCTTTTGGGACTTCCATTAATTAGCCAAATTGAAGGGTGGCTAGAAAGAGTGTGTCTTTCTGAAACATCTGAAACTTCCATCATTACACAGAGTGTCCATCACTATCATTGGGTTTCATGTAACCTTTCACTGACCTGTGGGAGAAATGAACACTTGATGACCGATTTCTGTGATTTCCAAGATTGTAGTTGTTGATGGGCTAACTCCTCAACAGATTAGTTATAGAGGATCCTTTCAACAAATTGTCAAAAGGAGACAAACGCTTAAATCGGTCATTGCATCTGCAGGACAATAGCTTTAGAAGAGTCCAAATCTCCTTGGATAAAACGAGTTATTGGACTAATGGGATTCTATATTTTTCAATTTTAGGACTCTTAATTTCCAGAAAGCGGCTTTCTCGCCAATGGTTATACCTTCCTGAAAATTCAGTACAAGGAAATGTTTCAACATTTAAGCAGACTTGGTGACTACAATCCATAAAGGATATCAGTCCATCAGGATTTCTAACGCATTTCACAGCCAATTACTATACAAACTCACTGTGAAGTAAGGTGCTTCAGCATGGTGTCTGTATAAGACTAATATGAGTCTTGAAACCTTGTTCCATTGTATCACAGCTTGTCTGTCTTTAAGAATTTACCTTGTGTCCTCCATTCATTCTTCAAGGAGAAACATCAGACAGAATTCTGCAGTCCAGTATGAGATCTTAGCTTCCCTTTCTCAAGTCAAATGAAGGAGTAATCACATCAGATTGGAAAGTGCTGACTAAAGATTTAATAAAATGCTTGCAGATGTGTGTCATCTCCAAGGTACTCGACTCATGTAATGCAAAGCAGCCCCACGTAGAAGACGCTTATAAAATACCATTTAACCACTGCAAAGTGAATGGGGTTTTACTGTCCTCAGAGGAGCATTTTGACACTATTTTTTTCCTTTCTTCCCTAATTTACTGCACCATGAAAGCTGAAACACTGACGAACTGGTGTCGGAGGACAGTAGTAAGACTTTATGAACCATAAACAATATACTCTCGGCTGCATTCTAAACAGGAAGTTTCTCTCATTGATATACCTGCTGATCTGTGACCGTCCCATTGTGATGGACGAATACATAGAAGCTTTTGACAATTTCATCTTCACGACAAAACTGCAGACGCAGCTTTTAACACACCATCTTATAATACCTTCATCATTAACATATTTATCTATGTAGTGTACCCGACCGAACAAAAAGATTCACCAGGGGGGCGGACAACCTCAAATAAGGCACTGAAGCTACCTGGTCAAGGTCAGGTGCAATCAGCCAGGGATTGTAAAATTTGCTTTCTTCCTGTTCTGTCTGATTGTAGTCTCAAGCTGGATCAGCCATGGACCACGCTCTGCTGTTTAGGCTGTATTCACATCTGCATTGGAGGCTTTAATCAGAGCCACCATCACAGATTTTATAATAAGTGCCAAATCACATTGCACTGTTAATTTTTTCTGATATAATGACAAACACCATGACCGAAACCTGACGGACCAGAATAAAGGAAATGAAAATTGCAAATGTGGACACTTTAATGGTGGCAAAACAGTTATTACGATTGCTGGAGTTCTGCTCCAGAGGTCAGAATTTACAATGGGCAAATTGGTTAATATGGTGAAGTACCTTAAGATGTCAAAAGGCTCAGTGTCAAAGTGTTGGGCTCATTAGTTGAGGTGGATCTTGAAAGACCAAGGTCCAGGTGGCCACATGGGCATTGGAGCAGCAGGCACAGGAGGTACACAGAAAATTGGATGCAGTGGTACAGGAGACTGCAGACAGACAGGAGTCCCGAAACAGGTAGCAGAGGGCCTGGAGACTGCAGGTAGGTAGCAGAGGTCCTGTAAGCCCTGGAACAAGGAGCTGAGATTCTGAAAGTTGCAGGCAAACAGGAGACATTCTGGAAGCCACAGGTGGACACACTGCAGAGGTCCTGAAAGACCTGGAACAGGTAGCATGAGTCCTCGAGGACTGAGAACAGGTAGCGGAATATCTGGAAGCTGCAAGTGGACTGTAGACATCCTGTATGCCACAGGCGGGGACATAGCAGACTTCCTGGAAGACCGGGAATAAATAGCAGAGGTCCTGAGAGCGACAAGTGGAAAAGTCCTGGAAGCCAGAAATGGGCAGGTAGCAAAAGTCCTGAAAGACCGAGAACACGAAGCAAAGGTACCAGAAAACTGGAAACGGGTAGCAGAGGTCCTGGAAACAGCAAGCAGACAAGAGACGTCCTGGAGGCGGCAGGTGAACACATGGTAGAGGTCCTGGATGACAGGTAACAGGTAGCAGACAGTACTCTGGAGCAACTAAAGTCTTAATACCAAGGGCACAGGTGTTTATCTTGGTAGGTCTTATATAGGGCCAGGCAGATGATCATATGGGCTCATGCTGGGCCATCTGCAAAGCACGACTTGGAGCACCACAGAGTTCAGCGGACCAGGATGAGGGGAGAAAAGCCCAGATCCAAGATAGATGCGTAACACAAAGTTTACCTTCATTGGTAGATTTGGGCTCTATTTTTGGAATACAAATACTCTGAATTGGGACATGAGTTGAGATTTACCAGCGAACACAATGATGGCCTATCTTGAACCATTCCAGTATTCTGCTGGAAGTTCACACGTAAAATTTAATTTTCATTCCTGAAATCCCCTAATAAATTGCATGAATCTTAGGTAGCTGTGTGGGTATTAGATCTATGTACAGTAATTCACTAACACATATATGAGCAAGCTCACCAGCGGTCAGCCTTCAGTTTAAAATACTTGGTTCACTTTTGACAATACCTTTTCAAAGTTCCCTTTCCTACTTAGGTATATGATGAGGAGGGGAAGATGTTCATTCATAGCTTCCTCACTATCCAAAGCTAAAATTAACATAGTGACAGATTCCTTTTAATACACACAATGTACTAAAAAGAACATATCTTTAAGTAATTTATGCAATTTGTCTTCTATTTACAACACGGTTTTTAACTATGAACTTCTGCCATCTTATACTTTAAATACCCAAATATTCTCAGGTGCTGGGATTATCCAGGTAGAACTGTAGCTCCATCTTCATTCACCATTTTTGACAACGCACTTGTCTACAGCATTCATGTAGGTGACACCCCAGGCTGCGCGTCTTCCCGCTCTCTACGTGTAGGATGCTGGAGCGGATCCCCAGTGATTATGTGAGATTACACTAACACATTCTGCTTTTGTGATTCTCTTGGCTGCGGTTTCCTAAACACGCCGGAGTAGGAGGATAGCACTCGCAGGTAGGGTTGGAGCTCGCATGTGATTGGCAAGCCAGCACTCTCTGCTTTTCAAATTACAAAGTTAAACAAAAGTTCTGAAGGGCAAAGTTTAACACTGAGGAAGGAGATTGTTAATGTGGAATCCAGAGCAGGGTGTGACACTTGGCGCACGTCTCCAAATCGGGGAGTTATTTGAGGACATGTAAATTCTGTTTAACATATGGAGAGTTGGGGTTTCTGGATTTTGGCAAGGAAACCTCGCCTAGTGAACAGTATATCTATTGGCCTGATCTATCTCCAAATAGATTTTCTTAGTAAAATTGATGAAAATCCAGGTAAAAGCAACGTAAAGTGTGAACGGTCATGTAAATAAACTTTTTATTTAACTTTCACTTGGCAAAGACTTCTGTCATTCATCAATCTATGCAATTCCTATTCTTGGCATTGGTGGGGGACTATTTGCATGTCACAGTATAAATGTGTTAATATAATTTTAATCAAAATATCTATAAACATAACTGTTCTGATGTAGTGAAGGTAATAGAAACACGTGACACCGGTTTCCTAGGACTTCTGCATGGTGAATTATTTGTGGTAGCAGGAGCGAATATAATTGGAACGTCTTCTATTCTCTGGGAGCAAAATCTCCGATCTGGAAGATACTGGCTGATCCAGGCTCTACTAATTAATCCTTATCTATGGACTTGAAGGCTCTTCAGAAGTGTGAAGATCAGAGCTTGTTGTGGCCTAGGCTGGTGGCCAGACGATAAGGGGTTATGGGCTAAAATCCAGGTGTTTGATGTCATAGTTAATCACCCACAGGCACTGAGCTGGTAGGAAACACTTTAATCCCTTCTATCTGCTACTGCCCTTAAGTAAAGCTGGCCATACACCTTAGATAGCTGACCAGCCAATTCATTTTTTCTGTCCAGATCAGCTCCTTCTCCCCTCTCACAGCTTGCAGTCTCACAGACACTCAAAGAGAAGCTGCATCTCCCCCCTCCCTGTCTTATATTTACTGTTACAAACAATATTTAGGCAATCCTATACACCGAGAGCCACAGCTATTGTCTTAACAGCCAATACTCCCATACACGTGCACACTAGACTTGACTGAGCGTGCATGTGTTCTCAATAGGGAAATAAGCTGCCAGACTACTTTGGTGGGCATACCTCTTTCAAGAGCCAATGATTTGGGCATGCTGAAATCCAACCTGCCTGATCCTTTTTATGTGATATTTATTAGGGAATTAATTGGGTGGCCATTGGTTCAGACGACCTTCATCTATGGTGCATGGCCTCTGTAACTCTTCTACCTCGCAGTAAATGAGAACAGTGCCGAACCCTATGCCTGTATGTTACATCACAAAATAATTTTTCAAACATGCATTCAATTACTAGAATCAGGGGCAGACATTAATATTTTATCAGTGTAGACCCAACTTCTGGCAATCAGCTGGACTGATCTGTGTGTCACAACCCTTTCATTGCTTTCCAGGAACCCCAAAACATATAAGTTCAAGATGAAGTGGATGGGACAGAGCTGCACTACCAGGTGCTCCAATAACCGTAACTAGTCAAAATGATTTCTCAAATAATGATTGGCAGGAGTGCAGGGAGTCAACTCAAACTGATCAAATCCTGAAGGTCAAGTCCTGAAGGTCTATATTAGCATAGGCTGTCAATACTAAAAATCCTATAAAACAGCTTTAAGGAACTCAACGAGTCTTGGCAGATTTCATAGACTTGTAATTAGTTATTTCACGTTTCCATCTGGGTTTTGGTGTTTTTACAAACAAGAACCACGTGGTAGCCTCTGTTATTCTTGGCAAAGAAAAAACCCACTGGAAACCCCAACTGTTCTGAAAAAAGTTATATGTTGAACTAAACAGAATGCAAGCTATATATCAAATATTGTTTAAAGAAATTAGAGGGATATTCACCGATGTGAAGGCAATGGTCAGTTACACTTTAATTTAATTTATTTTCCATTCTCCCCCCCCCCCCCAAAAGAAAATATAGAAAAAGAAAAACACAAACTAATGTGGACACAGAGGTTGACAGGATTCCCAATAGTATTTTAGATGGGTTTTTTTTCCCCCTTCCTATTAGGAAATGGCATACTGCACAGATCAGAGACTTTTTATACTATAAACCCCACTGTATACAAAGCACAGGAAAAAAAGTGAAAAAGAGAGACGTGAGGAGAGGGGAGCTAAAAGCAGCTTAGTATGTGTTAACTCTGCTATTCTGTCGGCTTAAAGTGTATTTTATGCTTGATCAACAGTCCCCTTTTATTATGCTTTTCTTTCATTCATTCAGGAAATCAAAGAGAACACCAGCACAGTACCTGATCTTAAAGAGGAACTTGTGAGGGTGTTCTTAAGAAAAACAGGGTATTGGGAGCCATAGACCCCTGTGGACCGAGCCAGTTCAAAGAGAATATTTCAACAATGATTACATTTTGTAAATCTTTTTACTGAGGACAGCTTGTTTCCTGCTTTTTCATAAAAAATAGATTGCAGCCATTAAAACACAGCCCTGGACAAGACTTTCTTCAGACTTAAGGCTCTGCATTGGGATTAAAGGACACAGGAGTTAGAAAATGTGGAAGAAAAAAAAAAAAGCCCGCAGCTTAGATCTTCAGCTCGGTCATTTTGCTTCTGAGAATGTTAATTCTTCTTCTTCAGTTTAAAGGGGATGTGTTTTGAAAGAAAAGTTGGCACAAAAGGGGGAAAAAAAAGTTTTTAGAGATGTACATTTTGGAAAACTTTGACATTTTTGTTTCCTAATTTCATTTTTTTCTAGAGATTTAAGAAAGGGTTAAAACCCTTTAAAAAGAGACTTCAAATTCTCCAAAGCTTTATGAAAGCAGATCCCCTGCCAACCCTTCCCCATCCCAACCAAAACAAAGGCAACTTCTGAAAGTAACTGTAGGTGGGATATGGAGCGTTTGACCTTTTCCAACCATATGCTCGCTAAATCAACAATAATGGTTAGGAGCCGGATTCCAAGAGGTTTTCCCACTACATTACAGTGAACATACGATATGGACTTTTTTACATGTTACTGTCCTATTTTATCAAGAACATATGGGCCTTTTGGATTCAGACAATAGGAACGACATCTGATCGCCCCGCAGAACGCACCATTAACGTCTATAGCAGACAATGGAGAGGTGTTGATCTTCGAGATGTTGCCAAATCTCTTTGAAATACCCTTTTTTTCTATGTTGGCTCACTGGTGTGTAACCTCGTTGCTAGGCAGCCATGTTTATTTGTCCGGGATTTTTTTTTTTTTGCCTCGTTTTGCTTCATTTTGGAAATCTGAGAGTATTTGTGAACTTTGCAGTAAGTAACAATTAGTGGTGAGTGCAGATATTTGGGGTTTTATCTTCTATTGTTTCTTCTGCCTTGAAAAACAAAAATGTAGGTGGTGTTTCCTGTCTTGCCTCCAGAAAAATAAAAAAGGACCAGAATATTTATAAAACAAATGGTTTAAGAACGTGTAGGAAAATATTCTGAAAAATGGGGTAAACCAGAAAACAACTAACCATCTGAAGCTAAATATTGTTCTTCGCCTTCCAAATCCCGGGAAATGGTCAGAAGTCTCTGAAGACATAGGAGGAAAATTGGCAAACCCACCAATTGTGGCTGAACTATCCACCTATGGTATGTTTATAACAGTGTGTGTCTCCCGATTCTCTCCCAATGAAAGTACGATTTCCACATGCCCGATCCTTTTTTCCTAGGGTCGGACTCCTTTGGCAATGCTTATTTCCTTCTCTCATTAAAAAGGCAACAATGTGTATGAATGGGGGAGCCGAGAAGTGATGAACAGCTGATGAAGCTCAATATGCAGCTAAGTAAAATTGACAAATTTAATACACCAAACAGAATACAGGGAGGAGGGAGATGCAGGTGCAGATTCTCTGTGTGCTATGAGAGGGAAGATGGAGCAGAAGTAGAGGCATTTCATTGGATCATTGTTTAGCATCACAGCAGGAAGACGCCATAGAACTGGACAAGAAAAAGTCCATATTGACCTACTTGTAAGATCTGGAAGTCCCCAAAAAATCCATCTATGTTTCCAAAAGATCTATATCTGTTTATTGTTAGCATTCTCGTGAAACCAAAATATACTTACACTGGTGGCCATTACTTTTACGGCCAACAGGGCACTACCAGTCCGTAGCGAAGTAAAACATAAGGTTGGCATTATTATGTCCCCATGGTCTACTTCAGGGGTCTTCAAAAATCAGGGATGTATTTATGTACCTCCCCCACCGGTATTTATCTATCTATAATAGGGATTTATCGGTATAAATGGACACAGGACATATTTAGCGGCTGCTCTAATGGAGACCGATGTTACAAGTCAGACTGCCCCAGACACAACCTGCCAAGGCTTATGGCCGAGTCGAATTTGCATGCAATTTCAATGCTCCTCCGTTGTCAAACATGGTTTCCATGCATCAACAAAGGAATGTGGGACCCCACGGTGCTTTCTCAGACATTTTACTGCTCGACATCGTATTTTCAAGAGGTCTGAGATTTTTCAAGATCTCTGGAAAAATACACCGCGGAGATGGGACCAGTGTCACATATATATGTACAGGGCCGTGTAGCATTATGGATTCAGTGAGGGCGTAAAATTAGGAAACAAATGTGATTCTTTATTTCAGGATATGTACAGGATGCTTCTCTATGGCGTGTTGGATCCATTACAGCCAGATTTAAGGAATTTTATTGTATGGATGGTTTGTAAGCAGTCCCTTGCAATGCATCTAGTGCTGACTGTCTAATAATACGGTGACAACGCCATATTGTTCTATAATCACAGTGGCTTGTAATACCGCTATATAGTGCCTATATAAACGTGTTTGTGATTTAACCCCTTTATTGCCGTAAAATATAGTGGCTGCGCATGTCTAACTTTTTTTTTTCTTTGCCTTCTCACATTCATAGCAATATTCTTTTTTTTTTATGAAGTAGAAGCTCATTGTTTCTCTGTGGGACAAGTTGTAGCTTTTAGGCGTTATTTTCCTATATCCAAGCGTTGAATTATAGTACAGTACGATGTCTTAACTTCTTAAGTGGGTAAAACTGCTAAGTGCTTGTAAGTTTGCAGTTTACCAAAATTCATCTTCGCTCTCAAGAACCAAGTTAGTTTACCACTTGTTGACTAGGTTACCAGCCACCTCTGTGGCAGCCGGTTTCCTAAGCCAGAAGTGCACACTTGGAAGCTTTTTGCTATACAGCTTGCAAGCAAAACTCAGAAGCTAGCTGGATGTCTGGATCTGGCCGCCTTCAGGGCATCTGTGTTCCTCCGACAGTGCAGCAGAGAGTGCACGGTTCAGACCCATGGTGGGACCATGATGCTGGTTTGTACTGTAAATGTAAATGCACTAGAGTGTATGGAGCGTAGGCTGCGCCCACTGGCCGGGGTGTGTAACCTATTCATACCCTCCATTCCCTGGTCTGAAACTGGCGAATCCCTACAGCGCACAGTACATGCTCTGGGGGGATTCATAAGTCTGCAGTCACACAGAGTGACACATATAGTGGCTGCAAACTTATCGATTTTGACCTTTAGGCTAAGTTCACACGTTGCAGAATTGCCGCGGAAATTTCCGCGGCAATTCTGCGCCTCCTGCCGCGGGTATATCGCATGCAGAATTAGCATGCATATACCCGCAAAAAACTAGCGTTTTGCAAGCATAATTAGCTTGCAGAATGCTAGAGTTTTCCAAGCGATCTGTAGCATCGCTTGGAAAACTGACTGACAGGTTGGTCACACTTGTCAAACATAGTGCTTGACAAGTGTGACCAACTTTTTACTATAGATGCAGCCTATGCCGCATCTATAGTAAAAGATCGAATGTTTAAAAATAATAAAAAAAATTAAAAACATGGTTATACTCACCTGCAGACCTCAGCGGCGTCCGTTCCTATAGCTGTTGTGCGGTGAAGGGCCTGTGATGATGTCACGGTTGTGATTGGTCACGTGACCAGTCACATGCGGTCACGTGACCGGTCACATGCGGTCTCGCGACCAATCACAAGACCGTGACGTCATCGCAGGTCCTTCACCGCCCAGCAGCTATAGGAACCGAAGCAGCAGCGTGCAGCGGAGAGGCCGGAAGACTGCGGGGGACATCGAAGGTGAGTATATCGCTATTTTTTATTTTAATTCTTTTATTTTTGACCAATTATATGGTGCCCAGTCCGTGGAGGAGAGTCTCCTCTCCTCCACCCTGGGTACCAACCGCATATAATCTGCTTGCTTCCCGCATGGTGTGCACAGCCCCGTGCGGGAAGTAAGCAGATCAATGCACTCCTATGGCTGCAGAATCGCCGCGATTCCGCAATTTTAATGAACATGCTGCGTTTTTTTCTGGAATGCGATTCCACTCAGGAAAAAAATGCAGCATGTGCACAAAAAATGCGGAATGCATTCTGTTACATAGGATGCTTAAAGGGAACCTATCACCCCGTTTTTTAAAGATTAGATAAAAATAGTGTGAAATAGGGGCAGAGCTGGGCTTTACATTAGTGCCTTTTTGGTGCCTTTACACCCCCGTTAGGCTGCCGAAATACCTTTGTGAAGTGGCCGTTTTGTCCGGTCACTCAAGTTGGTCAGGTCGGATGGGCGTGGTCACAGCGCTGTTTCTCCCCCAGATCAGGCTCATCATTACGTTGGTGGCGTAGTGGTGTGCGCATGTCCAAAGAGAAGATCCACTGCCCAGGAGATTCAAAACAGCGCGGTCTTCGCTATTCGCCGTTTACCGGTGGGCGCGCCCATCTTTCCTGTGGCTGCGCGTGCGCAGATGGAGCGCTCTGCTGCCCGGGGCTTCAGGAAAATGGCCGCCGCGATCTCCATCTGCGCACGCGCGGAATCCCGCGGCCATTTTCCTGAAGCCCCGGGCAGCAGAGCGCTCCATCTGCGCACGCGCAGCCACAGGAAAGATGGCTGCGCCCACCGGTAAACGGCGAATAGCGAAGACCGCGCTGTTTTGAATCTCCTGGGCAGTGGATCTTCTCTTTGGACATGCGCACACCACTACGCCACCAACGTAATGATGAGCCTGATCTGGGGGAGAACCAGCGCTGTGACCACGCCCATCCGACCTGACCAACTTGAGTGACAGGACAAAACGGCCACTTCACAAAGGTATTTCGGCAGCCTAACGGGGGTGTAAAGGCACCAAAAAAGGCACTAATGTAAAGCCCAGCTCTGCCCCTATTTCACACTATTTTTATCTAATTTTTAAAAAACGGGGTGATAGGTTCCCTTTAATGGTAGCGGTTTTTTTTTCGCGGTTTTATAGCGTTTTTATAGCGAAAAAAACGCGAAAAATATGCTACGTGTGCACACAGCCTTAGGCCTTTTAGAGAACATTTCATCTTCAACTTACTTAACAGTAATTTTGACCAGGGGTGCACAAACTTTTACATGCCACTGTATATTGCAGAAAATGCATAAAACCTTTGTGCCATTTATTACAAAAAATTATATTCACTCTATTGTATGAATGGTTACAGTTACTAGGATGCCAAATATGTAATTTACTTTATTGAAATTTGTTACAAAGTGTTTGTTATAATAGTTTTGTGCCAAGTTTTTAGCAACTTTATAAGAAAACTTTTTTTTTTATAATCTTGTTCTTCCTATAATGTAGTGTAATTGCACTATGCAGAGAGGTATATCTCTATATACAGCACATAACGTAGGTGAAAAAGAAAACTACTAAAGTTTTCAGGAAGGATTTTCTAATAGGCGGCAGTGCAATCTATGGCTCACCGCTCGTATTTCTGTCTCCGGTAAAGCAGATCCTGACTTTAACACCCTGCAGAATCCTTGTAACAGAAGAGGCAGAATAAAAGTTAACATAAATCTGAAGGCTGATACACTGTGCCTGAACATCGGGATGCTGCCTGATGTTCAGGCACAGTGTATCAGCCTTCAGATTTATGTGTGCAGCGCTGGCTGGATTATTTCAGCCAGTTATGTTTTAGGGTACGTTCACACAGGACTTTTTTGCTGCTTTTTTTGGCTGCTTTTTTTTATGCTAATTTAGGTGCGTTATTTTGGTGCGTTTTTGGTGCGTTTTTTGGGTACGTTCACACAGGACTTTTTTGCTGCAGATTTTTGCTGCAGATTTTTGCTGCTTTTTTTATGCCAATTTTCAGCTGCTAGGACACCTCACAATGGCTATTCACACCTCACAATGGCTCTTCACACCTTACTACCAGGAACTCCCTCACAATAGATCACAATCAGGACACCTCACAATGGCTCTTCACACCTCACAATGGCTCTTCACACCTCACTAACCACACCCCTAAGCTCTTGGCTGTGAGATCCCTCCCTGCTGGCCATGATTTTCTGCACAAAAAACGCAGCAAATAATGCTACATGCATTTTTTCAGCGTTTTTGCAGCGTTTTTTTCATCACCCATTCAAGTCAATGGGTGAAAAAACGCTGCAAAAACGCTGAAAGAAGTGACATGCCCTATGTCCAAAAAAAGCAGCAAAGCAGAAAATACTGATCAAACAAAAAACCAACGTGTGTGCATGAGATTTCTGAAATCTCATAGGCTATAGGGTATGGCTCCACGGTCCGGAGGGGCGGCGGCATCGGCGCTAATCCCCGCCCCCTTCCTGGGACGCGATCATGCCGGATGTGTTAACTCTTCACATCCGGGATGATCGCTCGCTCCCATAGGGCCCTGGGATATGCCTTGCGGGGACGCTGCGTCCCCGCAAGGTGTACGGACATGCTGCGATCTGAAAAGACGCGCAGCATGTCCGGAGTCGCAGGGCCGCCGCGTGCGGGTTTCCACGCAGAGTGGAGACGGGATTTCATACAATCCCCTCCACTATGCTGGAACATCTGGACGCTGCTTTTTTGACGCTGCAGCTCTGCGCAGCGTCAAAAAAGCAGCGTTTCCTGACCGTGGAAACATACCCTTACTGGTACTGTAAAAAGCAGCTGAAAATTAGCATTAAAAAAAGCAGCAAAAAAAAAGCAGCAAAAAAGTCCTGTGTGAACGTACCCTTACTGTGAAACACTGGTATTTTAGAGAAAAACATACATATAAAGGGGACTGTGCCGCTCTGCTGACTACTCCAGGAAACCATTCCCCAGCGGTTCTCCCTGCCCTGTTACCTTGAGTGAGTCCCTAAGCACACACACACATAAGGAAAGAATTGTCATACAAGATACAGAGGGGTAGGAAAAGACATCGGGCACCAGTCTCTTAGACTTGTTTCCAAAGCCACCCTGAATGTGCACTGGCAATTTATAAAGCCACTGGCACATTATTATTTTTCTGGGAGAAATCAGAGGGCAAGCTATAGCCCAGTGCCCAGACTTTTTTGTGGTTGAATAGATAGTAATAAGATGCACTGCTATGCCCATGGGTGATGTGTGTGTGTGTGTGTGTGTGTGTGTGTGTGTGTGTGTGTGTGTGTGTGTGTATGTATGTATGTATGTATATATATATATATATATATGTGTGTGTGTAATATACATATAGTGCTTGCATTATATGCGGTCAATATCAGAGGAACTTGTTGATTATCTACCCTCTTTTGTCGTCTCCTATAGTGAACCTGATTTATTGATTGATTTTATCTACAGACCCACAGATAGGGATATATAGGGATACATAGGGACAGTTGTCGAGGAGCGGGGGCACCATTTTTTTTTTATCATTTAGGGTGCCAACCTCCACTGCAAGGTGACCCAGAGGATAGGGCTACCTAGGGTACCTTCAGGGAGGATTATCATTGATTACATATATCTGAATTTCCATTTTTAAGTATATCTAATGAAATTGATACTTTTTAAAGGTTCTATGATTGTTTTGATACAGGGTGTGGTGACTGGGGTCTGTGGATTACCTATGTCACCAGGACATCCCTCAATGCCACAATTTGTGCTATAATTAGGACTGGCACAAAATTCTGCAAAACCTGCTTGTCGGTGATTAATGTTTCTCTCTGCATCTCTGGGAACAGAAGGGAGAAATCGATGATATTGTCAGGATGAGTTCTGAGCTGTCAGTCAAACAAATGTGATTTGATGGAAGTCTGAAGCTGTGCGCGGCCGACGGGGGAAAGATACAAAACCACAGTCAGGTCTGGATCACCTGTGCCGGATCAATGCTTTCAATGAGACTCCCAACCATCAAGCTCCGGCCATAAATAATGTACATTCTGCTGATTAACGTACGTGCAGCACTCTGCAGAGCAAACACAACTATGTGTACGCAAAATACAGCGACGGAACTAAACGTTATATTTTATTCATTCGCCTCATCTGGACACGTTCTTTCCATCTCTCCCTTGTAACAATTACTGTACCGACCGCTCTGACAGACAGAGTCAATATATCGATCCTACAGCCTGATGCAGTAACATGGCGCACTAATTTGATACACCATTATCCGTTATGGATGTGTGACCGGACGCTAAATGGACCTGCAAAAGATTCCGCTAAAACAAATGCAAATGGCGGCAAATTAACAGCTTTACTGTAATAAGTACAACAAAACTGCTCAGGGTCTGTCCACGATCTAGCAACAGAAAACAGCAACTGCAGAACTGGATCATTATACTGTGAGGTTTCTTAAAATCTGGAATTTGATCATCCAAAAATTCTATAGATTTTTCTATAAATGTCCAATAATGTAGAATTGTTTACTATGTAGCAATCTGCCAATCAGCAACTTGGTGGAACTTATAGCAGCAGCAAAATGCACCCACTAATCCTACTAGAAAAAGTGCATGTACTCATACAAAAGTCTGTTTATCTCTGGGAAAAGCAAATATGGCCACCATTACAATGTTCAAAACAAACGCCTCCAAGCTTCTCTTTCCTTTCATCCGTCACAACCAGTTAAAGCTTCTTTTTGCCAAATGTCCAGGGCCTTTCTGGAATCTCCTGCTCAATAACTTTCCAATAACCTAATGAACCCCTGAAGAAGCTAATAAACTGGTGATACACTTGGGATTTTTTCTATCCTCATGACCTTTTTAAATACCTAATGAAGCTGAGATACTGGCGATACACGTTGGGTTCTTTCTGCCCCTATTATCTTTTTAAACCCCTGAAGAAGCTGAGATACTGACGATACACGTGGGGTTCCATCTGCCCTCATGATCTTTTTTTTTTTAAAAATCTTTATTTATTAACCAATAAACATCATGCTTTATAATGACCAGGTTATGTGGTACAATAAATATGGAGAGGCAATTGGGGTCATAGAAATAAAATAATTAAATACCTAGAGTCAATCAATAAGTCATTTTAAACAATACAATCTGTCCAAGGTCAGGGGAGAGAGATTTGGTGGAACTGATAAAGAAAGGTGGGACGAAAAAAAGTCTGATGCAATCCTGCATTTTGGAACATTATACATAGTTACATAGTTATTAAGGTTGAAGGAAGACTTTAAGTCCATCTAGTTCAACCCATAGCCTAACCTAACCTGCCCTAACATGTTGATCCAGAGGAAGGCAAAAAAAACCCATGTGGCAAAGAGTAACTCCACCTTGGGGAAAAAAATTCCTTCCCGACTCCACATACGGCAATCAGACTAGTTCCCTGGATCAACGCCCTATCAAGGAATCTAATATATATACCCTGTAACATTATACTTATCCAGAAATGTATCCAGTCCCCTCTTAAATTTAAGTAATGAATCACTCATTACAACATCATACGGCAGAGAGTTCCATAGTCTCACTGCTCTTACAGTAAAGAACCCGCGTCTATGATTAAAAAGATCATCAGAAAGGTCTTTGTACTGTCCCCTCATATATTTAGACATTAACATAAGATCACCCCTTAGCCTTCGTTTTTCCAAACTAAATAGCCCCAAGTATAATAACCTATCTTGGTATTGCAGACCCCCCAGTCCTCTAATAACCTTGGTCGCTCTTCTCTGCACCCGCTCTAGTTCAGCTATGTCTTTCTTATACACCGGAGACCAGAACTGTGCACAGTATTCTAAGTGTGGTTGAACTAGTGACTTGTATAGAGGTAAAATTATGTTCTCCTCATGAGCATCTATGCCTCTTTTAATGCATCCCATTATTTTATTTGCCTTTGTAGCAGCTGCCTGACACTGGCCACTGAATATGAGTTTGTCATCCACCCATACACCCAGGTCTTTTTCATTGACTGTTTTGCCCAGAGTTTTAGAATTAAGCACATAGTTATACATCTTATTACTTCTACCCAAGTGCGTGACCTTACATTTATCCCCATTAAAGCTCATTTGCCATTTATCAGCCCAAGCTTCTAGTTTACATTAATCATCCTGTAATATAAAATTGTCCTCCCCTGTATTGATTACCCTGCAGAGTTTAGTGTCATCTGCAAATATTGAAATTCTACTCTGAATGCCCCCCCTACAAGGTCATTAATAAATATGTTAAAAAGAAGAGGGCCCAATACTGACCCCTGTGGTACCCCACTGCTAACCGCGACCCAGTCCGAGTGTGCTCCATTAATAACCACCCTTTGTTTCCTATCCCTGAGCCAGCTCTCAATCCACTTACACATATTTTCCCCTATCCCCATTATTCTCATTTTATGTAACAACCTTTTGTGTGGCACCGTATCAAAAGCTTTTGAAAAGTCCATATACACTACATCTACTGGGTTCCCTTGGTCCAGTCCGGAACTTACCTCTTCATAGAAGCTGATCAAATTAGTCTGACATGAACGGTCCCTAGTAAACCCGTGCTGATACTGGGTCATGAGGTTATTCCTCTTCAGATACTCCAGCATAGCATCCCTTAGAATGCCCTCCAGGATTTTACCCACAGTAGAGGTTAAGCTTACTGGCCTATAATTACCGAGTTCAGTTTTTGTCCCCTTTTTGAATATTGGCACCACATTTGCTATACGCCAGTCCTGTGGTACAGACCCTGTTATTATGGACTCTTTAAAGATTAAAAATAATGGTCTATCAATGACTGTACTTAATTCCTGCAGTATTCGAGGGTGTATCTCATCCGGGCCCAGAGATTTGTCAATTTTAGTGATTTTTAGACGCCGCTGTACTTCCTGCTGGGTTAAGCAGGTGACATTTAATTGGGAATTTTTATCACTAGTCATTTTGTCTGCTATGGGATTTTCTTTTGTAAATACTGATGAAAAAAAGTCATTTAGCATATTGGCTTTTTCCTCATCCTCATCCACCATTTCCCCCAGACTATTTTTAAGGGGGCCAACACTATCATTTTTTAATTTCTTACTATTTATGTAGGTAAAGAATATTTTGGGATTATTTTTACTCTCTCTGGCAATGAGTCTCTCTGTCTCAATCTTTGCTGCCTTGATTTGCTTTTTACAGAATTTATTTAATTTTCTGTATTTATTTAATGCCTCATCACTACCTACTTCCTTTAATTCTCTAAATGCTTTCTTTTTGTCACTTATTGCGCCCCTTACAGCTCTATTTAGCCATATTGGTTTCCTCCTATTTCTAGTCTGTTTATTCCCATACGGTATATACTGTGCACAGGTCCTATCCAGGATGCTAATAAACGTCTCCCATTTTCTTTGTGTATTTTTATGTCTCAGGATATCGTCCCAGTTAATTGCACCAAGATCCTCTCTCATCCGTTGGAAATTTGCCCTCCTGAAGTTTAGTGTCCTTGTCACCCCTCTACTACACATCTTATTAAAGTATACATGAAAACTTATTATTTTGTGATCACTATTCCCCAAGTGTCCCCCAACCCTTATATTTGATATGCGGTCTGGCCTGTTGGTTAATATTAGGTCTAGCAGTGCCCCCCTTCTTGTTGGGTCCTGAACCAGTTGTGAAAGGTAATTGTCTCTCATAGTTGTCAAAAACCGATCACCTTTGCTGGAACTGTAGGTTTCTGTTCCCCAATCTATTTCAGGGTAGTTGAAGTCCCCCATAATAATGACTTCTACTTGAGTCGCAGCTTCATCTATTTGCTTTACGAGGATATTCTCCATTGCTTCCATTATTTTTGGAGATTTATAACAAACCCCTATCAGTAATTTATTATGGATCCATTTTTCTTTATTTACTGTTTTCCCTGCGTTATCCCTGATGCCGCATTTACCGTATTTCACATTGCATTTGTTTCACCCATACACATGGGTTCATAGAAACATATATGGATTTGTCTCTGATATTTGCTTATTTAGACCATTTAGGAGCTGTGTGACTATTATAAGCCGCAGCTCTTTTTAATGCAATTTTAGGTGTTTTTAATGTTGGATCGTGGCGTCTTTTCCATGCATGTTCATTGCTAATAAAGATTTATACTTATCTATTCGTTTGTTGGATGTGCTTTCTTACTGGTGCACTTTTTTTTTTTTTTAATTAAGATGTAATGTATAGAATAGATGTCCTAAATTTCTCACATGAGATACAATGTATCAGTGCTGTAAAATGTACAAACTACCAGGACCGGATAGAGCTTTGTGCTGCTGATATCTAGCTTGCAAAATCTTTTGCTTACATTGGATACAATTGTAAAACTCTCTTTGTGAAATGCTAGAATCATGGATAGGCAACCATTTTTTGGGGGGAGGACAGTGTAGTGACAGGGGCCTAAGTCAAGACTACAGAAGCATTACCTGATGGATAGTGCCGTCAATAATGACTCTTGATGAATGGATTGCACTGTATATCAACAACACATTGGTTTAGGGTGCATCTGCCTTCATCATATTGGTGATGGGCACCTTTAAGAGACAAAAATAGGAGCGCCAAGCAATGTCCGTCGGATTCTAAATCAAATGATTTATGAGGTTTTGGATTACACACCTGTGGCATTATATCAAGCACTGAGCCAGTGTCGAGTTCGTCCATTCTTGAAATAGCGCGAATCGTCGTTTCGTTAAAAATAGAAACAACAGAGATGATCGCTGTTCAAAAGTGACAGACAAGCAAGAAAAAGCGAGACCGTAGAAAAGAAGAGAGAGAAGCAGCAAACACTCCGGAAGTAGAAAAACTGCAGTCAGCTGGATACCAGTGTGGAGCGGACACATTCACAGGAAGCCGAGATACATATATATAATACACACAAATACACTCAGTGCTGAAATTGCACCAGAAAGAAAAAGTAATGGAATTATGGAAATCATAGAAAGGATAGATGAGTTACTGATCTGCAAATGATGAAAAAATGGAAACAAATTGTTCAAAACATCTTGATTTATTGAGTATTAAGTATGGTGCTACTGTGAACAGCCTGCATGGCCTACATTGCGTGGCCTGACACATCTCCAGACTTGTCTCCCATTGAGAACATTGGGGACGTCATTGGTTGGAAATAGCACAGGAGCTGCCAGCAGCGGATCTTGATTATTTGCCCAAGTGCATTCAGTGACAGAACCTTCCTGTGACGATCATTAAGAACCTCAGTGGCTGTAAATGCCGGGATTTCTGCACATGGCTCATGATCTAGACTTAATAAATTGAGATGTCTTAAAAGTTTGTTTCCAGTTTTTTCATGATTTGCAGATCACTATCCATCCTGTGATTTCCATAACGCCACAAATTGTTTTTCTTGGTGCTACAAATTGAAAGTTGAAAAGTGTGTATATTTTGGAAAGTGATGGAATAAAAAAAAAAGAAGAAAGTTGCTCACCACCTCAACAGACCTGAATGAGTGCGTTGTACCAAGGTTGCACTCGTGGGCAACTTTGATGGTAATCCATTTTGGTAATTGTGTTAAAGTGCATTTCTAACGAGGTCCCTGATACATTTAATCTGATGGCAGCAGATGTAGATGTAAGTCCGATCACTCATGCCACTGGTACCACACAGAAAGACCCTCCTTTAAAAATCCTAACAAGGACCCTTCAGTCTCCTCATTCAAGTCCATTTAACTCTCTTTTCACAACTTAGCAGTTGATGCCATTTTTTTTCTACGTCTTATCAAAAGTTAACATTTGCTGACTGGCCGATTTTCACATGACCTTGTCTACAAGACATTTTGTATGTCTCTATCCAGCGTGTGAACATCACTCCATCTGATTTTACACTTTGTAGCACTGTTGCTGTTTATAGATGACATTTTGTTTGTTTTTTTTCCATGGAACAGAAAGATGAATGTCAGATCTGATTAATGTTCATAAAGGCAGGGATTATGTCCTATGCTCAACACGACCCAGGTCCATCTGTCACTGTGTATATCTGTATATCCAGAGCAAGGGGACAAGATTGGAGGTGTATCATAATTTGGAAATAGAAGAGTTGGAAGGACAGAAGACCAACAACAGGATGGACAGAGACAACCTCAGAAATCATAAGAGACTGACAACACAAGTAAAAGTCAGAACTTCTGTTGGAACCTTGTGCTTATAGCGAACACCAACTTTATGGCCCATAACCGTCATCATCAGCCATGGCATTACTAAACCATGACATTCCTGCAGTAAACTGTGTCTTTATATCTGTTCTCTGGTCTTTTGCTCCAGGGATCTCGATCAAGACACCTACTGCTTTGGTCAGCAGAACCTTTCTTGAGAGGTTTCCTTATTTTTGTAACCCCTTTTTAGACTGTGGACAGGAAAGTTCACGATCTCATTAGCTGTCTCACTTCTGAATCTTTCATGTACGGTACTTTTGGAATCTGAGCACACATTTTTAAGCCCTGCTGCAATCTTCCCACATGGCTTTATCTCCTGTGTGACACCTATCCTGACCTTGAGTAGCTTGACTCCTCCATTACCGCTGCTATTTAATTTAGCCAGTTTGGTCTCATCAACCTTCCGTGCTGAGGTTTCAGATCAACCCTTGGTGACTTCAAAGCACCTGAGCAGAAACTACAAGACATATTATCTCTGAAAATAGTGGATTTAATGCTTGATTTCTTGGTATGGTTTAAGTGTTAAGAAAAAAAATATAATCCTCTGAGTACAAAATTGGGATTAAAATTCAGGGCAAAGGGATAATAACCAATTGCACTGGGTGGGGCACCTTTTAATTAGGGTAATTCAGGAGGAACCCCAATTTCTACTCTCTTCCTCAATTTAGTACTGACCATGACGAATATAAGGAACTATATGGTCAGCATGGTGGCTCAGTGGTTAGCACTGCAGCCTTGCAGCGTTGGGGTCCTGGGTTCAAATACCACCAAGGACAACATCTGCAAATAGTTTGTATGTTCTCTCCGTGTTTGCGTAGGTTTCCTCCGGGTTCTCCGGTTTCCTCCCACACTCCAAAAACATACTGGTAGGGAATCTAGATTGTGAGCCCCAATGGGAAAATTGCCGTCGATTTGAAGCTCAGAAACCTATTCCTACGCATTTCACAACCAAGACGTTTGCACAAAAAAAAGCCTCCCCTGGCATAATCTGCTCAACACCACAGTGGTCATAAAACAAGCATGACTCCGTCCTTCTTGTACGTCTGCAGTTACTGTTGCTGCTCTTTTGACAAACGGACGATAATGACGAGATACTAAAACCCTCACAAAAGTGACACATTCAAATATCAAAAACAGTAAAAATGTAACATTTCCATAGAGTGCAGAATTGTGTTCATCACATCCAAGTCTTGGGTTAAGTAATTCTTCTGGTTATGAGAGTATGGAAGATCTATCATTACAGTGCGTGGTATCATACCGGTTATACCGTCCACTGCATGAAATATATTACCGCTAAGTGCTTGTCCTTAAAACATTATCTTACCCACAAGTCAATTGTATAATGCATGATGTGTATGGTCCTGCAGGGTGAATGAAACTGGCAATGTAAGATTGTAACAGTGTGGGCCCATATCACCACTTTGGGTGAATAAGATAACTTGTAAATTACATTACTTATCCCGAATAACATCCTGTATTATACCCCAGAGCTGCACTCACTATTCTGCTGGTGCGGTCACTGTGTACATACATTACTGATCCGGAGTTACATCCTGCATTATACTCCAGAGCTGCACTCACTATTCTGCTGGTGCAGTCACTGTGTACATACATTACATTACTGATCCTGAGTTACATCCTGTATTATACTCCAGAGCTGCACTCACTATTCTGCTGGTGCAGTCACTGTGTACATACATTACATTACTGATCCTGAGTTACATCCTGTATTATACCCCAGAGCTGCACTCACTATTCTGCTGGTGCAGTCACTGTGTACATACATTACATTACTGATCCTGAGTTACATCCTGTATTATACTCCAGAGCTGCACTCACTATTCTGCTGGTGCAGTCACTGTGTACATACATTACTGATCCGGAGTTACATCCTGAAATCTCCCCGCATTCCCTGCTTGTTCAGTATTATATTAGAACTTCTCACATTAATGTCTGTTAGGAGATATCCGTGGTCTCATACCTGAGTCTGTTGAGGGATATTTACAAAGCTTGGATCTCGTGGTCCAACACTGACAAATCGGTTTGCGGGGGAAGTGCTGGGTGTTGAGTAGGCTGTGGATGAAAAAGATATGTAGGGTGAATACAATGCAGCACGATGGGATATGACACAATGTGAATATAACACACATCTCTGGTACAGCTGTAGATACCGAGTCCTAGAGAACGCGTGATGCTGGGGGATTAATCGTCCATCTTATAATAATTTATACAGGAGGATAATGACAATGGGCAGCAAGTTTCCAAAAACTTCAATGACATTTCTTAAATGAAAGCACAGTATGGATTACCCATCTCTTACCTATTATCCATCTCTCTCGATTATCCAATCCTAACAATCCTATTTATTACACTAAAACACAGAACAAAAGATTCATAATGAACCACATTAAGTTCGCCCCTTTCTACATGTAGAAGATGAGCGTAAAACTGTGGGCTACATTTTATTTCGAGAGTTCTTGTTTGAAAACTTTCATCCCTGTGCAGAGTTTTTCCTTTTTTTTCCCGTGCTTATAATGCACTTGCAGGAAAATGAGATTGTGGCTTCTTGTGAAGTCCGCACATTATTTCCATAGTCGGGAGGGGAGAAGCAAGAATCAATTTAAGGTTCAAAGCTATATTGCAAAGTTGGAGCTTGTCCAAGCCGATGGATATTATTCTGAAGCCTGCAAGTCACAAAATGACTAAAGTACTGTAATAATTATATTATAGGCGAACACGTCTGCAAATAGAACTGGAGCAAGACCGCAAGCTCACCGAGTCATTTACATTGGGTAAACGGTCCCCATACATCCCTGCAAAGTGATTAACATGTACAACAATTTATCAGGGGTTATCCGCATGATCTATAATGATGGAGGAAGTCGTTAAGGGAGATGCACCAGCTCCACACACATGCTCTGAACAGACACGTCCATTAAAGAGTCTAGCAAAAAAAAAAATGCATTACCCTTTAAGAAACTATCCTGTAGTATTTTCTCTTAAAACTCACTGTTCCTCAGTTACTCCTCCTGGAACTGTGAGAAACGCAGACAAATGGGCATTACCACTACCCTTTATGATATGGGTGTGTCTGATACCATTTAAGTATGACCATGTCAGACTGTAACATTGTAGAGAAAAGGGTCTATAATTCTTAATGATGGTAAATGCAATTGCTTAATAAAACAGACATGTCTGTAGAGGTATCCCTGATGGATGGAACTATTCTGTATCATCCAGAGCCCCCTGGTTCATGAGTACAATGCCAGGACTGCTATGGTAAGAACAATGGCACAGTACCAACAGATGGTACTCTATTAGGGGCTCGTGTTTGGGGGGTTTTATTATTCTGGGATTATTACCCTTTAAATATCTCTAGGGTCTATGTTTTAGGATGTCACTTAAAATCTCAGAAATTACAAGAAAAGGGAGGGTGATTGACATTTGCTGAGCCGCACGTACCCGGGAAAGAACTAAATATATTGGCAAGTGTTACATCCTCTAAAATGACTTCTGATTAGCCAGAATGACGCTTCCTGGTATAATAGCACGGAAATCTGCCGGACAGAAATAGTTTCTTCAAAAAGTTCAGAAAACCAGAAAAGTTCTAAAAAGATAACTGCAAGTAAAACCAGTGGCTTTGCTGGGGGAAAAAATGCAAAAATTGGAAGCTGCAGTAGGAGTGGAATGGACAATTTAGGTATTAGAGAAGCTCATTCCTAGTGGTAAGTTCCCTAAAATTAATGGGAGTTTCCGTCATTGTGCCCATCATTGTGCCAGGCTGCTAGCCATTACACTTCTCATCCATTAAGTCCCATCAGGTTTACCTGGCTATACTGGGATTGAGTCTGGCATCTTTCTGTCCTTCTCCCTTAACCCATGTGTCCTTATCGCATGACCAGGGCAGATTGAAAACCAGAGGATGTAAACCATTCAATGGCAGCAAGCAGAGATATTGCAAATCATTAGGAATTGCTACAGATAATATATTGTTAATTTTTGTAAATATATTGTTAATTTTTTTTAATTATACAATGAATTTGTTGAAATTGGAATTTTTTTAAGGCTTGTTTCATAATTAGCATTTAAAAAAAAAATATATATATATTTACATATAGTGTGCAATATTTCGTTACCTTTTTACATTTTCTTTTCTAGGCAAAAACATTGCGTTCAGAGTTTTACCATAAGTTGAACGGGTTATATAAAAAGTGCTACAAATAGTGCTCTTTTTATTTAGGTGCTTTTTACTTTTTTTGACTTTTTTTTTTTTTAAAGGCAGCATGCTCTTGGTATGGCATTCTTTTTCATTCATCTTCCCAGAAGCTTTTCTATAGGATTGAAAAAAAGTGTAAAACTAAATGGCATGAAAAAATATTTGTGGCAGTTTTCTGTATTTTTTTATTTTTTTTATTTTTAGTGCAATTTTCCCATTTTATGAGGGGAGTGACAGGTTATCAGCAAGGAGCATAAGGACTTATTAGGAAAAGGAGTGCCAGGTTTAGTGGGAGGAGTAGTGGTGGGCTTATTTTCAAGGAACTGACAGGAAAGAGTAATTTTCTTATCAGGAAGGGACATGGCAGGTTTATCAGAGAGGAGTGTGGTGGGCTCATCAGGAAGGGGTATGGTGGGCTTTTTAGGGAGAAGCGTGGTGGGTTCATTAGGGAGAAGTGTGGGCTTATTAGGGAGGGGCGTGGTGGGCTTATCAGGGAGGGGCATGGTGGGCCTATCAGAGAGGGGTGTGGTGGGCTTATAAGGCAGATGAGTGGTGGGCTTATCAGGGAGGGGCGCAGTGGACTTATCACTGAGGGGCGCGGTGGGCTTATCAGGGTGGGGTGCGGTGGGCTTATCAGGGCAAGGCGTGGTGGGCTTATCAGGGAGGGGCGCGATGGGCTTATCAGGGAGGGGCCTAGTGGGCTTATCAGGGAGGGGCGCGGTGGGCTTATCAGGAAGAGGCGCGGTGGGCTTATCAGGGTGGGACACGGTGGGCTTATCAGAGAGGGGCGTGGTGGGCTTATCAGGGAGGGGCGCGGTGGGCTTATCGGGGAGGGGAGCGGCGGGCTTATCAGGCAGGGGAGTGGCAGGTTCATCAGGAAGGGGCGTAATTGGCTTATTAGGGAGCGATATGGCAGGCTCATCAGGAACAGGTTTATCCTGCGATAACCAAATAAATTTACTATACCCGACACCATACATTTTTTTAAAACTATAGCTTAAATTTATGTTCACCCACAACTAATAATGTAGAGGTGACACATTTATTATGAGGCGTATGATTTTAATGAATTTGTCGCCTTTTACTCCGGTGCGCTCGTCATTAGGACGGTGTATGAAATGATGATCTTAAGTAAATATCCCCCTTTGTGTAAAGAAAAGCCGATGGGAATGTTATAGTCACTTAATGAGCTCAGTCTTCTATTTAAGGGAATAAACTAAGAAATGACTGAAAATCCTAAATGATACTGGAGTATTGGGAGGTATTATTATTCTGCGTCTTGTAAGAAACTAATTGGCTCTTTAATAGGCAAGACGCGAGAGTTCAAGGTGTCAAACGCATTTCCACACAGCTCAGAAGACGTAAATGTGACCACAATCTTCCTTCCATAGACGTCTGCTAGTAAATGTGAGCGCTGCTCTGGAATAATGAAATGGGTAAGTAATGACGGCAAATTATAGCATCTTAGTCTCTTATTTAATTATGAAATAGAACTTAAGCGAGCTCGTAAATATCATTAAATGAGCTGTCGGTAGCGCGCCACGGTGACGCTCGCCACCATTTCAATCTTATTTTCAAACCATCGACAATATTTCGCCCCGGAGCGCATGCGGAGACGGTCTTAATAATTAGCGCAATGTTTTATCCAATTAAGCATCTAAGCTACATGGTGATTCGTTAAGCGGCAAGAAAATGATCGTCTGTCAGAGGCAATGGCTCATATATACCGTGATGTGGACGGATGCCGCACTGTATGATCTGGAGCAGATACACCGTGCGGCTCACCTCTTCGTATCATCCTACTTAGACAACGCCCTTTATTCACACCACTCGCAGGGCTGCATTACATTTTATTAATTATTCTTTTTCTTGGTTTTATGTAAATAAAGTTTAATCACGCACATAGGGTTTCTAATCTTCTTTGTATTATCGTTTCTCACCATTTTATGAGCTCCGCTTACTGTCAGTGAATTGGAACATTTGTGTTTTCATCCATTTCATCATTTCCACTTTATACTTCTCACAACTGAGGATTTGCTACAGTTGTTTTCAGTTTTCTGTCGCAGCGATTCCAACCTTACTACTACCCCTGACATAATGTTTCCAATCCCAGTAAACCCCAAATTCCATTCCAGTTTAGTATAGTTATGGGTAAATCATTCTATCGTTCACATCTTGTCCTATTATTGGGTTCAGAGCTCTGCAAAGCGCTTTTGACCAGACTGAAATAGTTTATAAAAGTGACAGTGGATTTTACATTGATACTTTAGTTCATTACAATGGATTTGCATGTATGTGACTTGCTTGTATGTGATTTGCATGCTTGTGGTCGCGTGCCGACTAGTCTCATCCAGGTTCTTTAAATTCATGTCTATTGAGGGAAGCAGGGGGCGTCTACTCAACACGTGAGCACATGTGTAAATCACATACATGCGGACACGTGCCTGCCTCTATGCACATAAAAAATGCTGTCACAATTCAGCAGCCACTTTGCCCCAAGCTTGCACAACCTTTTTAACTGTATATAAAGAAAACAAAGAGATGCAGGAGAAAAACAATCCATACCTCCCCTGCTCACTTCATTTGGCAATCATGATCTAATGCAAAAAGACCAGTTACCTGGATCCTCTAAAAGTAAAAGTTGGGATGGACGTTCTCTCTGTTCCCCCAAGTTCCTTATTCTGTCCTGTATTCTGTTCTGTAGACTCCTATCTTGTGGCATATTGTACAACTGTCTACAGCAAGGTAACCAAGAGCTTCGATTTTGTGATTCAATCATTTATTAGTAGTCAGCTTTTTAAGGATGTCAAACTGAGAATCTCTCTAGGTCTCCAATCTCATAGGATGGGACCTCCAGGTCCATGAAATAATGTCACCAGTCTCAAGTGAACGGATAGGCTGCATTCTCAGTGATGTAATCTATCCGTAGTGAATGGATAGGCTGCATTCTCAGTGATGTAATCCATCCGTAGTGAATGGATAGGCTGCATTCTCAGTGATGTAATCCATCCGTAGTGAATGGATAGGCTGCATTCTCAGTGATGTAATCTATCCGTAGTGAACGGTTAGGCTGCATTCTCAGTGATGTAATCTATCCGTAGTGAATGGATAGGCTGCATTCTCAGTGATGTAATCTGTCCGTAGTGAATGGATAGGCTGCATTCTCAGTGATGTAATCCATCCGTAGTGAATGGATAGGCTGCATTCTCAGTGATGTAATCTATCCGTAGTGAACGGTTAGGCTGCATTCTCAGTGATGTAATCTATCCGTAGTGAATGGATAGGCTGCATTCTCAGTGATGTAATCTATCCATAGTGAATGGATAGGCTGCATTCTCAGTGATGTAATCTGTCCGTAGTGAATGGATAGGCTGCATTCTCAGTGATGTAATCTACCAATAGTGAATGGATAGGTTGCATTCTCAGAGATGTAATCTATCCGTAGTGAATGGATAGGCTGCATTCTCAGTGATGTAATCCATCCGTAGTGAATGGATAGGCTGCATTCTCAGTGATGTAATATATCCGTAGTGAACGGTTCGGTTAGGCTGCATTCTCAGTGATGTAATCTATCCGTAGTGAATGGATAGGCTGCATTCTCAGTGATGTAATCTATCCATAGTGAATGGATAGGCTGCATTCTCAGTGATGTATTCTGTCTGTAGTGAATGGATAGGCTGCATTCTCAGTGATGTAATCTATCCATAGTGAATGGATAGGCTGCATTGTCAGTGATGTAATCTATCCGTAGTGAATGGATAGTCTGCATTCTCAGTGATGTATTCTGTCCGTAGTGAATGGATAGGCTGCATTCTCAGTGATGTAATCTATCCATAGTGAATGGATAGGCTGCATTCTCAGTGATGTATTCTGTCTGTAGTGAATGGATAGGCTGCATTCTCAGTGATGTAATCTATCCATAGTGAATGGATAGGCTGCATTCTCAGTGATGTAATCTATCCGTAGTGAATGGATAGGCTGCATTCTCAGTAATGTAATCTATTCACAGTAAACGGTTAGGCTGCATTCTCAGTGATGTAATCTATCCGTAGTGAATGGATAGGCTGCATTCTCAGTGATGTAATCTATCCGTAGTGAATGGATAGGCTGCATTCTCAGTGATGTATTCTGTCCGTAGTGAATGGATAGGCTGCATTCTCAGTGATGTAATCTATCCATAGTGAATGGATAGGCTGCATTCTCAGTGATGTAATCTATCCGTAGTGAATGGATAGGCAGCATTCTCAGTGATGTAATCTATCCGTAGTGAACGGTTAGGCTGCATTCTCAGTGATGTAATCTATCCGTAGTGAATGGATAGGCTGCATTCTCAGTGATGTAATCTGTCCGTAGTGAATGGATAGGCTGCATTCTCAGTGATGTAATCCATCCGTAGTGAATGGATAGGCTGCATTCTCAGTGATGTAATCTATCCGTAGTGAACGGTTAGGCTGCATTCTCAGTGATGTAATCTATCCGTAGTGAATGGATAGGCTGCATTCTCAGTGATGTAATCTATCCGTAGTGAATGGATAGGCTGCATTCTCAGTGATGTAATCTATCCATAGTGAATGGATAGGCTGCATTCTCAGTGATGTATTCTGTCTGTAGTGAATGGATAGGCTGCATTCTCAGTGATGTAATCTATCCATAGTGAATGGATAGGCTGCATTCTCAGAGATGTAATTATCCGTAGTGAATGGATAGGCTGCATTCTCAGTGATGTAATCTATCCATAGTGAATGGATAGGCTGCATTCTCAGTGATGTAATCTATCCGTAGTGAATGGATAGGCTGCATTCTCAGTGATGTAATCTATCCGTAGTGAATGGATAGGCTGCATTCTCAGTGATGTAATCTGTCCGTAGTGAATGGATAGGCTGCATTCTCAGAGATGTAATCTATCCGTAGTGAATGGATAGGCTGCATTCTCAGTGATGTATTCTGTCCGTAGTGAATGGATAGGCTGCATTCTCAGTGATGTAATCTATCCATAGTGAATGGATAGGCTGCATTCTCAGTGATGTAATCCATCCGGAGTGAATGGATAGGCTGCATTCTCAGTGATGTAATCTATCCATAGTGAATGGATAGGCTGCATTCTCAGTGATGTAATCTATCCGGAGTGAATGGATAGGCTGCATTCTCAGTGATGTAATCTATCCGTAGTGAATGGATAGGCTGCATTCTCAGTAATGTAATCTATTCACAGTAAACGGTTAGGCTGCATTCTCAGTGATGTAATCTATCCATAGTGAATGGATAGGCTGCATTCTCAGTGATATAATCTATCCATAGTAAACGGTTAGGCTGCATTTTCAGTGATATAATCTATCCGTAGTGAATGGATAGGCTGCATTCTCAGTGATGTAATCTATCGGTAGTGAATGGATAGGCTGCATTCTCAGTGATGTAATCTATCCATAGTGAATGGATAGGCTGCATTCTCAGTGATGTATTCTGTCCGTAGTGAATGGATAGGCTGCATTCTCAGTGATGTATTCTGTCCGTAGTGAATGGATAGGCTGCATTCTCAGTGATGTAATCTATCGGTAGTGAATGGATAGGCTGCATTCTCAGTGATATAATCTATCCATAGTAAACGGTTTGGCTGCATTTTCAGTGATATAATCTATCCGTAGTGAATGGATAGGCTGCATTCTCAGTGATGTAATCTATCGGTAGTGAATGGATAGGCTGCATTCTCAGTGATATAATCTATCCATAGTAAACGGTTTGGCTGCATTTTCAGTGATATAATCTATCCGTAGTGAATGGATAGGCTGCATTCTCAGTGATGTAATCTATCGGTAGTGAATGGATAGGCTGCATTCTCAGTGATGTAATCTATCCATAGTGAATGGATAGGCTGCATTCTCAGTGATGTATTCTGTCCGTAGTGAATGGATAGGCTGCATTCTCAGTGATGTAATCTATCGGTAGTGAATGGATAGGCTGCATTCTCAGTGATGTAATCTATCCGTAGTGAATGGATAGGCTGCATTCTCAGTGATATAATCTATCCATAGTAAACGGTTTGGCTGCATTTTCAGTGATATAATCTATCCGTAGTGAATGGATAGGCTGCATTCTCAGTGATGTAATCTATCCATAGTGAATGGATAGGCTGCATTCTCAGTGATGTAATCTATCCGTAGTGAATGGATAGGCTGCATTCTCAGTGATGTAATCCATCCGTAGTGAATGGATAGGCTGCATTCTCAGTGATGTAATCTATCCATAGTAAACGGTTAGGCTGCATTCTCAGTGATGTAATCTATCCAGAGTGAATGGATAGGCTGCATTCTCAGTGATGTAATCTATCCGTAGTGAATGGATAGGCTGCATTCTCAGTAATGTAATCTATTCACAGTAAACGGTTAGGCTGCATTCTCAGTGATGTAATCTATCCGTAGTGAATGGATAGGCTGCATTCTCAGTGATATAATCTATCCATAGTAAACGGTTAGGCTGCATTTTCAGTGATATAATCTATCCGTAGTGAATGGATAGGCTGCATTCTCAGTGATGTAATCTATCGGTAGTGAATGGATAGGCTGCATTCTCAGTGATGTAATCTATCCATAGTGAATGGATAGGCTGCATTCTCAGTGATGTATTCTGTCCGTAGTGAATGGATAGGCTGCATTCTCAGTGATGTAATCTATCGGTAGTGAATGGATAGGCTGCATTCTCAGTGATATAATCTATCCATAGTAAATGGTTTGGCTGCATTTTCAGTGATATAATCTATCCGTAGTGAATGGATAGGCTGCATTCTCAGTGATGTAATCTATCCATAGTGAATGGATAGGCTGCATTCTCAGTGATGTAATCTATCCGTAGTGAATGGATAGGCTGCATTCTCAGTGATGTAATCTATCCGTAGTGAATGGATAGGCTGCATTCTCAGTGATGTAATCCATCCGTAGTGAATGGATAGGCTGCATTCTCAGTGATGTAATCTATCCGTAGTGAATGGATAGGCTGCATTCTCAGTGATGTAATCTATCCGTAGTGAATGGATAGGCTGCATTCTCAGTGATGTATTCTGTCCGTAGTGAATGGATAGGCTGCATTCTCAGTGATGTAATCTATCCTTAGTAAACGGTTAGGCTGCATTTTCAGTGATATAATCTATCCGTAGTGAATGGATAGGCTGCATCGCCATTAATGTCCCCAATCCCTAGTGATGGATAGGCTTCTCCTTCAGTGATGTCAGTAGTTTACAATGAGCACTAAATTCATAGTGATGCTGTGCAAATGTGGGGGAACGACTGGTTCTCCTTAAACAGACTAGCTAAGTATGGAGTGTTACAGGCAATGCTTCATAGGAGAAAAGTATTCAAATTCGCTTTCTCTTAGTTTCTTTCATTCTATCTCATAAGTCCCAGCTAGGGGAGGTAATGCATCTCCTGCCCTCTAATGAGCACCATTAAGGGTCAGACACTGACTTATAGGAGCGATACCTCTTCCAGGTGGTACGTAAGAGTTTCTTTCATTCTGCTGGAGAGATAATTTGCATACTTTCCACCCATGGAGCATTGCCTGTAAGACTCCATGCTCTCTTTGAGGAGAACCAGTAATTCCCCCATGATGCCACAAGGATGCTGTACTCGGTCACTCAGTCCCTGAGATGTTTTGGTGAGGGGCAAAGACCCCAAAACCGCTATCTGTAGAAGAGCTTCTGGCTTGCTAGATAATTTATTTTGTTCTGAGAAAAAAAAACTAATTTGCAAAATTATATGAAAAACTGAATTAAAAAGCGTTGTCATATTTTTCTAATTACCCAGGGACCCATTTTTTTTCTCTATAAGGATCGGGCTCTACACAGCACTATCAGTCTTAACGAGTTGGACCCATCGCGGACCATTTCCTGCTCCCATAGACTTTGAGGATCCTCATTAGAAGATATAACAGGCAGTTACTGCATCTTCCTGAAAAATCAACTCTGCAGAAAAGACCAGGAACCTGCGAGACATTGGTGCGATATCACACTTTGTCTGGGCTGAGCGAGCCCCATTGGGAATAAAATCATAAACCTAATGCGCGTGAGACGCAGCAGCGCTCCTTTATCTGCAGTTACGAGCTTCCTGTAATCAGGCGAGGCGCACTTACATCTCAGGACCATAACTTATTCATAACCAGGATAACGTTTTCTGCGTCGTTTGATGCAGGATGTCCCAGCTCGGCTCCATCACCGTCTTGTAGGAAGTTACGAGTCAGCAGCACATTACCAGCGGCACTGATGTAATTTACTGTATAGAGTGATCTTCAGATGAGAAGATGACGGACTGTTGGGGGGGAACCAATGCCATTCACTTCTATGGGAAATATGGCATTCCAAGCTACAAAGTGCTACTATGGTATAAAGGGGAGTAATTATAAAAAGGTTCAGGATCATCGTCCCTGCACAGCAACAGTCCCTCTCCTGCAAATGAAACCATTGCTATTAATGATGTCGTAGGATCCCTGTTATGGACCCAGGGGCTTTAGGTTACCCCTATATTGGTATGGACAGAGTATTAGCTACCAGCTTTAGCCTGCGATGTCATACATCACAATTTCTGGTTATTATACACGTCAGAATAGACATGTGACGTAGATAAATGAGTAAATGATAATCAGGACATAGGGGTCACCGAAAAATAGGAGAAATACCCCCAACTGGATAGTACGGTAAATACAGACACCAAAGTATTGTCCCCTACCTGCTGAATTAAGCAATCCTGTCTGTTCTGCAGGGGCCGCATAAAAGGAGAAATGGAAGATTAGTGAAAAGGAAGACAGAAATGTGAGGAAAAATTATTGTTACTATGTTATTAAATAAGGGATGTTTAAAGAGAGAAATCAACAGAGTTCTTAAATATGTTATCATAAGGACAGATGTCATCACTCTCTATTGGATGGATAGGCTGCATTCTCAGTGATGTCACCGCTCTCTAGTGATGGATAAGCTGCATTCTCAGTGATGTCACCACTCTCTAGTGATGGATAAGCTGCATTCTCAGTGATGTCACTGCTCTCTAGTGATGGATAGGCTGCATTCTAAGTGATGTCACCGCTCTCTAGTGATGGATAGGCTGCATTCTAAGTGATGTCACCGCTCTCTAGTGATGGATAGGCTGCATTCTCAGTGATGTCACCGCTCTCTAGTGATGGATAGGCTGCATTCTCAGTGATGTCACCGCTCTCTAGTGATGGATAAGCTGCATTCTCAGTGATGTCACCGCTCTCTAGTGATGGATAAGCTGCATTCTCAGTGATGTCACTGCTCTCTAGTGATGGATAGGCTGCATTCTCAGTGATGTCACCGCTCTCTAGTGATGGATAGGCTGCATTCTAAGTGATGTCACCGCAATCTATTGATGGATAGGCTGCATTCTAAGTGATGTCACCGCAATCTAGTGATGGATAGGCTGCATTCTCAGTGATGTCACCGCTCTCTAGTGATGGATAGGCTGCATTCTCAGTGATGTTCTTGCTCTCCAATCTATGGATAGGCTGAATGAATATTTATGTCATTTCTGTTGGGTAATGAATCGCAGTCCTCTTTAGAGATTGTGTGATTCATGTCCTAATTTAAATGGATTCCTTTCCTTCAGTGCTGAGAGGGGTAAGGACTCTTTCCATGCATGAGAACATACAGCCTGGTTGTTCTTAGCTGCAGTCTCTCTCTCTCTGTATATATATATATATATATATATATATATATATATATATATATATATATATATATATATATATATATATATATATATATATATATATATATATATATACATACCCCCACTCTGGGCGTTTTCTCCCTGCCAGAGAAATATTCATCTTCCTGTGCTGTGTGCTAAAGCTAAGTAGTTGAAGTTTGGCGTTGTGGTGTTCTGTAGTTTGCGGTTTTATGTTTGTGTTTATCTCCCGGTCCCTGTTTCCGTTTAGTTTGTTCCTCCCTGTCCCTATCCTCCTCCCTATTGTTGGTTGGTGCTTTTGTATGATAGAGGTTTTCTGTTATCCCTGTTGTGTCTGGTTTACCTTTCATTTCTGTCCCATGCCTCATGGGGTGCAGGAGGGGACAGATTAGGGTCAGACCCAGGCCTCAGTCTCTACCTTTTAAGGATACCCCCGGGACAGGGATAGTTAGGGTGCCAGCTCCAGGCACAGTTTAAGGCCCCTCTTCCTTACCGAAGACCATTACAGCGTGACAGTGTATCCTTATAATTTAACTACTCTCTAGTGAACGAATATGTTAAATTCACATTTCTGCCATCTGTTTTTAGTGAATGGATAGGTGGCATAGATCTAAACATTGTTGGTACTATGTACACATGTTTCAGTACAGATAAGAAATATACACTCTTCGTTTTATATTGTTACCAGTCTTTCATGTCCATTTCTATTATTAATTTCACCTTACTAGGAATCTCTTCTGCAAGTCTAACCTCAGGTATATCTGATAATAAATTCAAGCAGCGTTACGTGAGTGCGGAGAATATGAAAGTCTTCATTTTGTGGAAGCTTTTAAATAAATGATGTGAACTGAGCCCCAGGAAGTTCACTTTCAGCTTGACTAAGAAAAACAGCAGAGAGTTTGCTCACATAAAATCTTTGAGACCTGTAATTCTCCCTTCTACAGCCGCTGTCACAGGTGATCTAGTTATATAGCACCTGCTAGTAAAGATATAACATAAAATATAGGGACACGCGCGCAGATACAGTATGTCAGACTATGGACAGAATGGTCACCGGAGCGCAAACATCCTGTTTTCTGCAGATCACTTTTCAGCTGTTGTGTATAGACTGGGACAAGATCAGCAGAGCAATTTCATTATCTCATAGAGACTATATTAATCTATGGACACTTTTCTGTCTATTGACTCCCATTCATTACAGCAGTACATACCCTGCGATAGTCTATACGTACAATATAGGAAGGAGGTGTGTGTCCCCCTAAATAGCCACTCCCAGTGAAGATTAAAAAAAAGGAGAAATAGCTGCAACATAGTTTCATAGTTTTTCAGGTTGAAGCTATAGATTAGCTTATCGAGTGCCGTCTATAGCCTAACGTTAATCCAGAGGAAAGAAAAAAACCTATCAGCCAGATGCCAATTGCCCCATATTAGAGGAATAATCCCTTCCCAAACATAATGGTATAGTAAGAAAATCTTCTACGGAGACCCATTTCACTTACTCGGAGAAGTGGGAGAGGAGGCTCCTCCTTCTGTAGACGTTGTCGGAGGCTTTGTGTCTGGCACTGGCAGGGGCACAGGCCTGGCCATAGGTGGAGGAGGAGGTGGTGGCAACATGGGAGTAGGAAGGAATGGATTGTGCACCTTGCCTTGGCTGCTACCATTGGGCTGTGGGGCAAAAAGAAAAAAAACAAAAACACAAAGACTGATTAGAGAGAAACAAAACCGTATTAAAAGGGGAGCGGACTACATTTATTACAATCTACCTGTGGACCCCCATGTCTTACACTGCTGCTGTGTTTCTGATCCTAAAGTCATACTCTGTTCCAGCTGCCCCCTCCGGCACTTACGGCCTCGTGCACACATTGTAGATGAGCAAAATGAATGAGAATCCTGAAGTCTTATGCACACATTGCTTACAGATTTAGAGTCTGTTCACATATTGCAGATTTGATGTTTTTTTTTCTGCTCAGATTTATCACCAAACCTGAAGGTTTTCCTAATGTCAGTAAAGTGAATGAGAATCCTGAAGTGTAAGGCTACGTGCACACATTGAGTAAAATTTCTGCAGCTCAGCAGAAAAACATGAGCATTTTTGCCGTTTCTTTGCCTGCAGTTTTGACTGCTTTAAGTGAAGGCAATGGTGAAAAAAGCATGTCAAAAAGACATACAAAATGTGGCCAAAAGTGTGATTTTTCAGCTGCGTTTTTCCTTCCAAGAGATGAAAAAATATTGCACCAAATACTTAATGTGTGCAGATACCCTTAAATCTGCAGCATGTCAATCAGTGTTTTTGCTGAAGTTTTCACTTATACTAAGGAGTGGGGAAAAATCCGCTTCACAAACTCTCTTATTTTACGCAGCGTTTTTCCTGCCAAAAGATGGAAAAAATGGGGCAGAAATGTCTGCACCAAATACTTAACGTGTGCACATAGCCTTACAGTCCACAGAAGAGGAGGCAGATGGAAGACGACACGACTGCAGAATCAGACTGCACATGGTGTGATTGTGATCTTTACCCATGGAGACACACAGCTCAGCGCGGGAGCTGTATACATCGAAAAGAAGAATATTTTTCATCACTATTATCTGCAGTGTCGCTTCATGCATTATTTTAGATGCAGAGGATAAATAATTTTCTAGTTGTAAATGAATTCATACCATTTTAGTGTATAAAATCAAATATCTGAAATTGACCTGTAAAGCACTGGATTATCAAATACTGTGGATTACTGCATGTCACGTTTAAAGGATTTTCACTGTTTAATCAGAAAATTAAAAAAATCCTAATTACTTATGAGCCTATAAAAATCTGCAACATATTGCAGGTCGGTGATGGAAACAAGGACTGGATTATCAGAATTTTTAGATTATTGAATGTTGGATTAACGTTTTTTTTCACTATTTAATTACATAAAGTTCTATGAATATCCACAATGTAGCGCACTTCTGTGCTGGATTATCAGATTTTCTGGATTACTGGTTGCCTGAGATCACGGTTTACGATTCTTTTCTACCTGCCCCGGGAGATCATTATCTCAGAGTGATTACCCCAGGACAGTATTTCACGGTCCTCCTCTTGCAGAGGGGTTTGCTACCTTCCAGTGCAGATTTTTTTCTTGAATAATAAACCTTATCTCTTTACACTATATTCACACGTTGAGTTTTTGCAGTGTTTTTTTAAAGCAAATTTTCAGCAGAGTTTTACAGTACCAGAAAAGTGTGAGATGTCAGAAATCTCATGCATACACACTGGTTTTCTTTTCCTGACTGATTTGGAAAACTGCAACATGTCACATCTTTCAGTGCATTTGCAACATTTTTCACCCATAACAAATAATGGGTAAGTGAAAAAACGCAGCAAAAAACTGCAGGAATCGTTTTTTGCTACAAAAACCTAAGGACATTAAATCAAGCTTTTTTTAGGCTACTAAACTTTATTAACATGCACAACAGACAGCAAAAATGCAGCAATAAAAAGGCAGCAAAAACCTGCTTTTTGTAAGCAGCCTAACTGCAGCAAAAACACAACATGTGAACATAGCCTTAGAATCACTTAGGCAAAAACAAAGAAATGGAATAAACTTTCAGCCCGTCTCCTGCCTGTTTCAGCTGTGCACCAGCGTAACCATATATTTAGCATTTTATGAGGCCGAGCAGTAAGTTTAATTTATGGAGCAATAGAATTTAGGAGGCCGAGCACTCGCACCGTCTGACAATATCAGTTTTGACAACAGTCAACAAATGGATCCGCCATACAGGCATCTTACTCTATATGCAGAGCTCTGGGGGAATGAGAAATGGCAGCCGGCGGGACCATAAAATGGGGCTATAGTGGTTTTAAGGAACAATAAAATCCTATAGTGAAGTCTTTATAACTTCCATAATTGTGACAGTGATGTGTCCACCTCACAGCTATATATATTATATATATATATATATATATATATATATATATATATATATATATATATATATATATATATATATATATATGTATATATATATATATGTATATCATAGAATTTTAAAGAAAAAGTACTGCAACTTTGCAAAACAGTATATACATATATATACTACATATACACGGTGAAGGAAATGATTATTTGATCCCTTGCTGATTTTGTAAGTTTGCCGACTGACAAAGACATGAGCCGTCTATAATTTTAAGGCAAGGTTAATTTTAACATTGAGAGATAGAATATCAAAAATAAAATCCCGAAAATCACATTGTGTAAATTATATAAATGTGTTTGCATTTTGCAGTGAGAAATAAGTATTTGATCCCTCTGGCAAACAAGACTTAATACTTGGTGGTAAAACATTTGTTGGCAAGCACAGCAGTCAGACTTTTGTGTAGTTAAGGTTGAAGTTTGCGCACATGTCAGGAGGAATTTTGGTCCACTCCTCTTTGCAGATCATCTCTAAATCATTAAGATTTTGAGGCTGTCGCTTGACAACTCAGAGATTCAACTCCCTCCATAAGTTTTCTATGGGATTAAGGTCTGGAGACTGGCTAGGCCACTCCATGACCTAAATGTGCTTTTTTTGAGCCACTCCTTTGTTGCCTTGACTGTATGTTTTGGGTCATTGTCTTGCTGGAAGACCCAGCCACGACCCATTTTTAATGTCCTGGCGGAGGGAATCAGGTTGTCACTCGGGATTTTACGGTACATGGCTCCATCCATTCTCCCATTGATGCGGTGAAGTAGTCCTGTACTCTTAGTAGAGAAACACCCCCAAAACATAATGTTTCCACCTCCATGCTTGACAGTGGGGACGGTGTTATTCGGGTCATAGGCAGCATTTCTCTTCCAAAAAACACAGCGGGTTGAGTTAATGCAAAAGACCTCAATATTTATCTCATCTGACCTCAGCACCTTCCCCAATCACTCACAGAATCATCCAGGAGTTCATTGGCAAACTTCAGACGGGCCTGCACATGTGCCTTCTTGAGCAGGGGGACCTTGCGGGCACTGCAGGATTTTAAACTTTTACGGCATAATGTGCTACCAATGGTTTTCTTCGTGACTGTGGTTCTAACTGCCTTGAGATCATTAACAAGTTCCCTCCGTGTAGTTTTAGGCTGATCTCTCACCTTCCTCATGATCAAGGATAACCCACGAGGTGAGATTTTGCACGGTGCCCCAGATCGATGTCGATTGACGGTCATTTTGTATTTCATCCATTTTCTTGCTATTGCACTAACAGTTGTCTCCTTCTCACCCAGCGTCTTACTTATGGTTTGTAGCCCATTCCAGCTTTGTGCAGGTCTATGATCTGGTCCCTGACATCCTTATAAAGCTCTTTGGTCTTGCCCATGTTGTAGAGGTAAGAGTCTGACTGATTGAGTCTGTGGACAGGAGTCTTTTATAAAGGTGACTATGTAAGACAGCTGTCTATAATGCAGGTAACGAGTAGATTAGGAGCGTCTAACTGGTCTGTAGGAGCAAGAACTCTTAATGGTTGGTAGGGGATCAAATACTTATTTCTCACTGCAAAATGCAAATAAATGTATATAATTTATACAAAGTGATTTTCTGGATTTCATTTTTGATATTCTATCTCTCAATGTTAAAATTAACCTACCCTTAAACTTATACTGTTCATGTCTTTGTTGGGCGTACCTTAGAGCTGGACTCCGCCGATATCGGCTGACTCCAGGGGACCCAGCAATTATTATTCAGCTGTCAAATAATTGCTCCAAAATGTGCGGCCCCTTTTAATGCTCATTTTGGAGTATTATATCTTAAATAATTCCTATTGACAAACGCTCCTTTGGGGCAAACTGTGCACCTATTCCCTAGTAGAATATACACTCCCTATTTGCATTGCATTACTCTGCAGCACAGTGATCCCGGACTGCTGTAAAACTACAACTCCCAGCATAAGTAGAATCGAATGTTTAAGTACAATTGCAGATACATGGCGGGGGAATTTGTCCACAAATATCTCTGACATTTGTATCCTTTTGGTTACCCTCATACCCAATTTACACCGAACCGCCATCCCTCAAGTGCTGATCCTGAAGGCAGTCCATTATATTCGGACCCGGCCTCTGAGCAGTCATTAGGGCTCAGATGCTTTTTTGTACGGCCTTTCTCTGCATGCGCAGATCTGCAGACAGATAAATACCAAGCCTAAGAAATTCGCAGTGTGGTATGCAGGGTTCAAGTACTGGTCAACTAGAACTCAAGTACTTGATATACACTTCTAAATAACATCCAGACCTGGAACATCTGTCTTCCCACAAGTTGTTAAAGATCATTTAGCCAGAGCCATTTCATTTTGTAGTTTTATTTCTGCCTTTTCCTAATTTATCCCCCCACAACGTAATAGCTATCTGCAATAATTTCATTTAGAGCCACTGTAAACTATGAGCTCTGCAAAATAGATTTAAAAGGGGATTAATGAACACAGAGCTAAAGCTGCGATAAAACACCAAAAACATTAAAAACTGTATTAAAATCCAATGCCATACCCAGAATGCAGAGGGGATTGAGTAACTGGAAATGGCATCATGTGATCACCAAGTAAAGGTTCACTTCTCAGCATCTTGATACAACATACAGTACAGACCAAAAGTTTGGACACACCTTCTCATTTAAAGTTTTTTCTGTATTTTCATGACTATGAAAATTGTACATTCACACTGAAGGCATCAAAACTATGTATTAACACATGTGGAATTATATACTTAGCAAACAAGTGTGAAACAACTGAAATTATGTCTTATATTCTAGGTTCTTCAATGTAGCCACCCTTTGCTTTGATGACTGCTTTGCACACTCTTGGCATTCTCTTGATGAGCTTCAAGAGGTAGTCACCGGGAATGGTTTTCACTTCACAGGTGTGCCCTGTCAGGTTTAATAAGTGGGATTTCTTGCCTTATAAATGTGGTTGGGACCATCAGTTGTGTTGTGCAGAAGTCTGGTGGATACACAGCTGATAGTCCTACTGAACAGACTGTTAGAATTTGTATTATGGCAAGAAAAAAGCAGCTAAGTAAAGAAAAACGAGTGGCCATCATTACTTTAAGAAATGAAGGTCAGTCAGTCCGAAAAATTGGGAAAACTTTGAAAGTGTCCCCAAGTGCAGTGGCAAAAACCATCAAGCGCTACAAAGAAACTGGCTCACATGAGGACCACCCCAGGAAAGGAAGACCAAGAGTCACCTCTGCTTCTGAGGATAAGTTTATCCGAGTCACCAGCCTCAGAAATCGCAGGTTAACAGCAGCTCAGATTAGAGACCAGGTCAATGCGACACAGAGTTCTAGCAGCAGACACATCTCTACAACAACTGTTAAGAGGAGACTTTGTGCAGCAGGCCGTCATGGTAAAATAGCTGCTAGGAAACCACTGCTAAGGACAGGCAACAAGCAAAAGAGACTTGTTTGGGCTAAAGAACACAAGGAATGGACATTAGACCAGTGGAAATCTGTGCTTTGGTCTGATGAGTCCAAATTTGAGATCTTTGATTCCAACCACCGTGTCCTTGTGCGATGCAGAAAAGGTGAACGGATGGACTCTACATGCCTGGTTCCCACCGTGAAGCATGGAGGAGGAGGTGTGATGGTGTGCGGGTGCTTTGCTGGTGACACTGTTGGGGATTTATTCAGAATTGAAGGCATACTGAACCAGCATGGCGACCACAGCATCTTGCAGCGGCATGCTTTTCCATCCGGTTTGCGCTTAGTTGGACCATCATTTATTTTTCAACAGGAAATGACCCCAAACACACCTCCAGGCTGTGTAAGGGCTATTTGACCAAGAAGGAGAGTGATGGGGTGCTACGCCAGATGACCTGGCCTCCACAGTCACCAGACCTGAACCCAATCGAGATGGTTTGGGGTGAGCTGGACCGCAGAGTGAAGGCAAAAGGGCCAACAAGGGCTAAGCATCTCTGGGAACTCCTTCAAGATTGTTGGAAGACCATTCCCGGTGACTACTTCTTGAAGCTCATCAAGAGAATGCCAAGAGTGTGCAAAGCAGTAATCAAAGCAAAAGGTGGCTACTTTGAAGAACCTAAAATATAAGACATAATTTCAGTTGTTTCACACTTTTTTGTTAAGTATATAATTCCACATGTGTTAGTTCATAGTTTTGATGCCTTCAGTGTGAATGTACAATTTTCATAGTCACGAAAATACAGAAAAATCTTTGAATGAGAAGGTGTGTCCAAACTTTTGGTCTGTACTGTATATATACTTTCTACACGTAAACTCCAGTCACATCCAGAGCTGCACTCACAATTCATCAGACAGCTTCTCAGAATCCATCAGCATTGTACTAAGAAATGATAAATGCCTTATATAACGTCAGAGCAGATTTCTAATGCTATTGATCTAGTAATGAATGCTGGCAGATTTTAGTTTTGAAAATTGCAGCATTGTAAATTCAGCTCTTGCAGTATAATACAGAGTCAGGATCAGTACAGGATAAGTAATGTAATGTATGTACACAGTGACCCGCCAGCAGAATAGTGAGTGCTGCTCTGGAGTATAATACAGGATGTAACTCAGGATCAGTAATGTAATATATGTACACAGTGACTGCACCAGCAGAATAGTGAGTGCAGCTCTGGGGTATAATACAGGAACAGCACAGGATCAGTAATGTAATGTATGTACACAGTGACCCACCAGCAGAATAGTGAGTGCAGCTCTGGGGTATAATACAGGATGTAACTCAGGATCAGTACAGGATCAGTAATGTAATGTATGTACACAGTGACTGCACCAGCAGAATAGTGAGTGCAGCTCTGGGGTATAATACAGCATGTAACTCAGGATCAGTAATGTAATGTATGTACACAGTGACTGCACCAGCAGAATAGTGAGTGCAGCTCTGGAGTATAATACAGGATGTAACTCAGGATCAGTAATGTAATGTATGTACACAGTGACTGCACCAGCAGAATAGTGAGTGCAGGTGTGGAGTATAATACAGGATGTAACTCAGGATCAGCACAAGACAAGTACATTGTTGGTAAAAGAAGCACTTTAGAAACAGTGGGCAGACACTTCTGTAGAATAAAAAGTAGTCCTTACATTTAGAAACCCCACCTGTCCCTGCTGACCAGCTTCTGGACAGACAAGTTGGACAAACTCTTTCAGAGTCTCCTGCGGGTGATAGCGGATTGCTGGGTGAGAGAAATACGGCCCAGGTTGCTGGATGATGGGTGACGTCGGGAAATGTAAAGTTGATGGCGTTGCATGCGGACTCACTGTCGGGGAGAGAAGAGAAGCGACTGTTATCTCTGTTTGTTGTTAAACATTCACAGTTCACATAAAGGTCTGAAGCGTTTTCCAAAAACAAATATCCATTGCAATCATAGTGTAACAAAGAGCACATTGATACAATGTATACGCGCAGTGTGGCGGATACACACTTCCCATCACAGACAGTTCATTCCAGGGACAATTCACAGTTTTTTGCTGCACTCACTCTCCGCTGGAATTGCCGAAGTAGGACGGTTGAGGCACCAACCCCTCATGGATCTCCCTGATCAAGAGAATAAAAGGGCAGCACTGCTAAATCCCATGCACACGTGCACCGCAGTCACTCGCTGGGCTGGAGAACTGCAGTGACTGGGGTGGCCGCTGTCCTCTGCACCTCTGGGAGGCCAGGAGTGCCGCTGTGTCATAGCTATGCAGGAAAAACGGTGCAACACTAGATCAGCATTTCCCCTATTGGTTGGATCTGTGACTCCCCTCCCCAGAGGAACAGAATTGCTAACAAGAAATGGGATAGAAAATTGACCCTGGGGTCACGGAAGCAACATGAATATCAGTCACCATAACAGGGGCCCTACAATGGTACTATTATTTTTTGTATAAATCAGATCGTGTATGGTAATGTCAGCAAAAAATAAATCAAGAAAATATTTCCTAATTAATAAATGGGACACGTCAGATTACAGGACAGATAATCGCCCCTCTAAGCTATATATATATATATACTAGACTGTGGCCCGATTCTAACGCATCGGGTATTCTAGAATATGCATGTCCCCGTAGTATATGGACAATGATGATTCCAGAATTCGCGGCAGACTGTGCCCGTCGCTGATTGGTCGAGGCAACCTTTAGGACATCATCGTCGCCATGGCAACCATTATGACATCTACGTCGATACTGTGCCCGTCGCTGATTGGTCGAGGCCTGGCTGCCTCGACCAATCAGACGTGGGATTTCCATTATGACATCATCGTCGCCATGCTGTGCCTGTCTCTGATTGGTCGAGGCCTGGCGGCCTCGACCAATCAGAGACGCGGGATTTCCAGGACAGACAGACAGACAGACAGACAGACAGACAGAAAGACAGACAGACAGAAAGACAGACAGACAGACAGACAGACAGACAGACAGACAGACAGACGTAAAAACCCTTAGACAATTATATATATAGATTTTTTTTTTTCACTGAACGGCCTCTTTATGGTGTGGAGTATAATGTACGCCGTCACGTGCGGCATGAATACAATGCAACTACTGTATTGTTCTTGCACAGAAAGCCAAAGTGTTTAATGAAATCCAATACCCTTCAGGCCAGGTGATGAAATAAGGCCTCATCTCAGGTTCTTGGAGGAAGCAGATGTTTGAAGTACAAGATCCACCATACTGGGGAGCTTTATGGAAAGTGCTAATTGGTTTGCTGGGAGGTGACCTCATCACGTGGGCATTTAAGTCTCAACCACAAATCAATCTATCATTGTTCTGCGAGCATATTATTATCATGTGGTGGCGGTACTTCTTACAATGAAGGTCTTGAGATATTGGAGGCGACTACGATTCTCTGTAACAGAATTTCACTGGAGGGAAAGCTAAGGGTCTATTTTTTTTTATTGATTTCATTTTTGTATACCTATAGATATAGAAACCAACCCTAAGGCCTGAGCTTTTTCTCAGTAATGGGCTGCGTCATGTTGCACACTACAGATGTATACAGGTCGCACAATATTCAAGATACACCACAGTCAGCGGTAACAGCCCTCATCACCCCCTAACAGCCCTGTCCGCTAATAGCAATTAATGAAAATGTATAAAGCTGGCGGTACACGAGACCGCTGATGCCCAAATTTATGATATTGGGGGAGAGCAGAAGCCTCCACCCAGTAGATGTTGACCAGTTGGACAGTCCAGCCAAATTTTTATTAATGTGTTTGGGGGCGTAAACTACAACAATTGTGCGGCATTTATATCTACATTTACAGCAACACAGCACTGAAGTGCAAGACTACCCATCCATCCTGGGTGACCCATAGCTCGTTTTTCCTTTTCTTGGGAGCAAAAAATCAGTTTTGAGTCTAAATACCCTGTGCTTGTTTGCCCCAGCCTCGACACTCAACACCTGCGTCAGGTGCTCAACTAGTTCCCATTCCTAGCTACACATTTTCTGGCACATCATTAAAATGCAATCAAATACCTGGCCAAATCTATAATTTTGCTACCTAAAATTGAGAAAATATAAAAAAAGGCAACAATGAAAAATTACACGAGTAAAAGAACACACCAAGGAATAATGGGGAAGATTACTAAGCTTACTGATTGCACCACAATTCTGGTACAGTTTACACGAAAAATGCCTGTACGAGCCGTGCGCCACATTTATTTTGTTTTGACACTTATTACACCTTTTTCCACAAAGTAACTTAGCAGGTAAAAAGCATAACTTAGCGGTGAAGATGGGCTACGTAAAATACAACACCATGCACCAACATCAAACAAGAAATGTGTCCTAAAATTTTGGTAAAAGACCTCTAACTAATCGAAGACTACACAGATGAAGGGCTCGTGCACATTACCGTATTTTATTTCCAAGTGTGATCCGATAAAACATCAGATCGCACTTGGACCAGTATTATAATGACACAGTGCACATATTCAATTTTTTTTTAATTGGACCGAATCAGTCCAGGATAAAAAATTGCAGCACGCCCAAGTTTCATAGGATTATTGGATTGCAGTCGGCCACGCAAGTCAATGAGTCCATGGAAAACATCGGAGTGTTTGCGGATGACACCTGAGTGCAATCTGATTTCTGCACACTAAGAGAACGGACGAGATGGAAACATTTTTTCCCCGTCTTCTCCTCATTTAAGTAAATTGGATCACAATCTGATTACACTCTGATCAGATTCGGATTTGTATAAAGGACCCGATTCTCTCAAATGAGTGTGTACGCCCGTGTAAACCGAGCGTAAGGATGCTTCAAATTTATCAAGCAGCATGAGGGACTGTGATAACTTTGGTCTAAGGGCACACAGTCTAAAAATTAGATAGGATTAGTAAGTCTGCTTCTAAATATTATATTTTTTATAGCGCCATTTATTCCGTGGCGCTTTACATGTGAAAAGGGGGCAAATATAGACAAATACAATAAACATGAGCAAAAAACAAGGCACTAACAGGTACAGAAGGAGAGAGGACCCTGCCCGCAAGGGCTCACTGTCTGCATGGGATGGGTGAGGATACACAGAAATACATATTATATATATATATATATATATATATATATATATATATATATATATATATATATATATATATTTTTATATATATATATATATATATATATATATATATATTTATATTTATTTTTTAATTTTATTTATTTTTTTTTTAATTGTCATTTATGTTTTTCACCAACCTTAGAAAAACTCAGCTGTCCAAATATATACTGTACCTTTGCAATAACAGCCATTTTTTAAATAATTTTCAATTTTTCATAGCTATATTTAGTAAATATATATAATCTATAAAATATCATCTGTAACATCAATATATTAACCAAAAATACAAATAGAGATAACAAATATGTAAACAAAAAAATGAATACACGAAAACCTAAATTTGACAAGAGTATAGCAAATATATAACAATAATAAATGAATACATGAATCACAGATACAAAAAATATCTACATTTTAAATTTAAATACCGTAATACTATTGTAAACAGCACATAAATGATAAACCATGCATAAGATATGCGTACCATGAAGAAAAGGCCAAGTGTTTGATGCACATTTGCAAACCCACACCCCTGGTGTTAGGCCACATTACAGAACATCAATCGCTCCGTCTACCCGCTCAATTCATTTGTCTTTTAGATTGACCATATCAGAGTGCTAATTGGAAGCGCCACCAATCCTGCTGATGTGAAAGGCTTTCAAACATCATCTAACAGCCGTCCTTTATCGGAAATATGAAGAGTGACTCTTTAATAGGGGAGGCTGGCAATGCACCAAGCTCTGCAAGGGACTTGCACCCCTGGTGTCTAATGCAGGATATCAGCAAACAGAAAGCTAAACAGTCATTCTCTACCTCATCAGATAGTCCGATCAAAGCCGCTACTCAACCAGTCAAGACCCCCCCAATGCACACACACCTGCTGGGAATACCTTAATGGTGGTTTGCATTAGTTAGAAATGCTCAAAGATTAAACCCTTAAAAAAGGACAAGATGTCATCTCTGCAAAGTATGAGTTTAGCTGACACATATTCACAGGAAAGAGCGTAATTATAAGAGAGCCATTAGCACCGTGCACTAATTAATCTAGAAAACGCCTGTCAACAAGTCGCTCTTCAAGGATACTTCAACAGTCTCTTTGAAAACTAATGACAGATCGCAGATTTCTGCTATGTTAGCACGATCTGCGCTGCTGACGATTTTCCTTCTGCTAATTATTCACTAACTGCACCTAATTTTTTTACGTTTTTTTTGGTCTTTTTCTAGCAGCAGAAGTCATCCAGTGTCTCCATACCAAAGTTTTAAACTTGCAAAATTTCTCTCAGCAGGGTGATTCTTTCACCCCATCAGGAATGGTGCAATTTTTCATTTTCTCTGCTTCTTCCAAGGGCAATAACTTTTTTTTTTGTATTTCTATTGACATCGCCGGATGAGGTCTTATCAGTCATTGTACAGGAGGAGGTGAGCTGTGACATCACCTATTGTGAATGGTGGATCCTGTGCTATCTACTGTATATAGAGGTGTTATCAGTCATTGTACAGGAGGAGGACGTGATCTGTGACATCACCTATTGTGAATGGTGGATCCTGTGTCATCTACTGTATATAGAGGTGCTATCAGTCATTGTACAGGAGGAGGTGAGCTGTGATATCACCTATTGGGAATGGTGGATCCTCTGTTATCTACTGTATATAGAGGTGTTACCAGTAATTGTACAGGAGGTGAGCTGTGACATCACCTATTGTGAATGGTGGATCCTGTGTTATCTACTGTATATAGAGGTGTTATCAGTAATTGTACAGGAGGAGGAGGTGAGCTGTGACATCTATTGTGAATGGTGGATCCTGTGTTATCTACTGTATATAGAGGTGTTATCAGTCATTATACAGGAGGAGGAGGTGAGCTGTGATATCACCTATTGTGAATGGTGGATCCTGTGTTATCTACTGTATATAGAGGTGTTATCAGTCATTGTACAGGAGGAGGAGGTGAGCTGTGATATCACCTATTGTGAATGGTGGATCCTGTGTTATCTACTGTATATAGAGGTGTTATCAATCATTATACAAATGGAGGAGGTGAGCTGTGACATCAGTTATTGTGAATGGTGGATCCTGTGTTATCTACTGTATATAGAGGTGTTATCAGTCATTGTACAGGAGGAGGTGAGCTGTAACATTGCCTACTCTGAATGGTGGATTCTGTATTATCCATAATATATAAAGATTCTGCCAATCATTGTAATTCTGTCTGTGATGATAACGAGACTTAAAAGTAGTTTGAACACAACCGCTAAACTAGTATTAGGCCTTGTGGCCAGTTTGAAAATTGAAAGATTTCAAATTTTATTTTTACATTTAGGCTATGTGCCCACGTTGTTTGCGTTTTCGCAGCGTTTTTCCGCTGCGAAAACGCTTACAAAATGCATTCCATTATCTTTAATGGCATTCCGCATTGTTGTTCATTAATTTTGCAGACGTGCGGCGATTTTGCAGCTATAGAATGGTATTAGGATGCATAAAAAAACGCAAGAAAAACGCGACAAATAAGCGATAAAAACGCAAAAAAAAAAAAAACGTTAGAAAAACACAAGCGTATTTCCTGGCAAGGGAGTCCGTTTTGATGAGGAAAATTCTGCAATGTGGGCACAGACATAGCCTTAGACTCCACTATTCAGAAATCAAGGTAGAGATGGGATCTAGCATTGGCATACCATTTGCAGTTTTTGTTGTGGGCCCCTCTATGTGTCCCCCTCGATGCTGTAAGATAGATGAACACATAAAAGTTCACTTCCCTTATGATGATAGAATGAGATAACACTAAGTATTGTACATACATTGGTCTTGCACACATTAAGCACCACTCTGCTCTTATCCCTTCATTGCTGCAGATCTCTACCCTGCCTACTTTTCCTTAATCTCGAGTTCATTCTTCAGAAGCGCCCTGCTCCTTGGCCACGCTGCTTCTTGCATGCAGTAGGGCTGATTGGTTCCTGGACATTAGGGGTATGTTTCCACGGTACGGATTGGCAGCGCTTTGGACACAGCTCTGTCCTAAGCGCTGCCGGCTTTTGTACGCGCAGTGAACACATGCGGAATCACCGCATCCTATACATAGACTGTCGTATTTATCTTGCAGAGACTCAGCGTCTCCGCAAGATCGAGATACTGAAGTCTATAAAGACGTGCCGCATGGGCGTATACGCAGGTTTGCCACCTGCGTCTTTGAACGCATAGCGGAGATGGGATTTCATAAAATCCCATCCACTAATGCTGTTACATCTGGCTGCTGCGGCTGTATGCAGCGTCCAATCCGCAGCAAATACGCACCGTGGAAACATACCCTGACAGTTTGGCATGGTCACACAGCTTGTCCAAACAGTGCGCTCGACTATGCTACAAGCAAAGACAGCTCGTCCTCTGCAGCATCACAAGAGCACGGACACTGAAGAGCTGGAAGGCTCTAAAGCAATCAGATTGCAAGTGCGCACTGCTTACCTAGGAAACAGGCCACCACTGATACACTGCAGCAGTGGCCAATAACCAAGGCAACAGACAGTGCACTGTAGAATTAAAAATCCCTCCGTTTTTGAGAAGTAGGTAAATTACTCATTTTTCCAAGCACTTCACGATTTTACCTATTTAACAAGATGAGACATCCTCTTTAATCAAAAATCATCTCTACTTTACTTCCCACTAACCTATGATCTGTACCAAGCCCATCCTCATGATCGCATATCTCTACTCTCCCTTCATATTGCGGTCATTCTGTATTGCCCCTCTTAATCACGTCTGATCTCTACTCCTAATTACCACTGATCTGTCCTCCCCCTCTGAAGTGTCGCAGATCTGTACTTCTCAATTATCAAAGGCTGATTTATACTCCTCTGAATAGCAGCCGATTTGCACCTACCTTAATTGGTGCTGAACTGTAATCTCCCCCTTGATCACTGCTGATCTGAACACAGCCATCCTAATTGGAGCTGACTGCACCCTGTCCCCTTTAATCACTGCTGATCTCTACTCCCTTTTAATTACAGATGGCCCAAGCTCTCCCCTTAATCACAAGTGACCTGAACTCCCCCCTGTTATTCATTGCTAGTCTGTATCCCCATAATCAATATCGCCTCTGATCTGTACCCCCCTCTTACATCCTGCGGATCTGTACTCCCTCCGCTGATCTGTACTCACCCCTGCACAATCTCCGCTGATCTGTACTCCCCCGCACAATCACCACTGATCTGTACTCCCCCCGCACAATCTCCCCTGATCTGTACTCCCCCGCACAATCACCACTGATCTGTACTCCCCCCCACAAAATCACCGCTGATCTGTACTCCCTTTTAATTACAGATGGCCCAAGCTCTCCCCTTAATCACAAGTGACCTGAACTCCCCCCTGTTATTCATTGCTAGTCTGTATCCCCATAATCAATATCGCCTCTGATCTGTACCCTCCTCTTACATCCTGCGGATCTGTACTCCCTCCGCTGATCTGTAATCCCCCCGCACAATTTCCCCTGATCTGTACTCCCCAGCACAATCACCACTGATCTGTACTCCCCCCACAAAATCACCGCTGATCTGTACTCCCCCCACACAATCTCCCCTGATCTGTACTCCCCCGCACAATTGCCGCTGATTTGTACTCCCCAGCATAATTGCCGCTGATCTGTACTCCCCCCACACAATCACTGCTGATCTGTACTCCCACCACAAAATCACTGCTGATCTGTACTCCCTCCCACAAAATCACCGCTGATCTGTACTCCCTCCCACAAAATCACCGCTGATCTGTACTCCCTCCCACAAAATCACCGCTGATCTGTACTCCCCCCACAAAATCACCGCTCCCCTTTAATACTGCTGATCTGTACTCCCCTTTAATACTGCTGATCTGTACTCCCCCCGCACAATCACCGCTGCTCTGTACTCCCCTTTAATAATGCTGATCTGTACTCCCCTTTAATACTGCTGATCTGTACTCCCCTTTAATACTGCTGATCTGTACTTCCCCCGCACAATCACCGCTGCTCTGTACTCCCCCAGCACAATTGCCGCTGATCTGTACTCCCCCTTAATACTGCTGATCTGTACTCCCCCTTAATACTGCTGATCGGTTCTTCTCCTCCATAAATACATTTATTTGCCTGTAAAATGAACGTTCTGTGGACTTAACCGATCTGCGATGAACATGTTAACACTGTTCCTGGTCTGTGCAGCGGGAATTCCAAATTAACTCGGCGTGACGCCCCTCGCATCTATCTACGTGCAAATTATGATTGCAATAGAGCTTTCATTTATACTTGTGCTTAGTAATTATTGAGCAGCTCCACAAAGGGAAGGCGACTTCTCATTGGTCCGACGAACACAGCCCCAGCGTGGGGCGATATGGTTAATTTAAAATACTACGAACCTAAGCTCTTCATTACGGGGGAACGGACAGAGCAATCTCCTGTTTAAATATTTCCTCATCGCGGCTGCGGTCCCCTCCTCTGTACAGTGACGGCTGCGCTGTAATTACATGCTTTTCGCCTTTAATTGCGCGCTTTTCCGTGCACCTTCACAATAACAATTAGCAGAATCGGGCAAAGACAATTAATTTAAAAAAAAAACCCACTGGGTTATTATTTTAGGATTTCTTTAGAAAAGTTGCCCGTTCCCAGCGGCCGATCTCCAGCCGTTTTATTGTACAGTACAGGGATTATGTGAGAAAACAACCCAAGATCACAGCGACGCTCGAGGACGGGCTATTAAGTGCACAAAACCCCTATTATGTAGAGCGTTTTATAAACACGGCAAGAATTAGCCAACACATACTCTCATTAATGACCCTCGGCTCTCCGGATAATTATATGGGTTGACCATGTTATTTATTATGTGTCCGGTAAAAACTGAGGACAAATGCCAAAACAAGTGCCAGGTATAACGAGACACGATGCCCATAGATGTCACTGTGCACTAAAGAGACGTCAGCGCTGCCTAGAAACAGGAGATGGGAGGGAAGGAGGGTATATACGGTACGCGGTGAGACACCCTATAGATGCCACCATAATGGTGATAGGCAGAGGACATTATTACGGAGCCAGCCACAATACCCCTCCCACGATACGCCCAATTATCCACAGTACCCTTATAACAGGTCAGGTTATAGTGCCACCAAGAGAGTATTGTCCGCAATATCCAAGACCAATACCAGAAACACTATTCCTATAAAATGACCACCAGCCCCATAATGCTGCCAAGCACAGTGACCTGTAACAGGACCACCGCAATGCCCCTATTACAGTATTACCAAACCAGCAGGATACATTGTGATGGGAGATTTATGTGCCGCGTTACTCAGACTGCTGTACGGTGCCAGCTAGTAACACGTTATTTTACAACTGTATGTTGAAGTGTCAGGAGGGACATGCGAGGTCCTGCTGGAGGCGCAGCTACAGGACGTGCAGGGGTGGCAGCCACAACAGAGTCCAGGTGCCTCAGAGTTCCCAATGGACCATAAGGTCTAATTCTGCACAGGGGCCAAGAAATTTTAAGTTGCGTCTCTGTTTCTTACAATCTATGGTTTAAAGGGAAACAGAAATTTCAATTATTTTATGGGTCACATCTACATATTCAGAGCTGCATTTAAAGCGAAGATTCACTTGCAGCAAAAGTTACTTGGCGACTAAAGAACTTTAATGGTGTCGGGAATCTTCTTCACTTTTACCAACATATTCTTAATTATTATATCGGGAAAAGTATCAAGAGAAACAGCACTCATCCGATTCTTCGTTCAAGATGTGGCTTTAAATCAACAAAATAGGTTACATGAATATTTGTGGAGGTGCAGGTGTCAGGGGAGTTTTTTCATGAAGAGTGAGACTTGCCGGACTACGGCCATTTCACGCCTTGCTGGCGCTTCTACGGGTCAAAGTTTCTTAATTATTAAAGAGAACCTGTCACCCCCAAAATCGACGATGAGCTAAGCCCACCAGCATCGGGCTTATCTACAGCATTCTGTAATGCTGTAGATAAGCCCCCGATGTATCCTGAAAGATGAGTAAAACAGGTTAGATTATACTCACCCAGGGGTGGTCCGGTCCGATTGGTGTCGCGGTCCGGGGCCTCCCATCTTCTTATGATGACGTCCTCTTCTTGTCTTCACGCTGCGGCTCCGGCGCAGGCGTACTTTATCTGCCCTGTTGAGGGCAGAGCAAAGTACTGCAGTGCGCAGGCGCCGGGAAAGGTCAGAGAGGCCCAGCGCCTGCGCACTGCAGTACTTTGCTCTGCCCTCAACAGGGAAGACAAAGTACGCCTGCGCAGGAGCGTGAAGACAAGAAGAGGACGTCATCGTAAGAAGATGGGAGGCCCTGGACCGGACCACGACGCCCACCGCAGCAGGACCGCCCCTGGGTGAGTATAATCTAACCTTTTTCTTATCTTTCAGGATACATGGGGGGACTTATGTACAGCATTCCAGAATGCTGTAGATAAGCCCCTGATGCTGGTGGGCTTAGCGCATCGTCAATTTTGGGGGTGACAGGTTGCCTTTAAGAAACTTAATATCATGATCAGTACAGGATAAGTAATGTAATGTAGAGTTGTGTGAAAAAGTGTTTGCCCCTTCCTGATTTCCTATTCTTTTGTATGTTTGTCACACTTAAATGTTTCAGAAAGCCAAATACATATAAATATTAGACAAAGATAACACAAGTAAACACAAAATGCAGTTTTTAAATGAACGTCTTTATTATTAAGGCAAAAAGAAATCCAAACCTACAAGGCCTTGTGTGAAAAACTGATTGCCCCTCCACCCTTAAAACATAAAGTAACTATGGTTTATCACTTCTTTGGGAAGCAGCGTTAAAGTTGCCTAGCGACACGCATGCCTCATTACTGTCACACCTGTTCTCCAACAAGAAATCACTTACATAGGATCTGTCTCACAAACTGAAGTAGATCAAAGGATCATCAAAAGCTAGAAATCATGCCACAAGCCAAAGAAATTCTGGAACAAATGAGAAACAAAGTACGGTAATTGGGATCTATCAGTCTGGAAAAGGTTATAAAGCTACTTCTAAAGCTTTGTGACTCCAGCGAACCACAGTGAGAGCCATTATCCACAAATGGCGAAAACCTGGAATAGAAATGAACCTTTTCAGGAGTGTCCGGCTGTCCAAGATTACCCCAAGAGCGCAGTGATGACTCATCCAAGAGATCATAAAAGACTCCACAACAACATCCAAAGGACTGCAGACCTCACTTGCCTCAGTTAAGGTCAGTGTTCATGACTCCACCATTAGAAAGAGACTGGGCAAAAATGGCTCGCATGGCAGAGTTCCAAAACGAAAGCCACTGCCAGAAAACACCTTGATGATACCCAAGACTTTTGGGAGAATACTATGAGGACTGACAATACAAAAGTTGAACTATTTGGAAGGTGTTTGTCCCATTACATCTGGCGTAGAAGTAACAGCATTTCAGAAAAGGAAAATCATACCAACAGTAAAATGTGGTGGTAGTGTGATGGTCTGGGGCTGTTTTGCTGCTTCAGGAGCTTGAAGATTTGCTTTGATAAATTGAACCATGAATTCTACTGTCTAGCAAAAAATCGTGAAGGAGAATGTCCGACCATCTGTTTGTGACCTCAAGTTGAAGCGTGCTTGGGTTATGCAGCAGGACAATGATCAAAAACACACCAGCAAGTCTACTTCTGAATAGCTTTAAAAACAAAATTAAGACTTTGGAGTGGCCTAGTCAAAGTCCTGACCTTAATCTGATTGAGATGCTGTGGCATGACCTTAAACAGGCAGTTCATGCTCGGAAACCTCCAATGTGACTTAATTACAACAATTCTGCAAAGATGAATAGGCTAAAATTCCTCCAGATCTTTGTAAAAGACTCATTGCCAGTTATCACAAACGCTGGATTGCAGTTGTTGCTGCTATGGGTGGCCCAACCAGTTATTAGGATTAGGGACAATCACTTTTTCACACAGGGCCCTGTAGGTTTGGATTTCTTTTTCCCTTAATAATAAAGGTCTTCATTTAAAAACTGCATTTTGTGATTACTTGTGTTATCTGTGTCTAATTTTTACATTTGTTTGGTGATCTGACATATATAAGTGTGAGAAACATGCAAAAGGATAGGAAATCAGCAGACTAGTGAGTGCAGCTCTGGAGTATAATACCAGATGTAGCTCAGGATCAGTAATGTAATGTATGTACACAGTAACTGCACCAGCAGAATAGTGAGTACAGCTCTTGGGTAAAATAAAGGATATAACTCAGGATCAGTACAGGATAAGTAATTTAATGTATGTACACAGTGACTGCACCAGCAGAATAGTGAGTGCAGCTCTGGAGTATAATACAGGATGTAACTCAGGATCAGTAATGTAATGTATGTACACAGTGACTGACCAGCAGAATAGTGAGTGCAGCTCTGGAGTATAATACAGGATGTAAGTCAGGATCAGTAATGTAATGTATGTACACAGCGACTGCAGCAGCAGAATAGTGAGTGCAGCTCTGGGGTATAATACAGGATGTAACTCAGGATCAGTACAGGATCAGTAATGTAATGTATGTACACAGTCACTGCACCAGCAGAATAGTGAGTGCAGCTCTGGAGTATAATACAGGATGTAACTCAGGATCAGTACAGGATCAGTAATGTAATGTATGTACACAGTGACTGCACCAGCAGAATAGTGAGTGCAGCTCTGGAGTATAATACAGGATGTAACTCAGGATCAGTACAGGATCAGTAATGTAATGTATGTACACAGTGACTGCACCAGCAGAATAGTGAGTGCAGCTCTGGGGTATAATACAGGATGTAACTCAGGATCAGTAATGTAATGTATGTACACAGTGACTGCACCAGCAGAATAGTGAGTGCAGCTCTGGGGTATAATACGGAATATAATTCAGGATTGGTACAATACTAATACTTATATGTATACTATAAAAACAAATATTTTGCTTCAAGCAAAAATCTTGGTGCTGAGCTTTAGAAAATGAAGCAGAGCGATGTCAATGAAGCAAGCCTCGCGGATTCCATGGTCAGAAGCCTCGGAAGTGGGTGAGATGTATGGCGCTTCGGGCAGACTGTGACACCTATGGCATAGTGCAGCTCTGTGTTCCCTTGTCTGACAGGAGACTTATACAAGGGGTGGCGGTTTTACTAGCTCATAAACCAGGCTGCTTACTGACACAAAACATGCCCAATAATTATTCGGTGTTTTGTGGTTGCATGTATTCCACTCTGTAGATAGGACAGGACGACGAGGCCTGTAGAAAATGCCAGTAAAATACTATGTAATAATACACTTGTACGAGAAAATATAAATCTAGTCTAAACAAGGGGAGAGGACTGCGCTGAGGGTATACGTGGTCATTGGGAATGTAGTGGGGATCAATTAGGTGGCATCATACGTTCTAGATTTAGGTACATTGGATCAGTATAAAGTATCTCACAAGGTTGGCTTGGATACACTAGATCAGCAGATACTATCACACATGGTAGATTTAGAAATCATTGAACTTGATATAGTGGCTCAGCTGACAGTATCACACGTGATAGGATTAGATACAGGGGCTCAGCAGACAGTATCACAGGCTCAGATATACCAGTTCAGTCGTTAGTATGACACATGATAAGTTTGATATGCTTAGATACACAGCTCAATTTAATGCAAAATATTGTGCTGTGACATCTTCTCTGTATCAGTATCTCATATGATAAGCTTAGATATCCAACTCTTCAGCACAGTATCACACAGGATTGATTTATACATTATGCAATCAGGGCAGCTGTCTAATAGGACTCTCCGTGATCTCCACTTCTGGCTGCCCTACTATTCTATGTATTCTAACCATCATGGTAACAGATGATCATACAGCCGGAGAACAGCCCTCTAATAAGACAACTTGTCTCCCACCACTCCAACTATCCATACTGCACCATGACCAAGAAAGGAAAGCAACCTCAAGAACAAACACACTTATCGGGAAGCTGTCATATAGATCATAGCACTACCCTACAGATAAGGAGAGAGGCGCCACTGGGCCACGGGGAGCTGAAAGACACAAAGAAGCTCTTTAACTCCTTCCTCCAAGAGGAATAATCCGGGTGCCCCTAATTATGACACAGCGCCAATTACTAAACTGCAACTTCTATTAGTAGATACATTGCAGAATATGTTCCGCAATTGCCGACCTTTCAAAAAACGTTTGCATAAGTCAAATCAATAGTATAAAGTAAGTAAAAGAAACTTTGGAATATATCTCATCACAGAATTCTGCTTCTTTCTCCACATCTTATACCCCTGCCTCTTAAACTCATTATTCACTCTGAAAAAAAACAAGCTTAAATCCATCATATCGAAAGCAAGAGAGACTGCCAGTTCACTGAGGGATCAATTTACAGCTGCATATTGAAGACTATACAGATGGGAGGAGGGTTGCGGAGTAGAGCGAGAAAACAAGCAGACGCAGAACAAATCTGCAGATTGCACTGAAGTTAATGAGTAATTTAGCTTATTTCCGAGCTGGATTCATAGCTACACTACTCAGTACTGCTATATTATGTCATCCATGCTGCTACTACTTCTGAACGGGTGTTACATAGAGACAGAGCAGGAATCACTCATGTCTGTGTATAAGAGATATCCTCTAGCTCAGAGACAACTGAAAATTAGAAATAGAGCCCACAAAGGGTGAAAACTGATGAAAATGCAGAATGCAAGTCATATAATGGCCAGAAATAGTGGTTTTCCTCATGTACACACAAACACACGCCAGCTTATTCTGAACGGTAACCTGAATAGGTGAATACTAGCTAACAGACAATCCCTGCATGTGTTGCGGGTGTCAAACTACCGCGAGACATGCAGCTGTGGGGGCTCAAACATATTTTTCAAGTGCTCCTGCCGGCGATTCAGCTGCTCCACATCAACAGGACAGTTCTTCTGGTTTGCTTCGTCGAGACGTCATGCTGTTTGATAGCCGACACCCCACAGTTAGGCAGCAGGTAGCCGGCTGTCAATCAGCATGGCATCGGCAGTCATGCCCCATCAACAGAGAAGAGCGGAAAAGGAGCCACTGCGCTGTTGATGTCTACATGTCAGCGGATGCCACTGAATTGCTGGCAGGAGCGGTCTGTGTCCGTTTCGTGCTGGCAGAAATTGGCACTGGGCACAACAGGCAGGTGGTTAGTAGATACCTGCCTATTAGTTCTTATGCTCATAGTAACAAAATTAAATCATTCTAGATAATTCCTTCATCTTGCAACTTTCTGTTTAACATTATTGTTCTAAGAATCTACTTTTAATCCCTTAACCCCCAGAGATATTATTTTGCGTTTTCGTTTTTGCTCCCCTTCTTCCCAGAGCCATAACTTTTTGATTTTTCTGTCAATATGGTCATGTGAGGGCTTGTTTTCTTGCGGGACGAGTTGTACTTCTGAATGACACCATTGGTTTTACCATATCGTGTACTGGAAAACGGGAATAAATTCCAAGTGCGGTAAACCTGCAAAAAAAGTGCAATTCCACAAATTTTATTGTTTTGCTTTTTTAATAGGTACACTAAATGCTATAACTGACCTGCCATTATGATTCTCCAGGTCATTACGAGTTCATAGGCACTAAACATGTCTAGGTTGTTTTTTTTTTTATCTAAGTGGTGAAAACAATTACAAAGTTTGTTAAAAAAAACAAAAAAAAACAAAACAATTTTCCGATACTCGTAGTGTCTCCACTTTTCGTAATCTCGGGTTAGGTGAGGGCTTATTTTTTGCGTGCCGAGCTGATGTTTTTAAAGATACCATTTTGGTGCAGTTCTGATCTTTTGATCGCCCGTTATTGCATTTTAATGCAATGTTGCGGTGACCAAATAAACATTATTCTGGAGTTTTTACTTTTTTTTCTTGTTACACCATTTAGCGATTGGGTTAATTCTTTTTTTATATTGATAGATTGGGCGATTCTGAACGCGGCGATACCAAATATGTGTATGTTTAATATTTTTTATTGTTTTACTTTGAATGGGGCGAAAGGGGGGTGATTTGAACTTTTAGATTTTTTTTTAATATTTTCTAAAACATTTTTTTTTATTTTTTTTTTTACTTTTGGCCTGTCTCCATTTGAGACTAGAAGCTGCGATAACCCGATCGGCTCTGCTACATACTGGCGATGATCAGATCGCCTGTATGTAGCAGAATTGCTGACTTGCTATGAGCGCCGACCACTAGGTGGCGTTCATAGCAATCCAGCAGTGATAACCATAGAGGTCTGCCTGCTGGAAACCTCCTGGTTGTCATGCCAACCCATTGGTGACCCACAGTCATATGACACGGGTGCTGATGGGCGGGATTTCCTGCGTGCTTGCCGGAAGCGCATGCTAAATGAAGATCGTGATTCCACCCGCGGCTGTTACGGCCACATGTCAGCTGTTAAAAACAGCTGACATGGCTGGAAAAGGTGTGGGCTCTCAGCACTGAGATCTCATCTCCCGAGATCTTGGTGCCGAGATCTCCATCTGCACATGCGCCGACCAAGGCGGCCACTTTCCCTGAGTCCACCGCATAGGAAACCATCGAACTGCGGGGAACTCTGGCCTATCACAAAATGTCGGCAGAGCCCCCGCAGCACCGGAGACCCCTGCAGCACCGCCAGACACCCCCTCATCCCAGCCTGCAGCAACGGTACCAGTAAGGTATATCCGCATTATAAGACGCACCCCCATTTTCCCCCAAAATTTGGGGGGGGGGAAAGTGCGTCTTATAATCTGAAAAATACAGTAAGTGTAAGTTTTCTACTGGATACTACTGTATGAATTATGGTAATCTCTCATGTCTGTCCATACTTTTTGTGGGGAGCACTTCTGGCATATGTCTGCTCATATGATAATATAATATGTATTCTAAGGGCTCACTTACACGGCAGTTCTTCTTGTAAGAGTGCTATCCATTTTTTTGGATGGCACTTGTACCTATGATATTCTATGGGGCTATGAGCAAGTTAAATTTTTTCTTTGGACTGAGTGGTCCTTAGAAATATTGGAGACATGTCTAATTTTATGATCCAAGTGTTGGATCAAAATCAGCAAAGTCTATGGGTCCGCGAACAACAAAATCAGACCGCACTCACATTAAATTAAAGTGTGGTCCGTTTTTCCCGGACTGTCCGAATGGAGAAGGTGGAGAAACTTTTTGTCTTTTCTCTTCATGTATGAGAAAATGTAATCAATCTCTGATCAGAATAATTGCTCCACATGGATAATACTAAGGGTGTACGTCGGAAGCTTTTCAGGTTCATACACTGAACATGGCCCATTTCTGTTATCTGTCGCACTCATTCATCGTTTTGATTGATAAAATTGGGCACCATTTCATCTGCGACACAAATGTGAACGCGAGCTTGCCTCCATTATCTATGACAAAGTATATCTAGATAGAATATTAATAACCCCAACACACACAATTGAAGTTTTCACAAACCCTGACACATAACCAAATTCCAGGAGTGAAATGAGTAATCTGGATTTACGTCAGGAATTTAAAGAAGGCCAGAAAATGGCGGCGGTGCCAGCGTGAGCTTCCTGCCTGCCGCGCGCTCGTTCTGGCTAATCACTTGCTGGAGTCTGAGGTGTAAACAGTGAGCTAATTTCCTCTGCCTAACGAGACATCTGCTCAGAGTCTTTACTCAAGGTTAGCGTGGCGATCTCAGCGGACAAATATGCCACTTTACAAAGGAAGAACGTGTTATTTCTGCTTTAAGGGAGGGACCGAGAAAAAAAATTATTAAAAAAAAAAGATCCTGTCCGGTAACAATGGAATAATGAATATACAGTGGTCCACAGCTCTTACGAGCAAATGTGTGTACACAGGCCTGAGGTTAAGCAAAGAAGTGACATCACTTATCAATCACAGGGTGATGGTAACTACAACTCCTAATATGCCTCCGTGAATAATTTTCCTGCATTTTACAAAAAAAAAAAAAATGTAAAAAAAAAAAATTTCTTAAAGTTCCTCATATAGATTGTTAAATATATGAAGGAAAAGGGCGACTAAAAATAGGATCGTTCTGTATGTTCTAAAAAGAGGTAATGAATATTAATTAAAATGTGTTTTCAGAAAACTTTATCTGAAGTTTGCTGCTGTTTCTGTCATAAGGGGATCAGTCTCATCTCATTTGGAGGGGAATATATGAAGATTGACAAACAGCAAGAATCCATGAAGACATAATCTTGATCCCGGTAGGAAATGGCTGAGGATGACCCATTATGGGACAATGATTTACATGAGCGCCACCATCTCATGATAAATGTCCTATGGCACTGTGTAACATTATTCGTTCGCATCCCGTCCAGTCCATTCAACCACTACCCCGACATTGTACTCTAGGGACACCTGTCGCACACAATACTCGCCGTAAAGTGGTGACTACAATGTGGTGGCGCTGGGACACTTCCTAATCTGCCTATGAAGAGCATTTCCACCTAAAGCATGAGTAGATGCAATCAACAAGTTTTCGCCAATGATGCTCGGCATCATTCAAGCTTTCCCAAGTAGGCTCGGTCTTCATCTGTGTGAGAAAGGATGTGACAACTGCTAAAAGTGATGCTAAGGTGTAACTTTTATTGGGCCATTTCTGTGGGAACTCAGAAAGTGCAAGGAAAGTCAAAGTTGTGAGCAAATTATAAAGCAAAAGTATAATAAATGCCGCCATATACTGTCATTCTATGGCAGCCTAATCATATAAGAGCCCAATTAAAATTTCTACCAGATGTATATGTAATACAGACATTTGCTGGATGCCTTATACTTCTTGAAAGGGAAATACAACAGAGGTGTTGGAAACGTAGAATCTCCGACTCTGTTCGCAGTGAATGTATTCCAAAATGTGCACTTCCTAAGGAATGCTCAGACCTTTACCACTGTATATATCACCTATTTGCCACAGTTAGAAATGCATAATATCCTTTTTTTGTGGTGACCTCCAATTAGTTTCATGTGCAAACTCTTATGACCTTCAAATAACGTCTCATGTGCAAAGTCTCATGACTCCCAATAAAGTCTCATGTGCAAAGTCTCATGACCGCTAAAAGAAGTCTTATGACCTCCAAATAAAGTCTCATGACCACTAAATGAAGGCTCATGAAAGCCAAATGAAGGGTCATGTGCGAAATCTCATGACATTCAAATAAAATCTCATGTGCGAAGTCTCATGACATTCAAATAAAATCTCATGTGCGAAGTCTCATGACCACTAAATGAAGTCTCATGACCTCCAACTAAAGTCTCATGTGCAAAGTCTCATGACCTCCAACTAAAGTCTCATGTGCAAAGTCTCATGACCTCCAACTAAAGTCTCATGTGCAAAGTCGCGTGACCTCCAAAAAAAAGTACATGTGCTAAATATGTTAATGTTATTTGATGTTTCGAGAGCCTAACCTTGCCCCAAAAATCTATTATCTGGTGAAGGTTCAACATTACATTTTATGATATATATTTAAATATAGATAATGTAAAAACCTAAAAAAAAAATTTAGAGGTCTAGACAGGATTAGAGAACCTCATTATGCATTTATTCTAGTTCTAAATAACTTTTTTTTATGTAAAAGCAATACACAAGAGTATATAAAATATCCACTGCGTCTGCTACCAAACACAGCCTGATAGTAACATTCACAGACGTCGTCATCGAAAATATTCAGTTGTATTGTACAGCAAAAGAATAAAAATCTACTAAAACCATAAAAAATAGGAAAAGGGGAAAAAAATAAAGATTATTATAAATTTTAAATACATATATAACAATAAATCCTTAAAAAAAAAAAAACCATGAAACAAATCCAGAACTAATATTCTTACTGGCCGAAGCTCATTAAACTTTAGGATAATAAGACAAGCAGGACATGAAGCCGCTCACACATTTCCTGATGTGTTATAGTACAAAAAAAAGACACAAATGATGAATGCAGAATTATTACTAACAAGGCTAAGGTCTACTGAACAAAGGATACCCTATCTGGAAAAGAGCAGGGCTTAACGCAGTGCTGACGGAATAAGGTATGGGGTGGGGAGGGGGCACGTTCTTCGGTTTTGTCCTCACCTCTGGGTCCTGTAATGACAGGTCGATGATGCTGCGTAAAAGCCGTTCCAAGGGAAGAGGTCTGCGAAGGAGAAGGACTGCTGAAACCAGACTTCTCTGACTTCTTTAAGGTAGTAGGCGATGGCATTCCTGGCAAGAATGATTGATAAGTGCAATTTAATAATGCTAAGTCATGGAACCACAGCCTATGCATTGTGAACGTGGGTGCAAAAGCAGGGTTCATTCAGTGATACTCAACCTCCAGAGGCTGCTCCATAAGCTGCCTGTACTATGGCCAAGCTGGGATTGGACCATATAGGTCATGCCGATCTCATCTGCATGGTAAGGTGGCATCACAAAAAGTCCACGAGGGCAACCAATAAATGGCTAACTGTTGATGTAGAGACCTAAAATGATTTTTCCCGATCTTGTTAAACAATCTTGTGGGAATCGTAATAGACTAAGTTGGATTTTTTCCTAAGAGTTTGCTGCATGATCAATATATGGGGATTCTGCTGATACCTGAAGTGCTGTCAAAATCTGAAGTGACCCTTTAAATAACGATAATAATTTCCGTGTTTAGGCTGAGTGACTACCATTGTTTTCAGGTCCGGGAGGGCAAATCTTGAAAACCCAGCACAGACACAAATGTAAGCTCCTAATGCATTTTTTACTTTGCAGGAGATGGTATAAGACTCAATCAGTTTAGTGAAAAAATAAAATATCTATTCGGTTTTTCTAAAACGTCATCTTAAGATTCTGAGACATAATAAAGCAAAGTAAATATTTCTATGGGCAACAAATGCGTTACATCTGGGTTATTACTGCCTCTAAGTCCAGTCTGGTGACGCCTCAGGAGGAGATTTTTGCATTTAGTGTCCCGATTTTTTTTTTTATAAGGTTGAGTATCACTAAATCGCTCTGAAGGGAAAGTATTTTAAAAAAAAGAAAGTAAAAAGGAAGGAAAAAACATAAAAAGCAAAGTTCTTTAATAGATTAGCTGAGAGGTCTTTGTCAGTTTTTATGGTACGTTATGATGTGAGTACTAGACCTATTTGTGGTATTATTATGGTCACTTGCTGGATCTTTTAGGGAAAATAACCTATATGTTCAGATCTAAGGCTGAGGCATTAGTCTTCGAACTTTGGTATGGGGAAAGAACATAATATGGTATTTTAGTAGTGGAAAGTGACTCAAATCACGATCAAATTGCATCGTTTGGTCAGTAAGGCAAAGATCTACACTAGGATTTACACTCATTTCTGGAGTTAATCATGGTAAATTGAATGAACTGTGGTTGATGATGGTCCCTTTGTGGAATTGTACCCTTTCTCTCAACCTTTTTAATAGTGATAAAAGGGGTTAATTTAAATTAGTGGCATGGAGAAATATTTGCAACTGCATTAAAATGGCGTAAATTCCCTCATCCCACAGTGATTCAACTCCTCACTTTATTTTTATAGATCTCCGCTTGCTGTCAATGATATGGAACATTTTGTTTAGATCCATATTATATACACATACATATCTACCTACTTATCTATCCATCTGCCTACGTGTCCACCCATCCATCTGCCTACCTATCTACCCATCCATCTTCCCACCCATCCATCATCTACCCATCCTTCTACCTATCCATCTCCCATCCTTCTACCTATCCATCCACCCATCATCTATCCACCCATCCATCCATCTACCCATCATCGACCCATCCATCCATCTACCTATCCACCCACCCATCCATCTACCTATCCATCATCTACCCATCCATCATCTATCCACCCATCCATCCATCTACCCATCATCTACCTATCCATCCACCCATCATCTATCCACCATCCATCTGCCTACCTATCTACCCATCCATCCTCCCACCCATCCATCATCTACCCATCCTTCTACCTATCCATCTACCCATCCATTTATCCATCCATCTACCCACCCATCATCTATCCACCAATCCATCTACCCGTCCATCCACCCATCATCCATCCATCCACCTACCCATCCATCCACTCATCCATCCATCCATCCATCCACTCATCCATCCATCCACTCATCCATCCATCCACTCATCCATCCATCCATCCACTCATCCATCCATCCACTCATCCATCCATCCCATCCACTCATTCATTCACCCATTCATTCATCCATCCACTCATTCATCCACCCACTCATTCATCCAGCCACTCATTCATCCACCCAGTCATTCATTCATCCACTCATTTATTCATCAACTCACTCACTCATTCATCCATCCATCCACGCATTCATTCATCCATCCATCCTCTCATCTACCCTCCTACCTACCTAACCATCCTTCAGTTTTTACTATTGAGGGTTTGCTACTGTTGTATCCATCTAAAGCTGATACAATGCATTTCATTTGTGCTGCTGAGACCAGGCTTAGTAAAGCTGATGCTTCTGTAACAAACCCACAGGTTTGAGAAGTTTTAGATTTGGATGGGTTTTCAGCTTCTTGAACACAAGAAAAAGCCATAAAGGGGAAATCAGTTATAGATATATGAAGATGACATTGGTGACATCTGTGATCTTAAGGGGTTTTCTGACTTCAGAAAACCTGTGTCCCTAGGACAGTGTTTTTTTTTGTTTTTGTTTTTTAAACCAACTGTGCTTTGCACTGGACCCAGAGAGGGTGGGCAGAGTCTCCACTGCTGCTCCTGGTGTCTGTTTAGGTCTGTAGTGCTGACGTCATGTCGACAGTTCTTTAATCAATCACTGAGGTCAGCCGCTGAGCTCACTGATTGGTTGAAGCACTGTCAACATGAAGTTGGCGCAGGAGACAATAAAGGACACCAGGAGCAGCAGCGGAGACTCAGCACTTGAAGCACACTTTTTTTTTTTTTTTTTTTAAAGCAAACTGGACCTGGGAACAAGGGTTTTTTGTAAAAAGAAAACCCCTTTAAGCCACGGCATAATCACTATCACTATACTGAGCTCAAACCCTTTTAGTATGGCTCAGAGATTTCTGATGGCACATTCTAAACAAATGGCTGATGAAATTAATTGCAGTGTTTGTAAAATGTATCCAATATTAAGTGTCTGCAATCTGTGCATAGTGCCAAAGGTATCATTGCCCACTACAGCCATTTCATCTCACCAATGTCATCTAATGCCATGTATCTATAGGAATCAGGAGATCATTTATACTACACGCAGCTCCTTATTCTGCATATGTACCCTGTTATACCTGGGGGGAGGAGTAATAACTGCAATGAACCCTGAAGTTTGAGAGTAAGGGTTAACGAAGTACTATCCAAACAAAGGATTAGTGATGGCGGGAAAATGTGTGGTCAGAGATATGAGGTTTCCTATAGGATAATTCATGGCAATTTCTGATATGGTCTTGTACTTTCAGACTGTGTTCCAGAAATTGGTGGAAGAGCTTGCACTCTACAGAAACACAATGGGAAATCGGACTTGTAAACTTTACCTTCATATCGTAAAGTCTGTATATACAGGTCTAGTGAATGTGCACAGTACATCTCTTTCTATATGGATATTCTCCCTGGGCCTCCAGCTAACCTTGATCCCTGCCAAAGACAGGAAACCAAGCTGAGCCTGTCTGGCCGTGTTATCAGTGTTATATATAGAAGTGTGTGCTCGATAAGACCATAAAAACTGACAATTAACAGGCACAAGTACATGGCTCCATACAATAACCGGGGATGGGGAGTGGGGTGTTCAGTGTTAGTTAGCGCATAGCAGTTAGTCCCATTCAGAAATCATGGTGCATTGGCAGGTAGCATTATAGGACAGTGCTCGGTTATTGATCCCAAAGTAACATTGACGTCAGGTTAGTAGGAGAATCATGCAAAAACATTCGAACATTGATATGATTTCATACAGTAGCATGGTACAACAACATCCTCACTGATGCCACAATTAATGCTTCTCCATCTGGAAATGTGATGGCATGGGCTGACTAGGCGGCATGTATAAGTGTGTATATTACAGATCCTTACAAATCTGAGGCCTTTGTATTGTGAGTGTGTCCATTCGGAGACCTCATATGGCAGCACAATAGTGCCAACATACAAGCTCTGTACATACCGTGTATAGGTTTCCCTTAGATATGATACAAGCCTGCTATATCTTTTGCATATAAATACTTTGTGGTTGAGAATGACAGCTTGGGTATGTATACTTTTGCATCTAGATTTACAAGACTTCCGTCCTTGGTCTACAGCTCCTATGTACATCTATTCATCACCATGGTTACAGGCTACTACTGCAGCGTGATCATGCAGCGCTTTGCTATAGTCTGTAGGTTAGCAAGAAGAGGAAAAGAAGTGTTAGGACTACACAATAGTGAAATTTGTAGTCCATAGCCATGAAAATACATAGGTCTGCATAGGAGCTGTAAACACAAAACGGGAGTAGATATTTAATCAAGATTTTTTTCTTTTCAATAAAAAAGTGTATATGCCCTTTACCATCCTTCAGGATGTAAATCCTTGCTAAAAATGATGGTAGTTACAAAGTTAAGCAATGGATTAGTGATACAGGCCACTGACGGTCTAATGACAGAATCCCCCTTCAATGCTCATTATGAAGGCGCATGCACGCCTTCATCCCCCTATGAGAATATGGACATGTGCTGAGCCGCTAAGTGTCTCAGATGCAGAATGGGTTAGAAATGCTAAAACATTAAGTGGACATCAGATCGTGGCATTCAGTGATGTGACATAGCGATTCCCAACATTCCAGGGCATGCACAATTCGTGGTCTGCTGAAATGCAAGCGCCGTGGCCAAAGTCAGAGATCTCATGTAGCAGAAGTCCATTTATATACAGGAAAGCCCCCCAAAGCTGGACGGCTGCCATGGCCTATAAACTTCGCAAACCTCCCTGCTATCCAGATAATGTAGACATGTGGTTTGGAAGGATTGTATACATGACCCGCAACAAGGTCTCAAAATCAAAAGACACAGAAAGAGATCACCCAGAACACAGTGACCGGTGACCCCAACACAAATCCAAAACTCAAGAAAAACAGGAATCTTATCAGATAAAAAATATATTGTAAAACAAATTAGTAATAAATTAGAATTTGATTCAAAACTCAACAAATCACTGAATTGTTACATTTTAGAGTGGCAACGATACAATGTATTTTCCTTGATAACTAATAGAAAAAGACCTAATTATTCATCACTACAAATACTAATTATTACATATCATTTTCTAGGCTGAATAACATTCATAAAAGCTTGTGTGTCTCAATAGATATCAAAAATGACACATATTTTCCCCAACATTTTATCCTATTAAATAACATACACACAACACACATTATACAAAGTGTGAAAAAAGTATTGAACACATCACACATTGTCTAAGTAAATATATTTCTAAATATTATATTGACATGAAATTATCACCAGATGCCAGTAATAACCCATCCAGTCCACACAGGCATAGAAATCATACCATAGGTGTCCATCAATTATGTGTAATCTTCATCATCCTAGTACATGGGAGCAGATTTTTATCAAATATGTCTCAGAACTTTTGTCTATTCATCCTTCCCTCAATTACATGAAGTTTGTTAGTGCCCTATGCTGAAAAAAAGCCCACACCATAATGTTCCTTGTTATGATGACCTGGTGGTTAGGAGCACTAGGAATTACCTGATGAGCAAACTAGTAATACAGGACAAGCTCTGGGAAGTGGGAGCTCTGCTGACCGCAACCCCTAATCCTATCACAACAACTAGAAATAGCCGTGGAGCGTACCTGACTCTGCCTAGACGCCTCTTCACAGCCTAAGAGCTAACTACCCCTAAAGATAGAAAATAAAGCCTAGCTTGCCTCAGAGAAATTCCCCAAAGAAAAAGGCAGCCCCCCACACATATTGACTGTGAGTTAAGATGGAAGTCACAAACACAGGAATGAAATAGGTTTCAGCAAAGGAGGCCAGACTTAACTAAACAGACTGAGGATAGAAAAGGTATCTTTGCGGTCAGCATAAAAAACTACCAAAAAAACACGCAGAGTGCGCAAAAGAGACCCCCGCACCGACTCACGGCGCGGAGGTGCCACTCTGCATCCCAGAGCTTCCAGCTAGCAAGGCAAAATCATGATAGCAAGCTGGACATGAAAACAGTGGTAAACAAATAAGCTAGCAGGGACTTAGCTTTTGCTGGAGTAGACAGGTCATCTGAAAGATCCAAGAGAGAACTGAACCAGTACTAGGACATTGACAGCTGGCATCAAGTAACGATCTGAGTGGAGTTAAATAGAGCAGCTAGCCTAGGACTAAACGAGGTCAGCTGAGGAAGGAACCTCAGAACCAGCAGCTCCACTCACAGCCACCAGAGGGAGTCCATGGACAGAACTCGCCGAAGTACCATTCATCACCACAGGAGGGAGTTCGAGAACAGAATTCACAACAGTTCCTACCTCCATACTTCACTGTTGGTATGGTGCTTTTGGAGTGATATGCAGTGCCTTTTCGCCTCCAAACACTGTGTGTATTATGGCATCCAAAGAGTTCAATTTTGGTCTGATCTAACCAGACTATATTCTTCTCAGTATTTCACAGGCTTGTCTAAATATTGTTGAACAAACATTAAATGTACTTGAACATGCTTTTTGTTCAGCAATGGAGTCTTGCAGGAGGAACATGCATACAGGCCATCGAGGATGTGACTTGAGCATGCATACAGGTCATGGAGGTCGTTTTATATTTTATAGCCAATGTGAACATGCCTTTATGTGCTGCATGTATACCAACTCAAACGAAGCTCAATTTTTGTGTTTTCTCTTTGCATTTTTGCATTCTGTGCAAGTCGGGTGTGGCCTCCCTTTCCTGAGCTGGAAATTACATTTAAAGGCTTCCCCAGACTGGTGTCCACTGGTTGGGCCTTTGTCCTTTTGTCTGCCCTAATTCACACACACGGAGGTCAACTCTACACATGGTAAGGTTTTTAATATTGGACATTGTATCACCATCCCGATCAGAGTCACCTTGTCGATGGTGGGATGGCTTTTATGTTATTTTTGATCAAAAACATTATTACTAAGAACCCTAAGAACCCTGAGTTATTTAAATGAACTTTTGCTTTTTACTTTTTTAGTTACAGCAGGGTTTTTGCTCCATTTGTCTCTTGTAGGTTTTGTATGTTTTATGGCCAATGTGAACACGCGTTTATGTGCTGCATGTATACCAACTCAAACCAAGCTCAATTTTTGTGTTTCGTGCATAAAGGCCATGGAGATTGAGTGCATTACTTTGTTGTTTTTTTTTAAACAATTGTACCTGCTGATTTCAGGTCTTTCTATAGCTCTCCACAGGTGGTCCTTGGCTCTTGGACAACTCTTCTCGAAATGTTTTGCAAAAATAAGGTTATGAAGGTCTTGAGACAGCTCACTGGTTTTACCCATCATGAGATGTTTCTTGTGTGGCACCTTAGTAATGAGACACCATTTTATAAGCCGTCAGATGAACCAGCTGATATTTTTCACTAAGTGGCAGGATTGCTTTCTAATTATTGATAGGTTTCAGCTGCTGTCAGGACTTTCCGAGACATTTTGTGCCTGTCTTAATGTGTTCAATACTTTTTCCCAGTGTCATTTCTCATTATTACACAACTTGATTTATAGACATCTATGGTGATTTGTCTGCCCATGTGGACTGGTTGTTACTGACATCTGTTGAGAATTTCATGTCAATATAATCTTTAGAAATAGATTTAGTGATCTATACTTATTTAATATGCACAAACTATATATATATACATACACACACACACACACAGTACAGAGCAAACGTTTGGACACCTTTTCATTTAAAGATTTTTCTGTATTTTTATGACTATAAAAATTGTAAATTCACACTGAAGGCATCAAAACTATGAATTAACACATGTGGAATTATAAACTTAACAAAAAAGTGTGAAACAACTGAAATTATGTCTTATATTCTAGGTTCTTCAAAGTAGCCTCCTTTTGCTTTGATGACTGTTCTGCGCACTCTTGGCATTCTCTTGATGAGCTTCAAGAGGTAGTCACCGGGAATGGTTTTCACTTCACAGGTGTGCCCTGTCAGGTTTAATAAGTGGGATTTCTTGCCTTATAAATGGTGTTGGAACCATCAGTTGTGTAGTGCAGAAGTCTGGTGGATACACAGCTGATAGTCCTACTGAATAGACTGTTAGAATTTGTATTATGGCAAGAAAAAAGCAGCTAAGTAAAGAAAAACGAGTGGCCATCATTACTTTTAGAAATGAAGGTCAGTCAGTCTGAAAAATTGGGAAAACTTTGAAAGTGTCCCCAAGTGCAGTTGCAAAAACCATCAAGCGCTACAAAGAAACTGGCTCACATGAGGACCGCCCCAGGAAAGGAAGACCAAGAGTCACCTCTGCTTCTGAGGATAAGTTTATCCGAGTCACCAGCCTCAGAAATCGCAGGTTAACAGCAGCTCAGATTAGAGACCAGGTCAATGCCACACAGAGTTCTAGCAGCAGACACATCTCTACAACAACTGTTAAGAGGAGACTTTGTGCAGCAGGCCTTCATCGTAAAATAACTGCTAGGAAACCACTGCTAAGGACAGGCAACAAGCAGAAGAGACTTGTTTTGGCTAAAGAACACAAGGAATGGACATTAGACCAGTGGAAATCTGTGCTTTGGTCTGATGAGTCCAAATTTGAGATCTTTGGTTCCAACCACCGTGTCTTTGTACGACGCAGAAAAGGTAAACGGATGGACTCTACATGCCTGGTTCCCACCGTGAAGCATGGAGGAGGCGGCGTGATGGTGTGGGGGTGCTTTGCTGGTGACACTGTTGGGGATTTATTCAAAATAAGGCATACTGAACCAGCATGACTACCACAGCATCTTGCAGCGGCATGCTATTCCATCCGGTTTGCGTTTAGTTTAACCATCATTTATTTTTCAACAGGATAATGACCCCAAACACACCTCCAGGCTGTGTAAGGGCTATTTGACCAAGAAGGAGAGTGATGGGGTGCTACGCCAGATGACCTGGCCTCCACAGTCACCAGACCTGAACCCAATCGAGATGGTTTGGGGTGAGCTGGACCACAGAGTGAAGGCAAAAGGGCCAACAAGGGCTAAGCATCTCTGGGAACTCCTTCAAGATTGTTGGAAGACCATTCCCGGTGACTACCCCTTGAAGCTCATCAAGAGAATGACAAGAGTGTGCACAGCAGTCATCAAAGCAAAAGGTGGCTACTTTGAAGAACCTAGAATATAAGACATAATTTCAGTTGTTTCACACTTTTTTGTTAAGTATATAATTCCACATGTGTTAATTCATAGTTTTGATGCCTTCAGTGTGAATATACTTTATCATTTAAAGATTTTGTATGTCCAAACTTTTGCTCTGTACTGTATGTATATATATATATATATATATATATATATATATATATATATATATATATGTGCATATATATATATATATATATATATATATATATATATATATATATATATATATATATATATACATATACAGTTAGGTCCATATATATTTGGACAGAGACAACATTTTTCTAATTTTGGTTATAGACATTACCACAATGAATTTTAAACAAAACAATTTAGATGCAGTTGAAGTTCAGACTTTCAGCTTTCATTTGAGGGTATCCACATTAAAATTGGATGAAGGGTTTAGGAGTTTCAGCTCCTTAACATGTGCCACCCTGTTTTTTAAAGGGACCAAAAGTAATTGGACAATTGACTCCAAGGCTATTTCATGGACAGGTGTGGGCAATCCCTTTGTTATGTCATTCTCAATTAAGCAGATAAAAGGCCTGGAGTTGATTTGAGGTGTGGTGCTGCATTTGGAAGGTTTTGCTGTGAAGTAAACATTAGTTCAAAGGAGCTCTCCATGCAGGTGAAACAAGCCATCCTTAAGCTGCGAAAACAGAAAAAACCCATCTGAGAAATTGCTACAATATTAGAAGTGGCAAAATCTACAGTTTGGTACATCCTGAGAAAGATAGAAAGAACTGGTGAACTCATTAATGCAAAAAGACCTGGGCGCCCACGGAAGACAACAGTGGTGGATGATCGCAGAATAATGTCCATGGTGAAGAGAAACCCCTTCACAACAGCCAACCAAGTGAACAACACTCTCCAGGAGGTCGGAGGATCAATATCCAAATCTACCATAAAGAGAAGACTGCATGAAAGTAACTACAGAGGGTTCACTGCACGGTGCAGCCACTCATAAGCATCAAGAAGAAAAAGGCTAGACTGGACTTTGCTAAAAAAAAACATCTAAAAAAGCCAGCACAGTTCTGGAAGAACATTCTTTGGACAGATGAAACCAAGATCAACCTCTACCAGAATGATGGAAAGAGAAAAGTATGGTGAAGGCGTGGTACAGCTCATGACCCAAAGCATACCACATCATCTGTAAAACACGGCGGAGGCAGTGTGATGGCTTGGGCATGCATGGCTGCCAGTGGCGCTGGGTCACTAGTGTTTATTGATGATGTGACACAGGACAGAAGCAGCCGAATTAATTCTGAAGTATACAGAGACATACTGTGTGCTCAGATCCAGCCAAATGCAGCCAAACTGATGGGTCGTCGTTTCATACTACAGATGGACAATGACCCAAAACATAAAGCCAAAGCAACCCAGGAGTTTATTAAAGCAAAGAAGTGGAATATTCTTGAATGGCCAAGTCAGTCACCTGATCTCAACCCAATTGAGCAGCATTTCATTTGTTAAAGACTAAACTTCAGACAGAAAGGCCACAAACAAACAGCAACTGAAAACCACCGCAGTGAAGGCCTGGCAGAGCATCAAAAAGGAGGAAACACAGCGTCTGGTGATGTCCATGAGTTAAAGACTTCAGGCAGTCATTGCCAACAAAGGGTTTTCAACCAAGTACTAAAAATGGGCATTTTATTTAACATTATTTAATCTGTCCAATTACTTTTGGTCCCTTTAAAAACAGGGTGGCACATGTTAAGGAGCTGAAACTCCTAAACCCTTCATCCAATTTTAATGTGGATACCCTCAAATGAAAGCTGAAAGTCTGAACTTCAACTGCATCTGAATTGTTTTATCTAAAATTCATTGTGGTAATATCTATAATCAAAATTAGAAAAATGTTGTCTCTGTCCAAATATATATGGACCTAACTGTATGTGTATATATATATATATATATATATATATATATATATATATATATTTATTAAACACACACTTCCATACATACATATTTTAATATTTATAAAAAAGAGAAAAAAATATTACAGCAAAAAATAATCCATACTTATTTACTACAAATAAAAATTAACATATAAATATATTTAATTATTTACTATACCTAAGTATATAGTTCCCCAGCTGTTCTAAAAAAATGAGTGACAGATGTGCTAAATTATGCACAGATAAAACCCTGAGAAAGTTGGGTGACAACCCTGTGGGGAGTAGTACTGCCAAACATACTAACAACGCCCACTAGTTGGTAATGTCAATGGACATAGATTACAGTCTGCACACCCCCCTGACAATCAGATGGTTGACACCCAGCTTCTCCATAAACAGTTAAAGAAGAATAAGCATGACTCAAGGAAGTATCTGAGTGGTGAACAGCCTTACCATTGTATATATATATATATATATATATATATATATATATATATATATATATATATATATATATATATATATATATATATATATATATATATATATATATATATATACACACACATACACACACACATATATATATATATATATATATATATATTTATTTATTTTTTACACACATACATACACACACATCGAGACCCTATAGCTTTTGCAGAACTTCACCTTCCAGCATGCCCCAACAACCTCCAGCTGTCGCGGCATGCTGGGAGTTGTAGTTTTGCAATCTAGAGCCTCTAGCTGGAGACCCTTGCCCTACAGCTTACAACTGATATCTGTACAGGTTAATGGCCGTCGCAGCAGAGGTGGCCGTTTATCTAAACTACTCCTGTCTCACATATCAATCAAATTAATGAAAATGGATGACGCCACAGGAGCGAGACTTTAAGTAATGCAAACTGGGAACAAAAAAAGAATTAATTAGCTCTGACAAATATTCAATATGGCTTTTTTCAGCAGCTGCTGTATATCTTTTACAATGCAGTTACACTAATTACCTCATCCTAATTCTTCATTTCACGTTTTATTAATAGTCCTGTGATTTGTCACATAACACAAACAAATCAGGAGTTATATGGAGGAAGAAAAATCACCTCGTAAATGTGAAATGAATCCTGTACGACACAACTTAACAGCTCGCTCAGGAGAGTAGAGGGGGACACTGAGGAGACGGTGGGGGGAGCAAATAAAAAAAATCCCATACTGAAAGTTACATTTTTTTCAGTTTTCTATGATTATCTCTGCTTGCTCTCAGTGACTGGAAACATTTTCCAGAGGCTACAAATTTGCACTGATCTACTGTTGGGTTTGCTCCATTGTATCCACTTTGTTCCTCCAGGTTGATATACATTTAAATCATTATAACTAGAGATTAACGAATCCAAGAGAGAACAATGAAAGGTGGGAGGTGGAAATCCACAGGGCGCCACGCTCTGAGTCAGGGACCACCCAGGTCAGATAAAAGAGTCGATTTGTTCGTTTCAGGGACGATCCGTCCCCTTCATCAGGTGAGGAAGTGGCTATAGGTGATGAGGGGGACTGATCGTCCCTGAAACGCGCTGTGTGTTGAATAAATCGACTTCTCTTATCAGGTGGTTCCTGACTCAGAGCGTGGCGCCCTGTGGATTTCCACCGCCCACCTTTCATTGTTCGGGTGGAGGGTGCTATAGATCACCAGGACCGCCGTCATTCACCGCCTGGCATGTACAACCACCAGAGGCGAGTTGATCACCTCTTCCCCCTCCGCTTATGTCCTGACATTCTTCACATGGAGCGCCCTCTCTTTTGGTTCAATTTCCCAGAAAAGACCGTCTGTGTGACTTGTAGATATGACTGTGATCAACACTTCATCAAATTCTCAGGAGGCTTCAACGGCTACAAGTGACTTCACCGTGTCCCCGAGGCCCATAACAAAAGTGAATCTGTTCCATGTGAAGAATAATTCCAGCTGACGGGAGGATAGATTATAAGCCGCGGACATACGAGGGAGATATTATATACCGAGGTGCAGCAGACAATACCCACATGCCGGGGAACTCGAGTTAAAAAAAATAAGATATATTTTCAAGCCCTAAAATTGCTTGAACTGTGAAATCAAGTAATGAACAATAGAAAAGGTCCTGTCAGCAGGAATCATCGCTAAGCAAAGTCAGCAATTTCTGCCGAAACCTTATTATGGCCCCGTATTCGATTCTTCATCTCTGTACTATTTCCCTCACAACAAATAGACTGACTTGACCTCAGCCTGTTACTTAATGCAAGTTGCCTGTCATCTCTCACTAAGCTCCCATCCTTCTCCTTGAGGGTCCTTTTATCCATATAGAAGAGGAGAGTCGATATGGTCAAGCCCAGGTTGGAGATAACGCCGCTAATGCCTGCATTAGTCACAGGCTGCTTTTTGGATTTCTTAAAAGGAGTTCTGTATGGCTTTCTGTTCTCAGGGGAAAAGAAGATAAAATAACTAAATATGTTTTGTGCTGTTATTGATAATTCTCTGTTTATTAAAATGGTGTCCTGGAGGAGCAGGACGTCGATCATACGAGCTCCCTACAGGTACAGATGGATGCAGTCAATGTCTCCAATCTACAAGGGGTACGTTTTTTATATATTTAGGGTCCATAGTTATAGGCAGCACAGATAGAAATTAGATTTTGGCTCTGATGCCAGAGTCCACAAAAACTCACAGGAGAACACATGGTAAGTGGGGGGCTCTGTAACCGATTTAAAATCTCCATACATATTAGATAAGTCAGACAATCGGCCAATTTCTTGTCTTATGTATTTTAGGGTCTCCCGACTCTCCCCCAACAGATGGTACCAGGGAAGAAAAGGAATTTTAATAAACAATCAATGGGAGATAAGGTAAGGTCTCTGTTCCACGGTGTATCGGGGAGCCAGGAGAGATAACGGTTAGGCCATGTTCACATGTTCAGTATTTGGTCAGTATTTTACATCAGTATTTATAAGCCAAAATCAGGAGTGGAACCATCAGAAGTATAATAGAAACACGTCACCACTTCTGCATTTATCACCCACTCCTGGTTTTAGCTTCCAAACACTGATGTAAAATACTGACCAAATACTGAACGTGTGAACATGGCCTTATATGAACGATTATTCAGCCGTCCAGCTTTACCATCACAGCCAAGAGGTTCAACTTGTCCCACTGTTAGAAGATCTGCTAACTCCCATTTTAGAAGTCCAAACATTAACCATTGTGTGCCTAAATAATACTGAAATATAGTGCTCACAGAATACTGCCATATAGTGCCTATGCAATAAATATGGCCATAATGCATACATAGGATTAAAGCCAGGTGAACCTATCAAAAGAACTGTCTGACCATCTATCCATCTACTGTGTATGAAGAGCCTACCAACTTTCCTTTGATGGCTGGTGATCGGGCAGTTGGATTTCAATATGCTCAGTGTACGTGTATGTGGAGGGCTCAGAAGAGGGGTCAAACACTTCTGGTTTTATGTAAAAAAAAAATAATAAAAAAAAAAAGTACCGTATATACTTGAGTATAAAGATTTTTACAAATTTACAAATTTTTGGGCTGAAAGTGCGCCTCTCGGCTTATACGCGAGTCACGGTCGGCGGCAGGGTCAGCGGGTGAGGGGGGAGAGAGGATTGTCGCATACTCACCTAGTCCCGGCGCTCCCCCTGCCTGTCACACTGTCTTCGGGTGCCGCAGCTCTTCCCCTGTTCAGCGGTCATGTGGGACCGCTCATTACAGTTATGAATATGGACTCCACTCCCATAGTGGTGGAGCCGCATATTCATTTCTCTAATGAGCGGTGCCAGTGACCGCTGACAGAGGAAGAGGCTGCGGCACCCGAAGACAGTGTGACAGGCAGGGGGAGCGCCGGGACTAGGCGAGTATTTTATATTCACCTGTCCACATTCCACCCGCCGGGCGCCGCTCAGTCTTCCCGTCCTCTTGCTCTGACTGTTCAGGTCAGAGGGCGCGATGACGTACTAGTGTGCGTGCCGCCCTCTGCCTGAACAGTCAGTGCGGAGAGGCGCCGAGATAGGACGCTGAGGAGCTGCGGGCAGCAAGAGAGGTGAGTATGTGTTTTTTTTTTTATTGCAGCAGCAGCATTATATATTGCACAGCTTTAAATGGAGCATCTATGGGGCAATAATGAACGGTGCAGAGCATATATGGCACAGCTTTATAAGGAGCATCTATGGGGCAATAATGAACGGTGCAGAGCATTATATATGGCACAGCTTTATAAGGAGCATCTATGGGGCCATAATGAACGGTGCAGAGAATTGTATATGGGGCACAGCTTTATAAGGAGCATCTATGGGGCCATAATGAACGCTATAGAGCATATATGGCACAGCTTTATAAGGAGCATCTATGGGGCAATAATGAACGCTATAGAGCATATATGGCACAGCTTTATAAGGAGCATCTATGGGGCCGTAATGAACGGTGCAGAGCATTCTATATGGCACAGCTATAAATGGATCATCTATGGGGCAATAATCAACGGTGCAGAGCATTATATGTGGCACAGCTTTATATGGAACCTCCTTTGGGGCAATAATGAACGGTATGGAACATCTATTTTTATTTTTGAAATTCACCGGTAGCTGCTGTATTTTCCACCCTAGGCTTATACTCGAGTCAATAAGTTTTCCCAGTTTTTTGTGGCAAAATTATGGGGGTCGGCTTATACTCGGGTCGGCTTATACTCGAGTATATACGGTATGTCACTTTTCACCAGGGTCAGGATGTCTTTTTTTCTTTAGGCCTCCTTCACGCATCTGTGCTCAAATATGTACATTAATAACCAGTAGTGGCGTCTTCAGTGTTTTCGATCATTGTGTCACCAGTGCGTCTTTTTTACCACCAGTCTGTCACCAGTGTTTTTCCGGTATGAATAAAGAAATAAATTACAAAGCTTCTACTATACTGGGCAATGCTAAACACGGACAGGACATGGATGGCACACGGATGACACACAGACGCAATCCCTGAGCTGTACGTGTTTATCATGGACACAGACTTGTATTGGCCCTTGTCATCCATGATACCAGAAAAAAACCAGACAGGTGGGCAGCATAGGTTATAATGGGACGTGTTGGATCTGTAAAAATAAAAATGGATGGCACACGTCCTGGAAACACGGATGTGTGAAGAAGGCCTAAGGCCACATTCACACGTTCAGTATTTGGTCAGTATTTCACATCAGTATTTGTATGCCAAAACCAGGAGTGGAACAAAGACGTCATTACTCTTGTATTTATCACCCACTCCTGGTTTTAGCTTACGAATACTGATGTAAAATACGGACCAAATACTGAACGTGGCCTAAAGTTGGTGGAAACATCATGTCCACCTGACACAGGTGCGTGACTCCGTACAATACATCCAATCTCTCTTCAGAGAATTGCAGTTTTTTCTTATAAAGCAATGAATGCTCTTATTCACTGCTAATAATCAGAGATGGTGGGAAATTTAAAGCGCAAAGTCCATTAGAAAGCTGCGTGATTACTGATTACACTTTTTTTCATACAATTCTGGAAAGTTTACAGTCCGGGTCCCTTTTAGATGTCGGTGACCTTATTTTCTGCCATCGCAGTGAAAGACGTGTTTACTTAGAGAACAACCGGGCACATTGTATACAGCAGAGACCGGTTTAACCTACAGATTGAATTTAAATCAATCGCCCCTCAGGGACCTATTGACAGGACGGAGCTTGTCTCGTGGCGCACGCTACTAGGTAAGACGTCTTGTACAATAATGATACCATGTATCAGCAGAGGCCCGGTTACGTTCTACCTTCTGATTAATACGGCGCCCAACAAAGAGGATAGTGTGCACCTAAACCGCGCTAACCACTTATCAGCACAGGATTAGGAACATGTGTCTGCTTTCTGTTCCTTCTGCTGACAGCCCCATGACAAGCCCTGCATTTTCCTTAGTTAATTAGCCCAAATGGACCTTTCCCTCCAAATAAGAAAAACTTTCACCATATCGCAGAAAATATTTTGGTTTTATGAGATAGCTTATCTTCCGTCTGGCTGACGCGCTCAGCAGAATTTCCTCGGTTTGGGTTAAACAAACACAAAGCCGAGGTTTTTACAGTCCCCCCCCCCCCCCCGAGTATCTGGGAGAGATGCAGGAACAGGGGTCTGGAAAAGAAAATAACGGGGAAAAAAAATAATAAGCTGAAATTTTTGCGAGATGAGGTCAGTTTTGTCAAGAGTGAAGCCGGGCTTGGAGATCAGCAATTGTTCCGTTGAGTTGTGGGTCAGCTCATGGTGCACGGTGGTACTTGTTTTTTGGAGCCATTTAATGGGGCGAGACTGGGGAAATCGATCAGAGATACATGAGACAAGATCACACTCAGGAGACCACTAATATCCAGAGCTCTATAGAATGATACAACTCCTTTGGCTCCACATAGAGATTTCTGCTACTTTCACCAAAGTTTTAATCAATCTCTAAACAGTGTTACAGGGGTTGCATCGCTCCATAGAGCCTTTATTGTGGTATATAAGCACACAGAAGCCAATAGTTATGTGTATCGCACCAAGAGCGATTCCAGGTGTGTACCCTGCAGGTACACAGCCTAAAACATGCAATATGTTTGTGTACCTGCTATGTCAGAAGGCTGGAAGGGAGAACAGGCTGGAGGTTGTATTGTATGTAGCTGGATACCACTGAATTGTAGGACGGGAGCTCATAATGCCATATTTGTGCATCACACTGACAGTATCCATCATAATTGATGCCATTTTGCAAATAATTTGGCCTTTCTGTCAACACCTCCAATATGAAAAGATGTTAATTAGACATCAGGACTTTTATCCCACAGGGATATTCTGGCGTATAAGCATCAGGTACAGAAGAATAATGTCAGAGTCGCTGTGTATTGTGCAATAAGTGACAGGGTAGGTCATCAATATTCACTCGGTGGTGGGTGACTCCCTTCTCATCAGATCTGATCTCTCATCATTAATTGCATTATGTATCTTGATATATGACTCAGAATTCTCTTTTTCTTGTACTTGGCTCCAAATCTACTTTCATCTACAAAACTTTCGACTTCAGCGATCAAATCCTGTTTTCTTGCAGCCACCACCAGGGGGGGCCCATTGTATACAGATTTATAAATCTCCCACTGAAATCATTGTCAGATCGGCCTACACCGAGCACCATCCTCCTTTACTAGTGGCGGTTCAGGAAGAAAGAAATTGAAAGTGTGAACTCAAAAATTGCAAGTTCTTACTTATCCACAATATAGGTGAAAAGTTGCCGATGGGCAGAGGTCAGACTCCAGTTCCAAGAACAGGTGCTGTAAAATGCCCTGTGCGTGCACACCCCTGCTCCATTCATTGTTCTTGGGACTGCCAGAGAGCCAACTTGAGCCGTCAGCCATCTCCAACAGTCCCACAGACAATGAATAGACTGTTCTCGGGATTGGTGAGGGTCCTAGCGGTTGGATCCCCACAGATCAGCAAGTTATCGCCTCTTCTGTGGATCGGTGAGAACTAGTAATGTTGGGAACACCCTTAAACATTTGCCGTTCTGGTTCATTATGCTGAAGGGGCTTCATCCTCTTGCTCATACACACACAGTGTCATATCTGCGGTTGTGACTATGCCCTGTGCTGCAGCTCCTTCACTTTAAGTGGATGTCTAGGATTTTAATAAAAGGTCCATAATAGCAGCAAATATGATAGAATAAAACAAGATAACCAAAACTTACTTCTTAAATCCCCCTGACTTTCCAGTATCGATGCTCCGATGGTGTCCAACGAGCTTTCTTTGCTGCTGTGATGAGATCACTTGCATCCATGTGACCGCTACAGCCAATCATTGGTATCCGCATCAGTACAGGCACCAATAATTAGTCGCAGCGGTCACGTGGATGTATCTTACATCATCATTGCAGCAACGATCATCAAGGACCACCGCAGCATTGATGCTGGAGAGGCGGGGAATGGAAAAGGTGAGTATTCATTTTTTTTTTTATCCTATTCGCTGCAAAATTACACCCTAAGCTTTCTGGAAATGCCTTTCAAAATGAAATTTCTGAGGGGTCCATTTTGACCCCGGCCACAGCATGGCTATCTGTGATTGGTAGGGATTTTAGTCAAAAGTTCAGATGACCTCTGATGTAAATTGCGAACATGACTGTCCTCTCGTGCCTGCCCCCATAGTGAATGGATACAGGGGCTATCCATTGTGCACTAGTCTGGTCCGTAAGGGAAATTGCCCATGTCCACCAGCACATAGGCTAACATAAGTCCACGTGCTGTCCGTGTATGGCAGCAAATGGTCCCAAGTCGTGTGAACATATCCTTACAGGTATATTATAAGTATCCAATCCATGCACAAAAAATGTACAATGTTCAGATCCCAATGTGACGTCAGACATTTCCTGCACTATCTCCGGTTGGGTCTCGGTGACCCCGTCCTGCAAGGCAGTGGGTGCAGGTAGGAGGAGGTATTGTATTGTGTGCGTACTTTCATTTCTTCCCAGGTCCTTATAACAAATGGGGTTTTCATAAACAGTTTCCATCTGTTTCTCCTTTGTATAAAATAAGGGCTTTGTTTCCTACAGGGCTGCAAGCTGTCACTTCGTCCACACGTCTGCGAAGCATGTGGTACCCGAGTGACAGGCCGTAGAGAAAGGTAAAGTTCTGCGGGTAATCCCAAACCTTTCCTTCCTGCGCTCTCCACACCCTCTTCATTTACACCGACCCCATTCTCAGTCGGCAGCCGCTATTTATTTGCCCAGGTGCGGCGTGCATGCTCGGTGAGGTCATGCCGAGATAGAATTACACAGCTGGGTTCACTTCAACATTCAAGGGCAATAGCCCCTCCGCGTTCTCGTCTCTCCACAATGTATATGTTGTGGTCTTCTCATAGCTCCCAATGTTAATGGGATAGGTGGCGAACGTCTGCAAGTGCATTAATGCCGGCACTGACAAGGATGGACAAGGTTTAGGATTGGGGGAGTCGTAGTGTTTATTTTTCAGCCATGAGTCACGCCACATCTGGACCCTATGAGGATACATGGAGCTGAACGAGAAGTATCCCATCACCCACATCAGATCAGACCTGGGATGTCAATTAGGCACATTCTCTCCCCAAAATTCAGCAATTTCAGATCTATCCTGCCCCCAATACCGGTATCAAGGGTCACAACCGCACATGGCAATCAACATTGTGCCAATTAAAGCGGCCGCCCAACATCCAAAGATCCTGGCATTGTTCTGTAAGTTTTGATAACTATTGTAATTCTGATGTTCTCAAGATAAGCAGAGCCAGATTGGAAATATTATAATTATGACTGAACACTTAAACTGACACAGGAACAGCGGTGCTACAGTGCACCTGTATTTATACAGAGGAGAAAGTTCACATTCACAGGCAGCAAGCAGGGATCTTAAAAAATGAACATTATTAATGGAAGGTTTCTGTTCCCTGACTGCAAGAAGTTATCTTAAAAATGGTGATTCGTCAAGTCTGGGGTTCTGTACACCAGTCTTGATGAAGAGTCCAGTCCATTATTCATTTGTCCACCACGCTCTCCCAAAACCTTTCTGTTAAGCATTGCCCAATTATAAAAAAGGTTTCTGGAGCTGGCAAAACTACACCAAAAAGGAACTCATTTTTTTTTAAATAACCATAAGTTGCACAAAAACTTTTGCAACACTTTTACATAGTTTTACGCCGGATTCTGGAGCAAACTGTCTAATAAATCATAGCAAAAGTACGGTAGATTAGGAAGTTGTAGAACTTTTTAAATAAGCTTCTCCAACATCAGGCCGTGCGGCTTTTAAAAGGGGCTGTCCACTATTCTGACAACCCCATCTCTATTCCTATGTTGCCCCCTGGTTACATCCTCCAGATGCATGTATTGTCTGAAGGCAAGGAGAGTGAAGCCAGCACTGATTGGCTGCAGGGATCGAGTGACGTAACAATCGGCGCTGGCTTCGCTCTCATTGCCTTCCGACAAATCACAACCATTCGAAGGGATCACGTGATATAACAGTGTTATGTGATCGCCGGGAGAGCCAGTGCCAACACCGCTGGAACAGCGACGGCCCCGGAGAAAAATTATTTTACAAGGGGGAAACATCAGCATTGAGATGGGGTTATCGAGTAGTGGACAATACCTTTAAGGGTATGTTCAATTTGTACACCAGTGTCAGGGAAAAAGTTTGTCGCATTTTATGTGGGGCGTTTTTGCAAAATTTTTATGTGCGTTTTTCACCCACTCATTTGTACAGTGAAAAGCGCTGCAAAAACACTGAAAGAAATGACATGCTGCATCTGGACAAAATCACCGGAGGGCTCAAAAGACCTGTAGAAAAAAAAATGCAGCATGTTTATGAGACTTTAGAAATCTCAGTGATTTTACAGGTACTGTAAGACGTTGCGGAAAATACTGCAAAAATGCCATGTGTGAACATACCCTAAAGGGATTTGGGCAAAAACATACACACATGACAAGAAATAAATGTAAGATCTCTGGGACCCACAATTATGGGGGGTCTCAAAGCCCTTTGTATGAACAGTAGTGAGCATGTGAGACCACTGCTTCACTTCCATAGGAGTGGAGATTTCACGTGTTCGGTACAACATCACACAAACACCCACACACGCTTGCACAGAATTATACAACGCCACCCTTGTCCACAGTTTTAAGTGGCATTGCAGTTCAGCACCAGTAACTTCAATGGAGCCGAGCTGCAATTCCAGACTCAGTCCATAGACAGGTGCGGCGCTGCTTCTAGAAATAATAGGGCATGTCTTTATAATCCTATACTAACCCCGTGATCGTGGAAAATCTATTCCCAAAATATTAAGCTCTTCCCCCATCCGAATCAGCATGAGAAAAAAAAAATCACAGATCTGAGCTGCCTGATAGAATAACGCAGGTCCGAGTGCGATCTGAAGTTTTATCACATAGAATAACGCAGGTCTGAGTGCTATGTGATAAAACTTCAGATAGCACTCAGACCTGCGTTAGTCTATGTGATAAAACTTCGGATAGGACTCCGACCTGCGTTATTCTATGTGATAAAACTTAAAATAGCACTCGGACCTGCGTTAGTCTATGTGACAAAACTTTGGACAGCACTCGGACCTGCATAGCACTCGGACCTGCGTTAGTCTATGTGATAAAACTTCAGATAGCACTCGGACCTGCGTTAGTCTATGTGATAAAACTCCGGATAGGACTCGGACCTGCGTTATTCTATGTGATAAAACGTCGGACAGCACTCGGACCTGCGTTATTCTATGTGATAAAACTTCAGATAGCACTCAGACCTGCGTTAGTCTATGTGATAAAACTTCAGATAGCACTCGGACCTGCGTTAGTCTATGTGATAAAACTTCAGATAGACTAATGCAGGTCCGAGTGCTATCTAAAGTTTTATCACATAGACTAACGCAGGTCCGAGTGCTATGTGATAAAACTTCAGATAGCACTCGGACCTGCGTTAGTCTATGTGATAAAACTTCGGACAGCACTCGGACCTGCGTTATTCTATGTGATAAAACTTCAGATAGCACTCGGACCTGCATTAGTCTATGTGATAAAACTTCAGATAGCACTCGGACCTGCGTTAGTCTATGTGATAAAACTTCAGATAGACTAACGCAGGTCCGAGTGCTATCTAAAGTTTTATCACATAGACTAACGCAGGTCCGAGTGCTATGTGATAAAACTTCAGATAGCACTCGGACCTGCGTTAGTCTATGTGATAAAACTTCGGACAGCACTCGGACCTGCGTTATTCTATGTGATAAAACTTCAGATAGCACTCGGACCTGCATTAGTCTATGTGATAAAACTTCAGATAGCACTCGGACCTGCGTTATTCTATGTGATAAAACTTCAGATAGACTAACGCAGGTCCGAGTGCTATGTGATAAAACTTCAGATAGCACTCGGACCTGCATTAGTCTATGTGATAAAACTTCAGATAGCACTCGGACCTGCGTTAGTCTATGTGATAAAACTTCAGATAGCACTCGGACCTGCGTTAGTCTATGTGATAAAACTTCAGATAGCACTCGGACCTGCGTTAGTCTATGTGATAAAACTTCAGATAGCACTCGGACCTGCGTTAGTCTATGTGATAAAACTTCAGATAGCACTCGGACCTGCATTAGTCTATGTGATAAAACTTCAGATAGCACTCAGACCTGCGTTAGTCTATGTGATAAAACTTCAGATAGCACTCGGCCTTGTTATATGCTCGTGTGAGCGAGTCCCAAGACAGGTGATACAAAGGTGCAATGCAAGGACTCATATTGTGAAGTTCATGAGAATAATGCAAGACACAATATAACAACGCAGACACACAAAGTTGATGAAAAACTGCAGCTAAAATGGTGTGTGAAAAGAAATCTGCAGATCTTTCCTCCCTATTTACCCATAAGACCCCGTATGCCTAGTTAAAGTAGAAGAATGGCGCAGATAACTGAAAAAATAAAAAAACACCCTAATTTTAAAGAAGGTTTTAAATATGTCATATTTTGCCTGGTGTAAATGCCGCTGTTCTCCTGAATCTGGCGATGTTTTTCTTTTTTTCCTGCTCCTCTCCATTCCTGAGACATGACCCCTTCTTCCTTGCATGCAAATCTAATCTTTTTATCCAGCTGTGCTTGGTCCTATTGTAGACGCCTGCAAAATGTCAATGGCAACGCCCACTTGGCTAACAAGATTAGATTTATATATAGAAATGAGTGGGCCATATCTCAGGAACGGAGAGGTGCAGAAACAAAAGAAAAACAACGCCGGATTCCGGAAACCAGCGGCACTTACACCAGATTAAAAAAATTACATATTTATGATGAGTGACAGGTCTTCTTTAACACACACACAAAAAAAAGGCAAAAATCTCTGATGTGGAAATGAATAGATGAATCACATGTGATATAATCATAGACAGGAGTAGAATATATAGCATGTAACATACATAGGATTGTAGTACAGTGACACTTGCAGCGTGCAAGGACAATACAACGATTTTTTTTTTTTGAACAGAAAAAAACAAATAAAAAGCCAAGGCAATATATACGGTAATAATGGTCTACATCCCATCGTACAGCCAAAAAATAATGAAAGGATAAGACAAGGCCATGTCTGTGCGTCTGTCTCACGTCGGAGCCGTGTGCCGCTCGCTCATTCTTACCTGACATTTTTCTTATCCTCTTATGCGCCTCTTCCATATTCGATGTGAAATGCGTTGGAAGCGCCGAAACAAAATAAACATGAGCCTTAAACCATAAATGGCGCGTCCACAGCAATGCATTCGCTGCGCTCACATGTGTACTACAGGGCGCGCACCCAAAAAACGACCTGAACTCCGGGGGCCTCATTCATCAAAACTATGGAAAAACAAAAGCTGACCAAGAGCAACCAATCAGATCTCAGCTTACATTATTTAAACTGCCATGGTAAAATGAAAGCTTCACTCTGATTAGTTGCTATGGGTAACAAAGACATTTTGATAAAAGAGACCATTTATTGCAGATTATACAAATTTAAGCACAATGCTATCAAAGTTCAGCTCCCCAAGGCTAAACTGACTCATCCACCCCCTTGAAATCAGCCAAAGACATGGGACAGGTTAATTTAAACTGTCTAAAATAAGAATTGTCCTTATTGCCCCCATAGCTACCAATCACAATGCGGCTTTCATCTTGCCAGAGCTGTTTGAAAAATGAAAGCTGATCCCTGATTGGTTGCTAAGGGCAACAGAGACAGTTTTGATAAATGAGGCCTATACTGGAAGCTTCCAGACCCCACCGATTTACAAACGGTTCGGGTTTCTCCACAGACCGGTAGATCTGTGAACTAAAATCTACAGCGTGATAGATGTAGCAGAGCTGAACCAGTCTGGGATCTGCCAAAGTCCATTACACCACAAATGGATTGAAAATTACACCAAAACGTGGCATTATTTGGCGAGACAGACAAGCTTCTGTGTGGAGAAGCAGCAAAATGCACCAAATTTAATAAAGACGGATCCAAGTTATTGCCAAGTGGTGGAAGTGCCGCATTTCTTGAGTGCTGCCCCCTCCCCCCGCCGTAAAAAAAATTAGGCACAATTTGCACCAACTTAGTTCCGTGTAATATTCCGCCCAGGCTTTCCGTGCCTTCATCATTGGCGCTTTTTGCCCTCTTTGGTATCCAGACTACACTATACACCAAGTTTTCATCAGCGTCCATCAATCACTGCACAAACCAAAACCAGGGGCAACAAACCAGACGACTCCGGTGGTCATTTATGATGGCGCGGGCAGCACCGCGGATCCTGGCGCTGCCAATTCCTCTGCCATTTGTGAAGAGAAATGGGAAAATGGTACTTGGGTCAATAGAAATGTGTCGGGAGGATGAAAAGTATCAATGGGAAGGGTAAGGAGGCAGAGAGTGCAAAAAAAAAAAAATTAAAATATTTAAAAAAAAAATCCAACTGAAAGGGGTCTATATTACTGGGGGCTTTACTGAACCAGTTTTTGACTGGGAGACAAACCCTCGGGAGACACATTTTTTTCCCCCTCTTCGCCTTCCAAAAGCCATTATTTAAAAAAAAAAAAAAAAAATGTTCCCATCCACACAGCCGTATGAGGGCTTGATTTTTTTCCCGGACAAGTTGTAGCTTTGAATTACACCGTTCACTTCACCATATAATGAGCTGAAAAAGGGGAGAAAAGCAGATCCACTATTTTTTGGGGAAGTTTCCTTTAATAGCGTGGCTTTTTTTTACTAAATACTAAATACTAAATAAACATATGTTTATTTTATTATTATTATTTTTGGCCTAAAAAAAATTCTAAACTTTGTAGAAAGAAAAAAAAATGGAGTTGTGACCATTATTGTTATTATTTATTATTATTATCTGAGACATTACGGTATGTGAGACCCCTACTTGTTTTATTGGTTTAGTCGATTTTTTGCGTTGCGAGCTGTAGCTGTTATTAGTACTATTTTGGGTTATATACCAGTGTGTTATGCAAGTTTTCATTGCTTTTTATCGTATTTTTTGTGGGAGGTGCAGAGAGCAAAAAACAGCAATCGTGGTGTTTTCATTATATTTTTCTTTACGGCATTTACTTTATAGCTTAAATACTGTAACTTTATAATTTTATAGACTGTATATCTGCAGATGCAGCAATACTGAATATGCTTTTGGAATTCCAGTTTTATAATAAATAAATAAATTATATATATATATATATATATATATATATATATATATATATATATATATATATATATATATATATATATATATATAATTTTTTTTTTTTTTTTTTTTTACACCCGTACACCTCTTTGACCAGATTTATGGTCTCTGTATTATACGGATTGTGATGTGGAATGAAGTGCCCCCAAAAAATTGAAAATGGATTCTGCAGTGTACCACGCATCGTAAATGACCACCAACAGCTTCTATAGACATTTTATCAACAATGGACGACATTCTCTCGTTGACCACGATGAAGGTAAATTATTATTATTATACATACATAAATCCAACATAATACCGTAAAGAAGGTCACTCGATAAAAAAGTATCACTGTCGGAGGATCAGACCATGGTGTTCCTTCATATTTGGACATTTCAGTCTGGCGGGAATATTTCACCATAATATTGCATGTTATTACCTGGTTCCACGTCATGCCACCCGCTTGACTGACTGCCACTTCCTGGTGAACGCCCCTGGTTTGGGTAAAATGGCTCCTCGTTAGGACTGTCCATCTCATCCTCTACAGATTTGAGGCGCTTCGTAGAACTTGCAGAGAGGAAAAAAAAGATGAATAAGGACAACATAATCCACACAAAATATTCTATCTCCAATCATAAAGCCATTACATATTAATAAAAAAAGCGCCACCTAGTGGAATAATCTGTCTAAAAAAAAATGTAATAAATCAAAAGCATATTATGAATGTCTCGTAGCTGCACCACTTGTATTTACCTGGTAGAAGACGTGCTGGGCAACGATCTTCTCATTGCACCTGGGCTCATACTGTAGTATGAAGAACTGTCCAAATCTGAAATAGGGAAATTAGGACCAGTTCCTGCTGCTATGGGTGCTGCAACATAAGAAAAGAGAAATACATTGAGCTGTGGAAAAAACACTTGCCTTTACAAACATCATCAAACTTAGAACATATAAGGAGATAACAAAAACACTGACAAAATTGTCATAACTTGGTATAACCATTAAAGAGAGATAAACCATACAAAAGGTCCAGTGCAAAAAAGCATAAGAACATATACAGAAAACTGCACATACAGAACCAAAGAAGTAATAAAATAATGTTTATTACAAAATATTAAAACCGTGTTAAAAAATGTACTAGAATCCAGAGCAGACGAAAGGGGTGAACAGACAATAAAGCACCAAACGAAACCACATCATAAAACTAATGTTACACTATGAAGGCAGGAAACCAAACCCAACCTAACTATAACTCAGGAATTAGTGAACTCACCAAGGGTAAAATTTTACATAAACTGAAGTGATGGACCCCATGCAAAAATTAGTAACAGATCTCTACAACTATTGTGGGGCCAATAGGCCACCTCAAGCATCAGGGTGATTGGGCTGCTACCTCTGCAACCTCTAGAGCGCTTTCCCTGGGTAGTAGGTCTATAACAGAACTGTACCTGAGTAGTAGGGATAAGACAGATGTCACTGGGTACTAGGGCTGTAACAGAACTGTACCTTTGTAGTAGGGCTAAGCAAACTGTTTCTGGGTAATGGGGCTAAGAGAGCTGTGCCAGATCTCAGAGTCCTAGATGGGCTGCTCCCTATTGCCAAGTACTGACTGCGTCTGCTCTAATTCAAAGATGGAACCACACAAACATTCTGGCTGACTGCGTTCACGTCGTTCACCGTTTGCACTGGATGACTGCGTTCACCGTTTGCACTGGATGACTGCGTTCACCGTTTGCACTGGATGACTGCGTTCACCGTTTGCACTGGATGACTGCGTTCACCGTTTGCGATGGCTGACTGCGTTCACCGTTTGCGATGGCTGACTACGTTCACCGTTTGCGATGGCTGACTGCGTACACCGCTTGCGATGGCTGACTGCGTACACCGCTTGCGATGGCTGACTGCGTACACCGCTTGCGATGGCTGACTGCGTACACCATTTGGGATGGCTGACTGCGTACACCGTTTGCGATGGCTGACTGCGTACACCGTTTGCGATGGCTGACTGCGTACACCGTTTGGGATGGCTGACTGCGTACACCGTTTGGGATGGCTGTCTGCATACATCGTTTGCGATGGCCGACTGCGTACACCGTTTGGGATGGCCGACTGCGTACACCGTTTGCGATGGCTGACTGCGTACACCGTTTGGGATGGCCGACTGCGTACACCGTTTGCGACGGCTGACTGCATACACCGTTTGCAATGGCTGACTGCGGTCACCGTTTGCTGCATCATGTCAGATTCCAAGATTGCAGCCGCTCCCTGTGCCTGCTCTGCCCTCTCTGCTAAGCACTGGATGTGTCGACGTAGAAGGCAGCCAATACTTAGTAGCTAGGGATGGTGCAATCTTAGATTTTGAGCTACTGCGCAGACTTCAACTCTGTTCTGACCAGCTCTCCTTAAAAGTGAAAATGGAGAGCAGCTCCTTTTATGTCCTTATCTCGCGAACCACAGAGAATGACATGGAGGGATGGATTCAGCCCACGGGCCCTTAGTTCGTCACCTCTGCAGAGCTACAGTGCACCTCTGCTTACAAGAACATGATCTTGAACAAGGGGTATAAATATTAACAACACAAAGGTATAACCAAAAAGTATCTTGGCTTTAAACCACTGCCTGACTCTCGCCACTTGCTATGATGGGCATTTCCTAGATGCATAAGACATTTTTGCTCATCAGCCTTTGCTAGAGGTATGTAGGCAGACACTACAAGACCATTTTTAAGGTCCTGACTCCTGAATCTAACATTGTGCAGATAGACACAAATATTAGGTTAGTTGGGCTGGACTGTTGGGATCTTAACTGGTCGTGACACTTAGGGTCAACTTTTTACCGATGTTGTACCTTACAAAGCAGGCAGAAGAGAGGACCACCAGCAGTCTATAAAACATATGGGATATTATCGTAAAGCCAACTCAGAGGTCCTCTTCTCGCCTATCATGATTGGTGACACTCCAATATCGGATGGAAATACTATTCATGATAATTTCTGGAATCCCCTTTTAAAGTGACAGCGGTTTTTTTTCTTACATGCTGTATATTAAATTGGCAAAGCATTCTCTTGGTCCACACGTTGTATATTAAAGGGATGGAGCATTCCTCTTGCATCTCATACTGTATATTAAAGGGACAGAGCAATCTCCTGGATCACACACTGACTATTACAAGTGAGAGAATTCTCTTGCCTCACTTGTTGTATATCAAATAGACAGAGCATTCTCTTTAATGATAGGCTGTATATTAAAGGGACAGAGCATTGTCTTTGATGATAGGTTGTATATTAAAGGGACAGAGCATTCTCTTTAATGATAGGCTGTATATTAAAGGGACAGAGCATTCTCTTTAATGATAGGCTGTATATTAAAGGGACAGAGCATTGTCTTTGATGATAGGCTGTATATTAAAGGGACAGAGCATTCTCTTTGATGATAGGCTGTATATTAAAGGGACAGAGCATTCTCTTTGATGATAGGCTGTATATTACAGGGACAGAGCATTCTCTTGGATGACAGGTTGTATATTAAAGGGACAGAGCATTCTCTTGGATGATAGGTTGTATATTACAGGGACAGAGCATTCTCTTGGATGACAGGTTGTATATTAAAGGGACAGAGCATTCTCTTTGATGATAGGCTGTATATTAAAGGGACAGAGCATTCTCTTGGATGATAGGCTGTATATTAAAGGGACAGAGCATTCCTATGGCTTGCAAGTTGTACATTTTCTATTAATTTTTTTCCGATTTGCTACAAACTGAAAAACTCCAATTCAGATTTCCACAAAACGACAAATGTTTTTTATCTCAAAAGAAATGTGTCACTTTCTAGATGAGAGTCAGCGGCTTCTGCATCATGTTACCAATTATTTATTATTGAGAGCATTTCTAGCAAACACAACAATGATGTCAAGAGCAGCATTTCTCCGTAGACGGCGGTTTGATACGGAGCAGATGTCAGGCTGTCTGCACACCGGACAGTAAATTTTATCACTGCAAATAAATTAGTCCAGATTTTTTTTGTGTAATGTTATATATTAAATATCAAGTTCCATACGAACAGTTTTATAAACTGACTCTGTCACAGGTCACTGCTCCCCGCAAAAATCAGCACATTCCTCTGCTAATACACTCGGTGGTTCAGGAGAACGCTTTGTAAATTTTACTCTGATACTCGCCTCCATTTCCCTCCTTTCAGCAAGAATCTACCTTTGAAACCTACAATCCTCATTATCATCATCACATGACTTCACAGGTCACTTCTGCTAACAAAATCAACATTTTCAACCGCTGAAATACTCTGTGATCCGGAGAAATGTACTCCTTCCAATCTGTCACTCCTAATCTTTGACCTCCCTCTTGTCTCCAATCCTGGTCACCTGCTGCCCTGTCTTCTCTAACGTCCAGTCAAGTGGCTATGGGGTCACTGCCTCCCACAAGATCAGCACACTTCTCTCCTGCTGCTTGCATTATTGACCGATCTTATTGCTGAAAGCAGATGACAACGGATGCTACATCCATAAGAAAGGTTACAAAAATCATCACCCCGACTCTCCTCTGGAAACAAGCCTACAAGGGAGGACTCTGATTCTTGGACCTCCTGACAGCAGATCAAAAGCTATAAAACTGATGAATCTGCATGGAAGGACCTGAGATGTGGACAGCTATGAGTCCGGCCCCTGCAGATAGCAGACTACTGCAGTACACACAGTGATGGCTCAGAAAAATGACCACATTGCAGTCAGTCTGACTTGAATGGAAATCAATCATACTGGATCGCTGCAGTATCCCAGCCGCACTACTCCCAACAGACGCCCAGCAGTGCAGCTCTGGACTGTCAGCTTTCTAAGGGCACAAACTTCAGCTGAACCACATGGAAAATACCGTGCTTCTATGTACTTCTATCTAAAACAGATCAGCAATGGTTCTATAGCTCTCTTTTTCTATCTCACTGTATTTAGTAACAATTGAATATCTATCAAATCAATCAATGTATCGACCTATAACTTTGTATTTCTTGCTCTCTATGATAAGAATATATAACCATTTAGCTTTTAAAAATGATTTATTTTACTTATTTTTTCAGTGCTTTACAGACATAATCACTGCCCCATTGGGGCTCACAATCTACATTCCCTATCAGAAAGTCTTTGGAGCGTGGAAGGAAACTGGTGCAAACATTGGGAGAACATACAAACTCCTTGCAGATGTTGTCATTGGTGGGAATTGAACCCAAGACCCCAGCGCTGCAAGTCTGCAAGGCTAACCACTGAGCCACCACGCAGTGCTAACCACTGAGCCACCACACAGTCTCTCTCTATTTATCTAATTTCTATTTAAGCTATCCATCTTTTTCTAATTGAAAATTTATCGCCATAGTGATCACAGATTATAATGAGAGCATGTGATAATCTGGTAACTCTGATACAGAATTTGTCCCACTGATGCGGAGTTAGACAACTTTTATTGCAGGCAGCAGTCACTGACGAGTACAGCAGATCCCAAAGATAATATTAGCAGTTTGCGGTAAATATAACAGCAGCCCATGCTCATCATTGGGAGGATTTTTTTCCGGATAAGTGACACTGACTGTATTAGATAGAAATATTTTAGCAACTCTGTGTCTGCGGATGCTGCGCCCCCCCCCCCCCCCCCCGTCTCTTTAGGAGCAGATGCAGCACCTATGTGACATCTAATTAAAAGAAATAATTTCCTATAATGGTGAGAATTGATGGGACTATGAAAAATCAGCTGCTCAGGGTATATTACAGGTGCAGGATCGCGGAGGAAATGACGAGAAAATGCTTTATATTCATAGGCGGCCCGGTGAAGCAGGTATACAGGCTGTTCTGGAGCATCATACAGACCATCATAGAGCCCTCTCTAGTTTACCTTTACACACCCCTCATTAGCTAAGTTCATTCTTCCTTGGGGTGACCTGAGCATTAGGCTGTGGGGAATGTAACCATTGCCGCTCGGTCATTTATAAAAGTCCACTTGCAGCGGTTACAATGAAACAAATCTGCTTATATGCAATGTTAGTCAACCACAAGTGAATCCAGTTTTGCTCTTTTAAGAGACCTGATGGCCTTTAGAGGTTCATACTAGCCATGGGAAGTAAGAACGGCCCTGACTGCCCGTTGGAACCAAAGTCAAAAACCTAACCAACAAACTGGGCCTACCTGTCACCAACTAATGGTGCTGATGTCACCTTCTGCTGAATATGATGTCACATGTGCTACAACAGAGGTCTCCTAGAATACTAGACCTACCCCTCAACTACCAATTATGTTATTAGCTTCTGTATATAATGTCACATGTTCTATAGAAAGGAAGGGTCTCCTAGAATACTAGACATATCCCCCTCAACTGCGAATTATGTCATCAGCTTCTCTATAGGATGATGTCACAAGTTCTATAGAAAGGGTCTCCTAGAATACTAGACCTATCCCCCTCAACTGCGAATTATGTCATCAGCTTCTCTATAGGATGATGTCACAAGTTATATAGAAAGGGTCTCCTAGAATACTAGACCTATCCCCCTCAACTGCGAATTATATCATCGGCTTCTGTATATGATGTCATGTGTTCTATAGAAAGGGTCTCCTTCAATACTAGACCTACCCGCCATTAACTCTCAGAAATGTGACATCATCATACACAGCAGCAGATGACATCACTGGCAGTTCATGCAGGCGTGGTGGGTAGATCAATATTTCTAGTTGACCCTTTCTATAGAACATGTGGCTCCATTATACACAGGAGCAGGTGACAAGGTCTATAGTGGTGGCAGGGTCGTAACTATATTTGATGCAGGGGTTGCAATCGCACCCGGGCCCTGGAGCTTACGGGGCCTAAAAGATGCTGTTGACCCATATGAAAAGACCACTACTATTAAAGACTTGCAATAGTTGGAGGCTCCACAGGATCTTTTGCATTGGAGCCCACAAGCTTCAAGTTATGACACTGAGGGGGTCTTCTTCCTGTAACCCATCAGATGTCGCAGAGCCTCGATGCCCAGCATGCAGGGCCACAGGCTGCTGGCCCCAAGATCTACATAAGACGACTGCTAGAAGTTGAGGGTCAGGTATGACACCCTTGGTATGACAAACCTGCCGTACGCCACATGGTAATCAGAATTCAGAGGAACATAATGAGGCTGGTGCGCTATGTGCGGGGGTCATCTGATACCAAGGTATGAGGTGAGTTCACCACAGATCAAACCTGGGGCACGGGTGTAAGAATGTGACCATCTATAATTAGCTGGGAACCATAATAAGATGTTTTATGTACAGGGCAGAGGGGAAGTGAAACCTCAGCAAATTATCAGCTTACACCGAACGAAAAATGCATTCCGACCAGAGAACGTGTGGGAATTATATGGGGTGAAGGCAACATGGCTTCTGCGTACATCTATAACATACCGGCCACTCAGTCCTAGCAGGAAAACTCTGCGCCATAAGTCTGATCAAGTCATCTAGAGAGCAGTCCCCCACTTATGCCGTCCTCTAACAAACATTGCGACCTACTCGGCAGTACCCGGAAACCTGCTCTCACAAGGCAGCTTACCCAGGGACAGGGATTATTGCAAGAAAGAGCTGAGATCAAGGGCAGACACATCATTGGTGCGGGTGCACAGGGGCCCAAGAGGTAAAGGGGCCACTATCGCCCCCAAAGCAAGGGGAATTATGCATTATGACGATGTATGTTATTTTAGGATCCCTGTTTGCACTAATTGAATAACAACCTTAAAAAATTATTCCCATTTTGCCCTTTTATAGTAGATACATGTCCTGGAATGGAGTTGTAACCATGCATAAGAAAACGTTAATTCTTCATTCTTTACTTCTGCAGAAATAGACAACGTTCTGCTCACGGAGCTGCATTGGTCGTTATGGTTATATTTTATAGTTGTGTCTTGTAATAAGCCATATCCCTGTATGATTATCACATAAGATATCAGATCTTGGAGTATTGCAGGAAATGGAGAACCCAGCTTGCTGGAAGTTGCAGCTTTAAAACAACCGGAGAGTCCCGACTCTTTCTTTTGCATACGTTCCTCAGCATCAGAGTCGTAGAAATTTAAGGACAAAGATGAACAGTGATAAGTGTAATCTAATTTTCATGTACTATTTGGGAAATTTATTGGAAGAGAACTGGCTAAATATCATAAATAAGAGGGGCCAGATGGTGTTTTCATTCCCTGGAATACTGCAGAGTTTGATTTACCAACATTTAGTGAAAAGTAAAATAAAACGGCTCTATAAAATGATAAGGCTGCATTAGTAACCTTCCATAAATACTCTCCTCCTAATGTATTCACTCTCCACGAGACGCGGCATTAGCAAGAAACATTATGTGCCGCTAATAAACTTTTTTTATGGATCGGGAAAGTAGTAGAAGAAGAGATGTTGGACTTATGGATCTTATGGAGAGCGAACCATTAACCCGGCTGTACTCAACATCACACAATGGTCAATGTAACTGGAATCACACGTATGCCTGCAGACTAGAGATGGGTGAATACATTCGCGGGACCCTGGTGCAACGGTCACGTCAGTATTTTGTGGCAGCTGCAAACCTCTTCCTACATGCCGGCATCTGCGATTCCCCTTTTGATAAGCCGCCTTGGAGTGACATCCTATGTGCGTCACACCACAAAAAGGACATTGTGCCAGATCGGCTAATTAAGAGAGGAGCCGTGTTCTTGGGGATCCTCTCCAGCGTCCACTGAATAATGACCTGGCCGTTGGACCAGGGTCCTGTGAATCGATTTGCTCATCTCTAGTTCAGACTCGTACCACATGCCATCACTTTATGATCAGCGGGGGTTTGACTTTAGGGACCACTAAAGATCTTCAGGATGAAGGGACACCAGCTTCTTCTAAATAGTCCCTGTGCAGTGACGGTCGCAGACGCCTCTCTGCGCAAGGAAACACTGCTGCCTCTATTTATTTGTGATTAGATATGTAACAATAAACTAGAACTCCGACCCTTTATTCTCACAACTGTGGAGCCCCAGAGGTTTGACCCCTCACCCATCATAAATTGGTGTCATATCCTAGCGATATGCTCCTAAAGACTTTAAGACAGTTTTCCCTCTGGAAAAGGATGCCAATTGAGGCGCACGTCACTTTTTTTGCCTTCCTACCACTCTCGACAACTTTTTAAAAAGTAGGCATTGCTCAGAGGGAGGTAAGTGGGTCTTCCTTTCCAAAAGCCTGAGACATTTACTATAAATTGCAGCGGAAATTGCTGTAAATGATAAAGCCTATGGCTGACGTAAAATTGACTTACTAGTGCCCCGATGGTGGGAGATGTGGTGAATTTAAGAGGTTGGCACCTTGAAACAAATTAAGTACACGTTGATCCAATCAGCATGATACTAGGGCCATTTATGGAGTCATTTTTTGGGGGGTAAGATAGAAATTAAAATTAATCACATTTGGGGCTAAACTTACAAATTGTCGCACAATGTTTGTTGCATTTCGCACATCGTTAAACAAAATACTTCGGTGTAGAAAAGTAAAATGTTACACCTCCCCTACTGGAGTGAGTTTGCGACTTAAAAAAAAGAGTAGCTCAGTGGTTAGCACCCATCAAAGACCACATCTGCAAGAAGTTTGTATGTTCTCCTTGTGTTTGCGTGGTTTTTCTCCAGGATCTCCGATTTCCTCCCACACTGCAAAGACTGATAGGGAATGCAGATTGTGAGCCCCATTGGGCACAGTGATCATAATGTCTGTAAAGCGCTGTGGAATATGATAGCGCTATATGAGTAAAATAAATAAACAAAGAAAGAAAATTGATGAATCTCGGTAAAAAAACATCTCAAACCGAGACCACTTTGACTAAAAAGATGGAAAACTGTCCAACGAGGTGAAAACCAGGAGATTTGTAGCAAGTGAAAATTTGGCGCACGCCATTAAAAGAAACTTGAAAAAGTGTTTAACTCCAAAACATTGGATAAAAAATTGAACACCTAAGACTGGAGTATAAAATGCCAGTCTTAATAAATTCCACCTCCATAATATGCTTGAGATAGATAGCTAATAAATAGATATATAGATAAATAGATAGATAGAAAATAGATACTTCTGATTTTGCTCTCCTCACTTCACACAATGGATATGAAACGCGTGGCTCTCACTTCAGAATTACTAGTGCCGGTTTCTATTGACCACCTCATTATGCGGAGTTCCATTTATAAACATGGCTAAACCACTAAGTTTATGGAGACTTTTTGTGCAGCTTTAATAGGATATTGATCGAGAGCACGGTTTGAGTGGACTGCCATTGAATTGTGTAATGGCATACAAAAGGCAAGGTCACTGCGACTGCTCATTCTCGGGCTGCAGGCTATTTTTTATTATAATCTTTTTCTTCCCTCTAATATCCCGGCACAAATAGCTCTCTCTTTCGAGCAGCAGAGCTCAGCTCACAATGTAGCGAGGGAGACATTTCTCACGCCAGACTCAGCGAGATGTTGAGTCCCTACAAAAATACAGGCAGATGCTGGGGTGCAATGTGCGTGGTGCACCCATAGTGATTTAGGTAACCATGTTTTATGCTTGTGAGGACAAAGATGAGCTATAGAGAGGGCCCATTGGATCTCCCAAGGGCCCACATATACCTGAATCCCTCCCCGTTATGACTTGATCTGATTAAATCCTACAAGATCAGATCTTTTATATATATTATATACATTGCAATAAATCTATCAGGACAAAAAATAGATTGCAACAACTGATCTGATCTGTTTAATGTAACAAACCTTCAGCTGTGAGAAGCAGAAAGGTTGTTGCAGATTTGCAGTATCTGAATATAAAAGATAATTTCATTTCACAGTTTACTGTCAGTAAGCAGAGGTATTGAAAATGTCCAGGGATTAAAATACAAAAGGGCCTATTACTTGATTTTGTATCTTTTTTTCTGGAGTGAAAATGGTTCTAGAAGTGACTTTTTTTTTACTGTAAATTTACACGGTTTCGCTTTTTTTTTTTTTTTTTTTCTTTTGCATTATGAGCGTGGTTTTGCTATCCACAAATGTTTGTGCAATTGTACTGACAGTGCCCTAGTGGAGCACAAAAAGTGTATTTTTTCCCTGCAGAGTTGGAAACTAATGTGCAACATTTTAAAGCCACGTTGTTCCCATATTTAGCATTTGGTCAGTATTTTACATCCGTATTTGTAAGCCAAAATCAGAAGTAGGTGACAAATACAGAAGTGGTGATGTGTTTCTATTATACTAATAATAATAATTTTCCACTAATCATCGACTCCTGGTCTTGGCTTACAAATACTGATGTAAAATACTAACCAAATACTAAAGCTTATTAGTGGAATTGTGCAACTTTGTAATATAAAAAGGCACATAAAAGCAAAAGAGCCAAAACAATAAGCATCTTTTAATTTACACAGATTCATTAGATATTATGTGCCCATTTGGATGAATTTGGAATAAAATGAACAAGGGCAAAAAGAAGGACATGATGAAAAAAGGAGTAAAAAAAAAACAAAGCAAATGATGAATCGGTTACAATATATTAATAAATAACCACAAAGAAGAACTGGTAAGGTAAAGGACAGGATAACAGAACAGAGCAGGACACATGTAATACGGCATGCACCTTACTAGAGTTGTGGGTGGCCGGGTACGATGAAGGGGCGTCAAACATTTCAGACCTTTATAGCACATCTGAATCATATCTGAGACATAGCTGACTCATTACTGAAATGTAGCAAGAAAAAAACGTCTAAATAAGAACCAACTGCTCTCCTGACTGAGCTTGTCCTGACTTGACCGCAAATTCTTTCTCAACATCAGACTCAAAGTTCTGATGGGTTTAATGTATTATCTGCAGCAGAGCTGCCTTATCTTATCTATACTTGGCAATGACTGTGGTAGGGAAGGGGTTAATTCCTGGTACGTAGTTCAAAGACAATCCGACACCTGGGTCGAGTATTTAAAGTGCACCTGTCACCCAAGCAAAAAGTTGTACAGCCCGTCATTGGATTCAAGCCCAGATCCTCAGTATTGACCACCAATCCATTGCTGGATTCTACAGCAAGAGGTCTCCAACCTGTGATTCTTCTAGATGTTGCAAAGTTTAAGTCATGCTGAGAGTCATCATTCTAGAACAGTTGGCGAACAGCAGGTTGGAGACCACCTGTTCAATACGATCTATCCAGGACCCAGGGGTCGGCCACGGATCCACCACATTCTGGTGTCCTGACTAGGCCACCATCTTCTGTGTGTGGTCTGGGAAATAACCATTTAGGATAACACAAAGGTGCGCAGAATAGATGTCATCAGAGGTTTTTTTCTCCATGGACTTCAAAGGAAAAATGCACAAAAAAGCTGATAAATCCCCTTGCTCATTTGTTAAAATGTAGTAACTTCACATTTTTTCCTAATGTCCTTTGGCTCGATCTTGAGCCATGGCAACTTGATGGATGAACATATGAAGGAAGGAAGATGGATGAAAGCCTAGAACGGTCCACCAGAGTCTTCTCCGACGTTCTCTTGATAGTATGAAGCCATCGGGTTGCTGGTCTTCCTTTTCGACTTGACCATGTTATCCTTCTCCAGTGATCTATCTCTTCGTATGATGCATGCAAAGTAGGTAAGTTGTAGCTTCGTGATCCCGGCATCAAGTGACATGTCTGTCTTGATTTGTTCCAAACGTGATTTATAGCTTCTTGCCATCCATGGTATTGATGAGATCTTTTTCCAGCGCCACATTTCCAAAATGTCGACTCTTCTTCTGTCTTAATAACTTGCCATATACTACTGAAAAACATGTAACCTTTTTGGGTAATTTTAGGTCAAGCTCTTATAACTCTTTTCCAAGGGACTGGAAAGTGTATGCATACAGTGTTATATAGGAGACTCCATAGAAGAAATGAGACTTTAGGTTTGAGATAACAGTGCCAGCGTGACCTTGTCCATGAATGCTGGAAGTAATAGTCCTTTACCAGTATTGCTTTGGAAACCGTTTTAAGCTTTGTTGGTTACAGATCACTCCTCAACGATGGGACTTGTGTTCCAACGCCAATGGTTTGGAAATGCATGGTTTTAGACCTTAGTGGTCAGTGACAGTCCATGCTGGGAACTTGTAGTACTAGGTACAGTACATGGTCACCGTTCCAGTTCCTGTAAGTCAGGGGTAGCTCATTTTTCATTTGGCAGAAATTTGGGTCCAACCCAATTCGAACCCAGTTCTTGAAAAGAATTGACATGGGAAGAATTCTGGGCGTAGTGTTCAGTAACAGCCTGTTCTAGAACCGCCAGTATTCACAGTGCTGGGCCTGTCCCATTCTGGGACTGGGGGCGTCCCAGTATGCCAGAAACGCATCAGGTCATGAGGTTTCGTCTTTTTTTTTTTTTTTTTTACCATGTGTTAACTTTTTTCAATAAAAGCGGTTTGATTTTACCTGGACAGCTGTGTGGAAAATGTACCTCTTTCTCCAGGTTCCCCAATGTAAGTGGTAGTGGCTTGGGTATTGGGCATACTCCACATTTTGTAACAGTCATTGGCTTTCTTAGTATGCAGGTCACATGGACCTAATCCGCACATTGCAATCTATTTCCCTTTTAGGGACTTCTGTTTTATGGATGGATCTAGAGAGCGGAGATTAGTTTTGGGACCCAGTATTTATACCTGGTATGAGGTCAGACGCTGCGTCCTATCTGCCTCTCTCCTCCCCAGCTCACGCTGTAAATTTTCAAGCAATTATACAAATTGACTTTATACGACATCTGCAGAGGTCACAGCGCAGTCTATACATTACTTCTTCCTGGCGCAGTATATACATTACTGCTTAGTGGCGCTGTATCCATAGTACTGTGCACACATGGAGTATACAGCTGATGGGGATGGAGGGAAAATGAATCCTAAGAATTGTTAATAAAGAAACAAACACCGGTATTCACGTTGAGATATCCTTTAAAATAGTTACTGTCTCTTTAAATGCTCCAACTTGTGGCAACATAAACAAATACAGTGTATGAAAACAACACAAATAAGACAAGCGGTTCCTGCAAAAGAGCAATTTAAAGGGAAAGTGACCTGGAATTGTCCTCGGAATTCTTCTAATGTTTTGTTCCGTCATTTCTCGGTCTCCTACACGGATAGCAGATACTGAGTGACACCTATGGCGTTCATGGCAATACTTTTAGGTGATTTTCTACAATAATATTATAAACAGTCTCTTTTTTGTATAAAGCTAATATAAGGGCTGACGGTCCAGTTGGAGCATATCAACAACTCCAAATGTGCCATAGAGCACGATGGGGGTTATCAGTTATAACTATAGCCAGCTGCATGGTTTCTATTGTTACTATTAGGGCAATTTTGCAACAGTTTCTGGGAGTTGTAGTTTTGTAACAACCAGAAAATCACAGTTATGCGAAGAAGTTGATGGTTGTATAGTGATATGAAATATGGTAAATTTACACATTCTTTAAAAAAAAAATAAAAAAAAATAAAAAATACTATATATATACATACACTCACCGGCCACTTTATTAGGTACACCATGCTAGTAACGGGTTGGACCCCCTTTTGCCTTCAGAACTGCCTCAATTCTTCGTGGCATAGATTCAACAAGGTGCTGGAAGCATTCCTCAGAGATTTTGGTCCATATTGACATGATGGCATCACACAGTTGCCGCAGATTTGTCGGCTGCACATCCCAAAGATGCTCCATACAAGGCAGGATGGATCCATGCTTTCATGTTGTTTACGCCAAATTCTGACCCTACCATCCGAATGTCGCAGCAGAAATCGAGACTCATCAGACCAAGCAACGTTTTTCCAATCTTCTACTGTCCAATTTCGATGAGCTTGTGCAAATTGTAGCCTCAGTTTCCTGTTCTTAGCTGAAAGGAGTGGTACCCGGTGTGGTCTTCTGCTGCTGTAGCCCATCTGCCTCAAAGTTCAACGCACTGTGCGTTCAGAGATGCTCTTAGGCCTACCTTGGTTGTAACGGGTGGCGATTTGAGTCACTGTTGCCTTTCTATCAGCTCGAACCAGTCTGCCCATTCTCCTCTGACCTCTGGCATCAACAAGGCATTTCCGCCCACAGAACTGCCGCTCACTGGATTTTTTTTCTTTTTCGGGCCATTCTCTGTAAATCCTAGAGATGGTTGTGCGTGAAAATCCCAGTAGATCAGCAGTTTCTGAAATACTCAGACCAGCCCTTCTGGCACCAACAACCATGCCACGTTCAAAGGCACTCAAATCACCTTTCTTCCCCATACTGATGCTCGGTTTGAACTGCAGGAGATTGTCTTGACCATGTCTACATGCCTAAATGCACTGAGTTGCCGCCACGTGATTGGCTGATTAGAAATTAAGTGTTAACAAGAAGTTGGACAGGTGTACCTAATAAAGTGGCCGGTGAGTGTATATATATATATATATATATATATATATATATATATATATATATATATATATATATATATATATAGTGACAGTGCGTTATGACCTGCTGCAATTTTGCAACTGAAGACAGGATATTTTGTATGAATCTGACCAAGTTTATAGATATTTTGGGAGAAATATTCTTCCTTCCAATTCATCCCTAATCCCTTGCCCCACACTTTCTTCCTGATGCTTTACACATCTTGTAAGGAACATTCAGGAGGTTTGCTCAGTGACATAAAGACTCGGCTTCTGCACTTGTCTCTCATCCGACACTCAGGCAGAAAGCAATGATCGCTCCTCTAATCAATCGACCAGGATGGTGAGAGCTACTACTCCTGCTAATTCATTGTGCTTAGTGAATATTGACAGGCTGGTAACGATCGTGCTGAGCGGTGCCATTCACACGGCCGACATCAGCATCCTCTGAAAGGTCAAACCCAAACTCCTGTGTCTACGGGGCAGAAGGACGGCACATGTATAGTACGATAATCAGACAGAATATGAGATGCAAAGTGTGCACGGTGATTTCACATACCAGATTCCCTTGGTATGCCTGGATAAAAAAAGTCCTACAGTTTACTGTATAAAACTCCTATGCGGACCTGTGCGGCTCCATGGTTACAGACTACAAAAAGTGCAGTCTGATCCTGCAGCCACTTTCTCTGCCCCCTGTGTTGCCCTGAGCCTCGGCAATTACAACTGTATAGAAAAAGTACACCCAAAAGCTCTGCTTCTTGCAAATGTTATATTAGGATAAATCTACATAATGAAGTGCAATATTCACTGTAAATAAAGAGTCCCAAAGTTGGGCCATACATCACACTAATCCTGCACACTATTAGATAGTGCAAACTTAGACATTCGGAAATGCACTAAATTTAATACACTGCCGCATGACGGATGATAAACTTGGTGCATCTTTGGAATATTTGACCATCTACCTATTACTTACGTTGGGTTTTTTTGTGCATATAATTTTGGCACAATTTGATGTTTTCACACTGCCATGCATCTTAACCACGTAAACGAGGCCTAAAACTTAATGCGACATTATGAGCCCCATTTTGCAACAAGGTCTAAGTGCAAAACAGATCAGTAGATCTTCCTTATTGCTACCGACTCGTCGGCCAGGAATGAAAAAGAGCATCATGCAAATAATAATACGATGAATCCGAACGGAAACGTCCATACTGTGGAATGTCACCAAATGGAGTGGATTTAATCTGCAAGGCTCACCCTTTGCATTGCATTTACGGTAGAAATCCGCAGGACAAGTTGTTATGCTGTGGGGATGAGAAATCCGCAGCTCAATTCAATGTACGCTGCAGCAAACCTGCAAGGATCTGCTGCGTATCAAACCCAAATGGATGTATCCCCCCAAAATTGTACTTTGTGTGCAACAAGAAGAAGGAAAAAGACCAATGTGAGGAGATTGCTACTTACTTTGCGACACTCTGACAAGTTCTGTAACACTGAAAACACCTGAAGTCACAAAGCTGTCTTGGAAGCCCAAATGTCCTGCAAAATAGAAACACAAACGCAGCAATTAATATTTCAATCCGCTGCCTGTTATCTTCCAGCACTTGAAAGATCGAGTATAACTTTATTGATTTATATAAATGGACACAAACGATAAACACCATAAACAGAGCGCTCGGCTGAGTTATTGTGCGGTTTGCGTTTTCAGAAGATGCGAAAAGGGATAAAAGATCGGCACCTGGATGGCTCCATAATGCTCAGGCAACTTAACAGGAAATGTGGAACAGATAGAGATTTAATAATGCGTTACCCCGGATAACCCCGTGTGACTGGTAACACATGAGCAGACCAGGGCCGAGGTATCCCCCCTCCAGGAGTCAGCACTGAGATCCTTGATAGATTTAAAGCCCTTCTATTAAGTAACATCTGATTGGGATTATCTGGAATCACGTTCCAACCAAACTAAATCGCAAGATCCCGTCTCACAGTCTGAGGTTACATAAGGGAAATCTCACTGCAACAGCTGGAAACAGTCAGCGAAGCTCGCAGGCACAAACGCTGCAGCACAGGGGATCCCATATATTTACATACACCCTACTATGGAACCCAACGTCACAGAAAAGTGCCAGAAGGAAAAACGTCAGCTGACAGCAACTGAACCAGGCACAACTGAGAGCACATAAGGATCAGTAATGTAATGTATGTACACAGTGACTGCACCAGCAGAATAGTGAGAGCAGCTCTGGAGTATAATACAGGATGTAACTCAGGATCAGTAATGTAATGTATGTACACAGTGACTGCACCAGCAGAATAGTGAGTGCAGCTCTGGAGTATAATACAGGATGTAACTCAGGATCAGTAATGTAATGTATGTACACAGTGACTGCACCAGCAGAATAGTGAGTGCAGCTCTGGAGTATAATACAGGATGTAACTCAGGATCAGTAATGTAATGTATGTACACAGTGACTGCACCAGCAGAATAGTGAGTGCAGCTCTGGAGTATAATACAGGATGTAACTCAGGATCAGTAATGTAATGTGTGTACACAGTGACTGCACCAGTAGAATAGTGAGTGCAGCTCTGGAGTATAATACAGGATGTAACTCAGGATCAGTAATGTAATGTGTGTACACAGTGACTGCACCAGCAGAATAGTGAGAGCAGCTCTGGAGTATAATACAGGATGTAACTCAGAATCAGTAATGTAATGTATGTACGCAGTGACTGCACCAGTAGAATAGTGAGTGCAGCTCTGGAGTATAATACAGGATGTAACTCAGGATCAGTAATGTAATGTATGTACACAGTGACTGCACCAGCAGAATAGTGAGTGCAGCTCTGGAGTATAATACAGGATGTAACTCAGGATCAGTAATGTAATGTATGTACACAGTGACTGCACCAGCAGAATAGTGAGTGCAGCTCTGGAGTATAATACAGGATGTAACTCAGGATCAGTAATGTAATGTATGTACGCAGTGACTGCACCAGTAGAATAGTGAGTGCAGCTCTGGAGTATAATACAGGATGTAACTCAGGATCAGTAATGTAATGTATGTACACAGTGACTGCACCAGCAGAATAGTGAGTGCAGCTCTGGAGTATAATACAGGATGTAACTCAGGATCAGTAATGTAATGTATGTACGCAGTGACTGCACCAGTAGAATAGTGAGTGCAGCTCTGGAGTATAATACAGGATGTAACTCAGGATCAGTAATGTAATGTATGTACGCAGTGACTGCACCAGTAGAATAGTGAGTGCAGCTCTGGAGTATAATACAGGATGTAACTCAGGATCAGTAATGTAATGTGTGTACACAGTGACTGCACCAGCAGAATAGTGAGAGCAGCTCTGGAGTATAATACAGGATGTAACTCAGAATCAGTAATGTAATGTATGTACGCAGTGACTGCACCAGTAGAATAGTGAGTGCAGCTCTGGAGTATAATACAGGATGTAACTGAGAATCAGTAATGTATATACACAGTGACTGCACCAGCAGAATAGTGAGTGCAGCTCTGGAGTATAATACAGGATGTAACTCAGGATAAGTACAGGATCAGTAATGTAATGTATGTACACAGTGACTGCACCAGCAGAATAGTGAGTGCAGCTCTGGAGTATAATACAGGATGTAACTCAGGATCAGTAATGTAATGTATGTACACAGTGACTGCACCAGTAGAATAGTGAGTGCAGCTCTGGAGTATAATACAGGATGTAACTCAGGATCAGTAATGTAATGTATGTACGCAGTGACTGCACCAGTAGAATAGTGAGTGCAGCTCTGGAGTATAATACAGGATGTAACTCAGGATCAGTAATGTAATGTGTGTACACAGTGACTGCACCAGCAGAATAGTGAGAGCAGCTCTGGAGTATAATACAGGATGTAACTGAGAATCAGTAATATATGTACACAGTGACTGCACCAGCAGAATAGTGAGTGCAGCTCTGGGTATAATACAGGATGTAACTCAGGATCAGCACAGGATCAGTAATGTAATGTATGCCACCAGCAGAATAGTGAGTGCAGCTCTGGGGTAGGTTTAGCTCAGGATCAGTAATGTAATAATATAAACTCCTCAACACTGAAATTGCAACACCAAGAAGGAAAGGTTGTGGAATGATGGAAATCCCAGGATGGATAAACAGGTCAATAATATGCAAATGATGAAAAAATGGAAACGAAACTTCAATCATCATGATTTATTCAGTATATGTACAGTAGCTATATATTATGGTGACTTATATTATGGTGTAATTGGCTTGATAATGGGGTGACTCTGGAGTGACTGATAACATGTCCATCATATAATATTTCATGTCTTGGCTGTACCAGTAAACGCCGGCGTTTCCTACCAGTCAGGCAGACGTCTATTGTGTGACTTGTAAGACGACCCAAGTCCAGTGCAAAATGTATTCAAAGAAATCTCAGGAAAGAAGAAAAAAAACCCGTCTTCCCGCAATAGAGGAATGAATTATCCCATCCAGAGCATGTCGTGTTCCTACAATGAGGGAACACTTTTAAGACTCTAAATTCATGTAATACAATTCTTGGCTGAATCTTTCCTGTTGAAAAGGCAGAATGGTGGTTATTGAAAAAAAGGAGAAAAGGGGGCAATATTTGACAACTGAAATCAGCATAACCTTTTTAGAGCCGCAGTCATGGATGACTGTCCTCTGACCCCGAGAGATTATGTGGGGATTTCAATAACAACAGCTGGAAGTGGCTATGGGTGAATAGAAAACTCCGCGCTGCGGCTCCTACAAAGGCCTCCACAATCCCAGGCCAGATCTCTGCTCATTGGGAAGGGTTTCCTGGTCCTGGCCTAATAATGAGACTTCTGTGAACGCACAAGTCTGCAATGTCGCTGCAGTAAGGCTACGTTCACATTAGCGTTAAGCTAATGTGCGTCGGATTTGCGTCGGCGACGCAGCGGCGACGCATGCGTCATGCGCCCCCTATACTTAACATGGGGGACGCATGCGTTTTTTTTGTTGCGTTGTGCCACACATGCGTCTTTTTTTGCCGCAAGCGTCGGACCAAGAAAACGCAACAAGTTGCATTTTTCTTGCGTCCGATTTTCGGCAAAAACCGACGCATGCGTTGCAAAACGCAGCGTTTTTGCGTGCGTTTTGCCGCGTTTTTGCGTGCGTTGTGCGTTGCGTCGCCGACGCAGCGGCGCACAACGCTAGTGTGAACTTAGCCTATGGCATTTACCGCTGTGTAAATCATAGGAAAAGAGGGTGGTATTTAACTCTGAAGATAGCCGATATACCATGGGCAGTTGGCGGGAGAAATGGAGGCAGACACAATGGAGTGTGACTATAGTTGGTGCCAGGAGCGATAGTTATCAGGACTTTCATCTCCCCCAAGAAATCAGTGGGGCTCATAGTCTTCCTCCTGATGATTGGGTGTTACGCTGCGGATGCAGTCCTGTTGTGTGTGCTCTATATGGCCGATGTACACGCAGGACCAACCACAGAAACAACTGACGGTTCTGCTGGTCATGTTGTGGACCTTCCCCTTTCAGGAAAAAGTCGTATACATGGTTTTGTGTGAAAGTGGTGTAAGAGGATCCAAGTCCAGTGCCAAAAAAATAGACATCTGCACCTTCAGTTGTTCCAGACGTCCCGGAGAAGATTAGGAGAAGCCTGAGGAAATTGATGTGAAAATGATCCCAGTAGAAGCATCTCAGCAGAACATGTCCCCAGGCACCTTTCCAAGAAACAGGGTTCTTGTTTGGGGGGATCACTTTGTATACGGAGAAAAATAATTAGTTGGTGTTGTTTATTAGGGTAAGGGAAGTTGTATTGCCTGGTCTTTGAGCCCCTATATCCTGCCTCAGGCTTGGTCTGGCCCCACAGGGGAATCCTCCGGTGGGCTCCTGTGCAAGAGAAGGCCACTATCCTCTTATACGAGCAGTGCTTGGTATAATATACATGAATCGCTGTGTACACACAAAGCCGGCATCTTATTCATTTAATAATCATTGTTATATAATTATGTGATTGAGGATAGTGTCATATTTGCATATAAAAGTGGGGCCCCGGAGTTGGTTACTGGTGAGCTTTTGGCCCCCCAGTCCGACACTAGTCTTTCCTTACCGCTAGAAGGGAAACATGACAAACCAGGTCTCCCATAGTGTCCTACAGGAACAGTGTTTTGCATTTTTTGGCAGCAGAGATCATGCTGAGCTCAGCAGAAAAATGTAGTGTGCCATATTTGACTGTATGCACAACAAGGCATATAAGGAGAAATGTCGTGACTGAACCCTTTAAGAAAAAAAAATATTCTGCCTCTCGCAAAACTGTAATCTACACTATGTAATCGATGTCATCTCCCACAACCAAGCAGAAATGATCTACCCCCTCCATTCTAAGTCCTATATAAAGTATCATTGCTGCATTTAATGACATCAATCCTTCAAGAGGTTAAAGTGAAATATCAGAAATGTGCAAGTAAAAAAAAAAAATGAAAACACTCAATAAATTTTGCCAGCAACACGAGCTGACGAGGGAGTAATTATGCACATTAACGAGCCTAAAATTCCCAGTTCAATTTGAATTTAATTTTCCCGTGTCAGTTTATGCAAACACCACAATCTCACAAAACTTCTCCATTTTCATAAACCAAGTCAGCAAAAGAACGGAACATGGGGGTGTAATGAAATGGCTTGAAAGCATTGGGGAAGGGAGTATAAAGGGGGAAATATACAGGTGTGTCCTTTCTCATCTCTTCTCTTAGCTTGACACATTCGTAAATGTGTGCTATGACCGTCTTTGACATTTTTTAATTGTGATACTCTGTTGGGAGATGTTTATGCCAAGTATGTATGGAAATGTAAATATCAGAAATACCAGACAAAGCCTGGACAGGTGTGTTGCACTACAGGAAAAAGCAGCCATTTTATTATTAATCCTGCAAAACCCCCTTTAAAACTTTCCATTACAGAAGGGCTAAACTATCGAATTACCATTTTACCAATAAATCTGTCACTTCCAGACAAGCAGATTTCCCAGGTTTGGCTCCCAGTATCTTGAATGCTCAGAGTTTTAGATTTGCTTTATGTATAAACGCCAAGTGCGTGCTGCCAAACAAGTGCCAATTATAATGTTTGGGAGAGGAAAATGGAGAAAGTGAGAAGACTTTTAGTGCAGAAAATCATTCTAGCAGCAGAAACACTGGGAGGTTACAGTGAAGGGTTTGCACGGGGTCACTCATTAAATCACACTGACTGCTGCACTACACGATATTGGCTTTTAATAGCACTGCTGCAAGTCCTGTCTCAGCGCTCCAAAAACTGATAGATTTGTGTAATGCCTCTAAATTGTTAAATTAAAATGGGAAGAAATACAGATAAAATAATGTAAATAGATGTACAGGACAGGCAAGCTAAGGACAGATACGAGGGGTCACTGCTGAGAAGACCCTGAAGAGCTGGGACATTTATCTCTCTGGTAATACAGCAATGCCACCAGACGCCTTGCACCCAGGAGGAGCTAGGCACAATGACACAGAAATAAGAGGCTGCAGATGAAGTTACAGAACGTGTTGTGGTGCCAATATTTAGGGATGTGTGAAAACCTGCTTTACGAATTATAGACATAATATAACTACTATAATACTGCCCCTATGTACAAGAATATAACTACTATAATACTGCTCCTATATACAAGAATATAACTACTATAATACTGCCCCTATGTACAAGAATATAACTACTATAATACTGCTCCTATGTACAAGAATATAACTACTATAATACTGCCCCTATGTACAAGAATATAACTACTATAATACTGCCCCTATGTACAAGAATATAACTACTATAATACTGCTCCTATGTACAAGAATATAACTACTATAATACTGCCCCTATGTACAAGAATATAACTACTATAATACCGCCCCTATGTACAAGAATATAACTACTATAATACTGCCCCCATGTACAAGAATATAACTACTATAATACTGCTCCTATGTACAAGAATATAACTACTATAATACTGCCTCCTATGTACAAGAATATAACTACTATAATACTGCCCCTATGTACAAGAATATAACTACTATAATACTGCCCCTATGTACAAGAATATAACTACTATAATACTGCCTCCTATGTACAAGAATATAACTACTATAATACTGCCCCTATGTACAAGAATATAACTACTATAATACTGCCCCTATGTACAAGAATATAACTACTATAATACTGCCTCCTATGTACAAGAATATAACTACTATAATACTGTCCCCTATGTAGAAGAATATAACTACTATAATACTGTCCCCTATGGAGAAGAAACATTACCTTTTTCTTTGCATATATAAAAGCATTAAACAATTTGTCCAGCTATTACTAATTTTTGAGCACCATGTTACTGTCTCTGTTCCTCTCATGAAAATTCAGGACTAGGCGTTTTCCATTATCCCCTATGAGGAGCCTTGCACTGCTGTACGACCATCAATGACCACCTGGTGCCGGCTCCAGTTATCATCCTTCCTAATAATGATTTATTTGCAGATTATATTTTGTGCTCTGTTAATCTCCAACAATAACATGCTGTTTCTGTAAGCAGTGATTCTGCATAGTTAGTAAAAAGTCAAAATTAATGGAAGCATATGATGGTACTGTTTTTAAAGTCTCTGGTGTCCATATATAAATGGCAACATCTTGGGAACATACAGAGGGTGGAAATTTCTCACATCTGAGATTTTGCTTCAATTGTATTTAGTCTAGACAATTCTCTGTGAGCTAACATTCTGGTTTTCAGCCTGATACAATGTATCGGTGCTGGCAAAATGTATCAAACTATCAGGACAGGAGAGAGAGAATTCTGCTTAGGGTACGTTCCCACGTTCAGGATATGCTGCAGTTTTGTCGCTGCATATATATTCAGTGTCAAACCCGCAGTGGCCAGTTACCGCATAGTGGATGCTAGAAATCCCAAGTCACTGTGTGCCTACGTACACCTGCGGATCATCAGCAGAAACTGACATGCGGCGAGTCTTTCAGATCCGTAACGTGAATTTCTCTTGCGGGTAAGTATGCAGATTTTCTCAATAGACTTGCATTAATGAGGAAAATCCGCATGTGTAAAAAAATATACCTAAATGCGCGACCGCTAATTTGCATAACAGATGCGGAAATGGTGCGGAAATTCTGCATCGTCAAAACCGCAGCAGATCCAGAACGTGGGAATGTACCCTTAGGCATTTAACGGATAGAGGATTGTCTCAACTGGATACAATTGTAACAAACTGTAAGAAGTTTTAGATGGTGATTTATTGTTTCTCACCCTTTGAGCAATAACCGGAATGTCACCTCTTATGAACAGCAAGCAGATATCTTTAAATTGGTGAGAAATAGAAACACAAAAGAGGAAAATTAATGCCTCTAGTCTACTCTTATGGTGAAAAAAAAAAAGTTGCAAATGTTTTCAAATGACACTTTTTGCACAGATCTTTGCAGCAATTTTTTTCCCCCTAAATTGACAGGATTCACTTTTCAAAAATGTGATAGTGGCTTAGCTGGAGGCCAACTGAGTCCAAACAGATTTAACAGACTTTATGCCAGAAATTGTTTGTCCAGGATGCTTTTCGATATATCAGTCTGGTTTAACACATCCGTGATTCACGGTCCGAGTATGGACCACTATGTCCAGATTGGTCATGGGTCTCCTCGTGACATATGTGACTATGAGGCTGTTGAGTTTGGGTCAGGAGACCCGCGCCCAGTTCTGACATCACGGTTCATACTCAGACTGCGAACGCCGGGGTTCCTGCATATGAAAGTATATTAGAAAATTGTAGAATCTTTAGTGATACGATAACTATAATTAATTTACATAAAACTGGAAATCCCCTATAATAATTCCCTCCACAGGTGTAACAGGATATGACTAGTGTAATGTCTACTGTACGTAAAATTCTCAGCACAACAGTGTGACCCCAGCGTATGACCTGACATAGGGCGAATAATGTATATGGGGAAGCAACATGAAGACACCTGTTTGAGATTCCTGTCCAATCAGAGCGTCCGGGGACAGCTGGGGCTCGTCAGACGTGGGGGTCATTC